>NC_092336.1:371582500-371907500 GCF_046630445.1 Rutidosis leptorrhynchoides
TGAATAAGATTATGAACAAGGTTACTACCTCAAGTTACTTGGATAAAGTTACTGCAAAAGATAAGAAATAATCTTGGAATCAAAGAGTGGTGGAGTTAGATCAAAAGGTTGGAAGTAAACTTCTTCAAATGGGCGGTTATTTTGATATGTTCTTGAAAGAGTTTTCTTATGGTATTTAAGGCTTGTAATTGAAGCTAAATGATGGGGAAAATGCTTAGAGATGATCAAGTATGAAGTTAGGAGTAATTTTAGAGACAAATGAGGGTGTAGATATTAGAAAATGGAGTGAAGAAATGGTGTTCATTTATAAAAACATTTTTAGTTTATAAAGAAAGAAAAGGATTCCTAATTTTGTTTTCTTACTAATAATTCATACTACTTGACAAATTCTAGTTACCTCATATCTAGGGCAGTAATAATGTTGATTAGGATGTTGATTTGATGTGTATATACCAATAGTAAATACATATAGAAGCTGGGTATGATACGGGTACATATACCCTAGATATACGTATAGAAATCTTGAGGAAACGGAACGAGATTTCAAATATAGCTATCTTTTGTGAATATACTTATATTGTTTTATGTATTTAAGTCATTAAAAAGTGATTAAATACATTATATATACGATACATGTATAAGCATTATAGATTATAAGTATATATATCAAAGAATGTTACGTATAGTTATCGTTTTGAAAACTTAAGTTAGTAGTTTCAAAATATACTTATAACTCATTGTCATTAGTACACAATGAGATGTTAAACCATCCTTAGATCATGTTAAATATATATAAATACATATATATACACAAACGTATAATTATCGTATGTTATATAGTTCGTGATATCATCGGTCATATTGGACGGTCAAAAGTTGTGTAAAACTCTTTTCAAAAACACAAGTCTCAACAATTTGGATTGCTTATGATGTTGGTATGGTTTAATTTATGTAAATATTAATCTCATAAGTATAATTTGGTCAGAAAATTCCGGGTCATTACAGTACCTACCCGTTAAAGAAATTTCGTCCCCGAAATTTGATAGAGGTTGTTATGGATAACAATAAGAAGGTTTTCAGGACAAATATAAGGTGATAATGGAGTTTTATCATCATTGAGTAATGTAGATAAAACGATTCGATTATGCGAAGAATATAAATGAGACTATCGTAAAAGAGTGAGATGAGTAAAATATATTCATCTTAACCGATGACGTAGTTATGATTGATTTCCGAGATTTAAGGGATTTAAAGAGAATCTTACGTAATAAGATTTGGTTCTTTGGTGATTAACGAAATCAGAATCTTCTTTGATTATATGCAATAATCTGTTTCGATTGCTCTGTCGGATATTTCACTATAAATTCACCCATTCGTTTCCTTATTTTCCACGACTCACACCTTCTATTCTTTCTCCCTTGATTCTTACTTTAAAGCATTCATCAATATGCTCCATCCAGTCCTGATTCTTGATATACTCCTAACGTTTATATCTGTCATTCTTCTTTTTCATCTACCACCAGAAGAATCTATTTACTTCTACTATACTCTTGTGTTTATAGTGTTTCTAATTCTCCCGTGTCTCTATATTGCTATCTGCATCGATATACACGGTTTGTAATTTCGGGGTTATTATCGATGTTTATATTCTTCATTATTTTTCGGAGCTTCATGCTTTCATTTTCTCTTCCCGACTTCGAGTCAAGCGAGTAATGGTCCGGAATTCGTAGATATGAAATTCAGAATGAATATAGCTAATGCTCTAAGAAGAAAATGGTAATAGAACGATTTTGATTTGTTAAATTACCAGAATACCCTGGAGAAGACCGAGTCATCCAGAAAAATATTCTCTTGATATGTTTAGAGATTAGATAGAATGTAAGAGTCGTGTAAATGGCACATGATGACGGTACTGTGAATCACCATGCTTCATTAGAAACTCAGCATGACCTACTGTAATATAATGACGTTGATCAAGTTTCATTATATTATACTAATCCATGCTTCAGTTCCCAACACTACTTCAAAACATTCATATTTTAAACTCGAAGGTTTCAGAATTTAGAAACTAACACAGTTTCTTTTATGTTGCAGATATTACAGAGAGATAAATGATCTCAGATAAGAATAGTTGTGAAAATATCGCCAGAAATATGGAGGATATTTATAATAGAACATACGAGAATATCTTAGAATTTCTAATATCAATGGATGATGAAGAAGATTTGTCTGTGAAGGTTTAGAATGAGAAATAAGATGTTTGCTAACGATTTCAGCAGACACAGAATCATTTGGATTCTTTGAAGGCAAACTTATTCTTTGTGATTTGTCCATGGCTTTCTTCATAGTTTCGCATAATCCGCTTTTCGGTACTAAATTTTCTATCGAGCGTTCCTAACACTCCTTTCTTTATCATCAAACTTTTGGCCATTAAGATCATCTACAACATGCTGCTTCGTCAGCATTTTCAAAGTTAACTGATCTAGGTCATCGGTTATCAAACCGAGGTAGTTTCAGGAGAATTGTGTTTTTAGAATGATTAATCGCTGATGGTAATATTGTGGAATATAAAAGGTTCCCCAGTAACAATAAAGAGTACGCATATATATCGCGGTTATAATAAAGTTGTTTTGGATGAAAAGTCGGAGTTGACTTGCTGGAGCTGTGACAAAATTAGCTACTTTGGAAAGGGATTGCAAAACGATCTTCGGTATTAACAATGTCAAAGGAACTAGAACAGATACGTGTCAAACGTTTACTCAGTCTCCGAGGGTTTTTCAGGTGCATAACTATATGCATCAATCTTTTCTTCCGTAGATGAAGTGCGGTTGGTTTATCCTCTCGATTGAGTTGTTTTTAAGAATCATGATAGATTTGAACGCTGATTGTAATCGTCGAGATACAATGAGGTTTAAGATGAAATCAAGTGGCAATCTTGAAGAAATGTTTAGTTTCATATGTTATAATCAATATTTTAATTCATTTTAATTGTCCAATGTCATTAGTCCACAGTCGATAGTCCACAGTAACAGTCCAATAATTCATATATAGTTTAATATATAATATACGAATTAATTAATACGTGTCGTGACCCGTATACGTCTCAGACTCGATCACAACTCAAACTATATATATTATTGTAGAATCAACCTCAACTCTGTATAGAGAACTCGATCATTACTGCATATAGAGTGTCTATGGTGATTCCAAATAATATATATAGATGCGTCGATATGATATGTCAAAACATTGTATACGTGTCCCGATATTTAAAGTGCATAAAATAATTACAGAAATTAAATGACGATAAATAAAAGTGCGATAATTAAATTGCGATAAATAAACTGCGATAAATAAAATGTAATCAGTTAGCTAGGAACAGTTAGCTGGAATAGTTAGCGTGGATTCTTAACAAAATTTTTCATAGTTAATTTGTTTGTTTCTAACAGATTTTATTTTGTCATATGTTTTCTTCATATGCCACTTGTTGGATTCTGGGAAGTCAAAATTCAAATATGAAATTGAATGAAAATGGTTATTCTGCGGTGAACGGATACGTATATCGGTGGTTGTAAGTATGATAGTAAATGACTGTTGAATCAGCTTTGACGAATGTACAATGTAACTTATTAAGATGAAATCTAATTATTCCTCGGGTATTACCTACCCGTTAAAAAAAAAAAATCACCATTAATATTTTGTACAAAAGAACTTTTAATTACAATCTTTATGAAAACATATATACATATATATTTTCTTCAGATGAAATCATGAATTTAATGAGTTAATATGATATTAATCTCATTTGCTTTTCGGTTTGAGCTAGAATAAGAAATCTCTAAAACTCTTTGAAACCACATATTCTTCACAGAATATCAATGAAGTTATGGATCAATACTTTATCGTTCATTATTGTTGGTACTCCTTGGTATCAATGGTGCGTATGATGTTGATGTTTGTGGGACAGATTATGAAGTCGAGACGTGTGATGCGGATGTTGTTTGTTAGTGGTGATGATGGTATTGTTGATGTTATTGATGGTGGTGCTGATTATGCTGCTGGTGCTGTTGCTGGTGTTTGCAACCTTCGCACCATGTTCTCCAAAGCCGTCACGCGAGCGCGAAGTTTGTTAACTTCTGTTAGTACACCGGGATGATTGGAGGTTAGAGCGAGCGAATGAACAAGATTTGTAATATGGGATAGTATATAATCGTGACGAGATACTCTAGAAATAAGAGAGAAAATGGTGTTTCGAATAGGTTCACCGGTAAGTGCTTCAGGTTCATCGCCAAGAGGGCAATTTGGTGGATGGAATGGATCACCTTCTTCTTGTCTCCAGTGATTTAGTATATTACGAACCCATCCTCAATTCATCCAGAATAGATGATGGGAAATTGGTTGATCCATTCCGGTGACGCTGCTTTCGGAGCCCGAATGGAAATTCATATCGGCATAACTGCCGGAATCTGAAGAATTCGAACTAGTTGCAGAATCCATCTTGTATAATGGGGAAAATGAATTTTTGGTATGGAATAGATTATAGGAGTTAGATTTGGTACTCTTCAATACATAATTTACATATGTATATATAATACCAAAATCCCGTAAATTACGGAGAATCTTTGAAAAGATATCAGTCAAAGTTCGCAATAACAGATATGCTAAGATAAGAATTCGTCTATACACTATCAATGCAGTAAATGCAGTAAAATGTGTCTAGACTTATGAATGATAAGCAGGTAATTTCCTAAGGATGATAAGGAGATGATTTCCGACTAGAAATGATAAGCAAAACTTTTGACATGTAGACACGGTCGAAGTCCAGACTCATTAATGCATCCTAACAACTACTAGTTAGACACACTAATTCAAGACCTGGTTTGCTACGGCCACCGCTCTGATACCAACTGAAAGGACCCGTCCTAATCCACCTGGATGAAGTCATCAACATTTGGTCCCATTGCGATGATCGGCTCTAAGTAATGTCCTTATATTGAGCAAATGCACAGCGGAAGACTTAATTCGTACCTGAGAATAAACATGCTTTAAAGTGTCAACCAAAAGGTTGGTGAGTTCATAGGTTTATCATAACAATCATTTCAATTTGTTAATAGACCACAAGATTTCATAATCATAAACATAATACACTCGCAAGTGTATGTAAAGCATTCTAAGTGGTTGAGCACTTGGTAACCATACTTAACATTTAATCAACGTCGCATATTCCCTTTATTATGAAATCTCACTACACCGTACCAAGTGTAGTCACCAAAATGAAGTACTGTGCAACCGTTGAATACTGGTCGTCCAGTCCGGTTGGGGTTGTCAGGCCCGATAGATCTATCAGCAGGATTCGCGTTTACAATACCCATGTAAATAATAGTTACCAAGCTACAGGGAAATATGCCAGTGGTACAACTCAACGTAGAATATATTTTTAAGTACTTGTGTCTATTTCGTAAACATTTATAAAAGCAGCACATGTATTCTCAGCCCAAAAATATATATTGCAAAAGCAATTAAAAAGGGAGCAAATGAAACTCACTTTTGCCTTGAAGGTATTTAATTCGACTTGGTCTCCGATAGATATCACGAACCTAACCATATATATAATATATCAACATATTTTCTTTTTAAGTAATCGTTACATATATATATACTTTTAACACTTTTAATATTTTCTTAGTCCGTAGTTAGCAGTCCGATGTTAGTGGTCCACAATTAGTTGCTTAAATAAAATAAATAAAGACCCCATCGTATTCGTATTGATCAGAATTAATCTCGACCCATGGTACCATGTTGTCAAATGACGTGTTGCGTACATAAAGTACCGTGTTGTCAAATGACGTGTTGCGTACAATCATGAGGTCTTATGATTAATCTTCTCGTGTTGTTTACGGGTGGTCCTGAAATATATAAAATCAAATCATAAGTAATTATATATAAAATATCATATTAATTAGAAAAGATATGATTAATTTACTTTTTCTCCAAATATTTTCGTAGCTAAACTAGCTTCGGATACCCAATCTTGTTTTAGTCGTAGTTTCTTCATTACAACTCCGTTTTTGTTGGTTCAACTTGCCACTTCCTTGGATCGAGTCAAATTTTAAGAATATGAACTGAAAATACCTTAGTTTGTATTCGAAATCATAGGTTATAGGTTAAACTTTGGTGAAACTTATGAAAGTGATCATTTTCCATCATAAAAACAACATTTAATGATCATTTTTCTAAAAATACTTACACTTTGAGTTAAACCATGAAATTTTTATGTGTTAACATATTCATAAGAAATATCATTTTTCCAGAACATGAACTTCCAATTCAAAGTTCAAGATGGTTTTTAATTATCCAACCCAAAACAGCCCCCGGTTGCACTCCGACGATGTAGATTCAGTTTTTAAGATGTTCTTTGTAAAACCAAGTTATATCTTGTTAGGTTAGCATATTATTATGATATATTACAGGTCTTGAAGTGTTTTAAAAGTCAATTTAGAAGGATCTATTTAGTTTGCGAACAAGTTTGAAATCATTCAAACTATGTTCTTGTTGTTAAAATTTTATACCACAAAATAAGATAGCTATATGAATATGAATTGAATAAGATTATGAACAAGGTTACTACCTCAAGTTACTTGGACAAAGTTACTGCAAAAGATAAGAAATAATCTTGGAATCAAAGAGTGGTGGAGTTAGATCAAAAGGTTGGAAGTAAACTTCTTCAAATGGGTGGTTATTTTGATATGTTCTTGAAAGAGTTTTCTTATGGTGTTTAAGGCTTGTAATTGAAGCTAAATGATGGGGAAAATGCTTAGAGATGATCAAGTATGAAGTTAGGAGTATTTTTAGAGATAAATGAGGGTGTAGATATGAGAAAATGGAGTGAATAAATGGTGTTCATTTATAAAAACGTTTTTAGTTTATAAAGAAAGAAAAGGATTCCTAATTTTGTTTTCTTACTAATAATTCATACTACTTGAAAAATTCTAGTTACCTCATATCTAGGGCAGTAATAATGTTGATTAGGATGTTGATTTGATGTGTATATACCAATAGTAAATACGTATAGAAGCTGGGTATGATACGTGTACATATACCCTAGATATACGTATAGAAATCTTGAGGAAACGGAACGAGATTTCAAATATAGCTATCTTTTGTGAATATACTTATATTGTTTTATGTATTTAAGTCCTTAAAAAGTGATTAAATACATTATATATACGATACATGTATAAGCATTATAGATTATAAGTATATATATCAAAGAATGTTACGTATAGTTATCGTTTTGAAAACTTAAGTTAGTAGTTTCAAAATATACTTATAACTCATTGTCATTAGTACACAATGAGATGTTAAACCATCCTTAGATCATGTTAAATATATATAAATACATATATATACACAAACGTATAATTATCGTATGTTATATAGTTCGTGATATCATCGGTCATATTGGACGGTCAAACGTTGTGTAAAACTCTTTTCAAAAACACAAGTCTCAACAATTTGGATTGCTTATGATGTTGGTATGGTTTAATTTATGTAAATATTAATCTCATAAGTATAATTTGGTCAGAAAATTCCTGGTCATTACAATGATAGAGATGGAGGTTTTCCAAACCACATCTCATGAGGAGTTCGTTCCACTTTCTTGGTCGGGGCCATATTTAGAATACGAGCCGCGAAGCATAGACAATAACCCTAAAATGATAGAGGCAACGAGCTTCTAGCCATCATAGATCGAACCATATCCATTAGGGTTAGGTTCCTCCTTTCGGAAACTCCATTAAGTTGGGGTGTTCCAGGAGGAGTGAGTTGCGAGATAATCCCAAAACCTTTAAGATGATCTTGGAAAGCATCGCTTAGGTATTCACCTCCTCTATCGGTACGAAGTACCTTGATTATCTTATTGAGTTGATTTTGTACTTCGTTTTGATATTCCTTGAATGCTTTAAAAGTTTCGTCCTTGTGTCTTAATAAGTAGACATATCCGAAATAACTAAAGTCATCAATGAAAGTAACGAAGTATCTTTCACCATTCCTAGTTATGGGCTTAAAGGGTCCACATACATCCGAATGTATTAATCCCAATAAGTCTTTAGCCCTTTCATAGGTCCCTTTGAAAGGTGCTTTAGTCATTTTGCCTTGTAAACAATATTCACATACATCAAACGAGTCTATTTCATTTAACTTCAAAAGTCCATTCTTTTAAAGTGTATGCATTCGGTTCTTGTTTATGTGACCAAGGCGACAATGTCATAAGTAGGAATCACTCAAATCCCTTTTGAGTTTCTTGGTGTTTGCATGGTATATTGAGCTATTGTATGATGTGTTATCATGAACCAATTCATAAATACCATTCGAAGGTGAAGCCTTGAAATAGAACACATTATCTTAAGAAACATGGATATCATCATTAATGAAATTAAGATTAAAACCATATTGTTTCAAACGGGATACAGAAATAATGTTTCGTGATAAATCGGGTGCATACAAAATATTTTTCAAAATAAGCTCCAAACCACTTGGAAGCTTTAAAACAAAGTCTCCATGAGCTTTTACTTGTACCCTTGCTCCATTTCTCATGAAGTGACTTGTTATTCCCGCACCTTGATTACTTCTTTTGAACCCCTACAAAGAATTGCAAATATGAGTTCCACATCCTGTGTCTAATACCCATGTATTAGAAGAAGTAATACTAAGCTCAATGTATACCATATATACATTACCTGAGGTTTGCCCTGCATCCCTCTTTTCCTTCAACTCCTTAAGGTAGACCGGGCAGTTGAATTTCCAGTGATCCATTTCAACGCAACCAAAGCACGGATCTTCCTTGGGGTTAGCTTTTCCGGCAACCTTTTGCTTCTTCTTGTTGTTGGTTGAGGTAACCATCTTCCCCTTTCCCTTACCCTTGCCTTGGTAGGTGGGTCCTTTCTTCTTAGCCACCTTTGGCTTAGAAGTGTTATTGGTTTTAGACCCGCCTTCATTGATCATAAACATGGGTGAAGCCCTTTTACCCATGCTCGCTTCGGCCTTCTTAAGCATGGCATGTAATTTGCCAATGCTTTTATCCCAACCATTCATGTTATAATTTAACACGAATGTGTCAAACCTCTTTGACAATGAGTTAATGATAAGGTCCGTGGCTAATTCATTATACACGTTGCAATTTAGACGGTTTGCTCGATCAATTAGGCTTTTCATCTTAAGGACATAAGATGAAACGGATTGGGAGTCGTCCATCTGACATGCATGAAGCGCTCGGACAGTTTCAAAGTGCTCAACACGAGCTTGTTGAAGGAACATCTCCTTCAACTGTGTGATCATGTCGTATGCACTATGATGCTCGAAATCCTTTTGGAGTTCGGGTATCATAGTCCCAAGCATTAGGCAAGAAACTTGCAACGAATCGGTGCAATATTTCTCCCAATAAGCCATGCCTTCCGTATCATCCTCATCCGGTTGATCGGGAATGGGGTCTTCCAACACATATGCCCTGTCCTCTAGTTTGAGGACAATTCTTAGATTGCGGAACCAATCCATGAAGTTCGTATGGTTGAGTTTTTCCTTTTCGAGGATTGACCTAAACGATAGGTTGTTAAAGTTTATTGGTACATTTGGAATGTTGTTGTTATTGGCGGCCATCTACAAAATTTAACAAAGTTGTTTAAGTATTAATTTTAATTTAACAATCAATACCCTTTAAATCCAATTGATATTTATTAAATTTTAGAATCTAACGGTAAACCAAAAAATTCGGTTAGGTGACCTTTATCCCGTCATTTGATTTAGCTAGGTAGTCATTATATGACAATTGCAATCCTTTTGCAACTTTTAAGTTATGGGATCATGCAATCCTTTTGCATGGCATATATATCCCATCAACGCCTATTTGTTCCTCATGCTTCGGTGACCCTAAGTTCATGATTCTCAAATCAAGTCGTCCTACTTGTGTAGACGTGTAAATTCAACATCCAAGTGGTTAGGTGACCTTTATCCCACAAGTGTGCGAAATTCACCTTAATTATATTAGTTTGCTCATAACGGTTAGGTGACCTTTATCCCATTATTAGTTCCCTAATATGCCTAAGTGTCACACAATAAGGATGGCGTTTAACTTGTTTACCTTGTTAATTAAAGGGATTTTAAGTTTCCATTATTTCTAGTTTAAGAAAACTTTTATGCCATACACCAACATGCATTTAGTGTATGGTACTTATGAAAAACCATTTTCATGTCTTGTAATTTAGCCAATTACTTGATATAAACCATTTTATATATGTGATTCAATAACCATTTATTATAATCCTTTTAGTGTTCTTAACAACCATTTATTAATGTCCTTTTGCCACTTTTAATTTAACCAATTAAATCGTCATTTTGCATGTCGTTTATAATGTTAAATTTAACCAATTAAATAGTCATTATTCTTGTTGTTAACTTGTGTGATTAACTTGTAGCATACAAACATACAATCCACAATCATACAATAAACAACCATGCATGCAAAACAAATATGTTCACAATCAAGCCATTTTGGTATACATTTGTTTAGCCGAAAACAAATGCCACCGGTAAGGGTTATAACACAAAGTAGGAGATTTAAAATCTCCCACTTAATCTTGCATCTTCCTTGTCTCCATCTTGCATCTTCATTTTTACAAAAAAAAAAAAATATCCTAATACATTTTTCTAAAAAATGAAAATACAACCTAATCTATTTTACATACCAAATATAAAATAAATTACATAACCAAAATAATAATATTACAAACCAAATTGAATGAATATTATAACCACATGAATGAATTAATATTACATACTAAATGAATAGATTAATTCAACCAAACATGCAACCATTCAAACACAAGGTTAAGGCTTGATTGTGAACTCAACATGCAACCAAATATGACCAAAGTGGAAGACCCAAAACCCATTTTGGGTCCCCAATAATTCGGCCATAATGAAGATCCCACCCAAACCCATTAATTTTTGCATTTTTCTATCATGCATGTACATAAAATGCAAAATATAGTGGGTTTAAAAAATCATCTCGAAGCATATTCCATCAACTTCGGCTCTAGATACCATTGTTGGGATTTAACAAGTTTCATGATGCTTAAAACCATTTAAGAATCTTTCTAAGTAGAAGCATGTATATTACCAATTTATAACTTGTTAATCTTTAACCATTTAAAGTTAAATCCCAATTAGGATCAAGTTGTGAAACATACTTACAAACTACAAAAAAGTTAAGAGATTATACCTACTCCAAGCTAGGTAATATGATGATGAAGATGATGATGAATGGAGCTCCAAAAGATGAAGCCTCAAGTTTAATATCCCAATTTTTTAACCCCAACACCCTTGCCTTTAGTTAGGATTTAATTGACACTTGAATGAGCTTGCAAAAAAAATTTTGAACTCTCCTTTTGGCTCCCAACAGCTCACGGTTTTACAGCAGAAAAATGGGAGAGAAAAATGCAGTTTTCTTGATGTGTTTTAGTGTATTTTCATGTGTCTTGGTATCTCAAAGAGTCAAGGCACAAGTATATGGAAAAATGGAAAGCATGGTCAAGGAATCTAAGTCATAAGCATGTGTACTTCAACTCCAAGGCCACTACTATCTTGTTTATAAAAAACTAGTTTTATAAAAGTATTAGTTTTTATAAAACCATTTTTATAAACTTCCACATTTAAATATGTACATTTTATATAAAGCCAATTTATAAAAAAAATGTAATATAACATTATTAATTATTTACCTATAAATAATTAAGTCTTAATTATATAAATTATTCCATAATTTATATACACATCAAGTAATATTATTTTAGAAACCATTTCTAAAATTCAAGTGTCACGTATTTATTTAATGGTCCAATCGTTAAGATTAAATACATATAAGGTGTCAGTAAGCTTGTTATTGGGTATGACCCGACTTGGATCAAAACACATTAGCCACGTTAATTCAATATGTCTCTCGGGCATACGAAATACCTTCAATAGCCACGTGAATAAGCGGAAAGGGTGATCTGTAAATTAAACTTCTAAACCGTCAGGGTTTCAGCATAACAGTATGATAAGTCTCAGATAAAGTATTCAACATATAATAAACATTTGTAACAGATAGATAATCATGCAAGATGAAAGCAACTTAAGATAATAAGATAACTTCATTAAATTAAGGAAAGCGTTCACCATTTACAAACGAGATCTAGACCATTACAAGTGCTGACATCCTCTAGACCGCTCCTATTACAATCTTCGGCGTTCGCCTCCGGGTACTTAATTTCCCGCTCGGAGGTGAGAAGGCCTTGAAAGCTCTAGTGAGAGAAAGTGTATTGTAGTGAGAGAGTGAAGAGAGGTGTGTGAAAACTGGATGACAAAAACCCTTTAAATAGACACAAAATTTGCCAGCAAACGGTTGGCAGGACGTTTGGCAGGCCGTTTTTGGAGGCCGTTTGCTAAGGCAAGCCGTTTATCGAGCCCGTTTGCTCTGACCGTTTGGCAGGCCATTTGCCATACTGGCAGGCCATTTGGTAAGTCATATGGTAGGCTGTTTGCTTGCCTGGTTAGCCTGATTTCACTGGATCGTAACTTGATTTTTTTGTCTCTCACCGTTTTCGCTCTAGAATCTTCGTTTTAGCTTCGTTTCTCTTGATTCTTTTTGCATTATCTTCGTAATTACTTTATCTACAAATTTAACCAAAAAAGCGATTATTTTGCCTATAAATTTTTGAACTTTATGCTTTTGGGACTTAATATCGGGGGTAAAAACATAACTTTTTAGCCGATGTCAGTCGTAATGAGTCTTATATAAAACAGCTGTCTGGTTACACAGTTCCATCCTTAGTGGAAGCTTTGCATAAGGTCATTCTATTGTTCAATTTATTATTTATCTATTTATTTATTATTTATTTGCATGTGTGTAAAGAAATGTGCTCACTTTATTGCCTTTAAATCATTACAGGAACCTGATACTGAAATTTGAAGTATGTTGGATGCTTTAAATGAATGCATACAGGTATGTGTCATCTTATTTGAATTAAATAGTTAAATCTAATACTCATAGTCTTTATCATTCATAAATAGTTAAATCTAATACTCATAGTCTTTATCATTCATGTTGTGACAACTGCGTTATTCAACATGTTTTAGGTGTCTGGAACACTATTAGATGAAAAGCAAGTGAGAATTAAAGTTGATGAGATAAAGCATGTAATAACAGCGAGTTCAAGCAGAAAAACAGAAAGGGCATAACGGACTAAAGTCAAAGACTTCGATGCCGATGAATGAGAATTTCTTAAAGAAGAAAATGAACAAGAGGAAGAAGTTTTTGACCAAGTTCGTTATATTCCAACTCATTGACCTTATTTAATTAAAATATATAACCCTTTTGTTTCTTATTAGATTTACAAATATTGTGTTGCAGATTGGTTTTTGGTGAAATTTTGGGAACGTTGATCAAGACGTTTAAAGCCTAATTTTTGCCTTTCTTTGATGACATTTCATCATACTTGATGCCTATGTGGGTAAGTATATCGGTCTGAGGTTTATCCAACTGAAACATTGCTTTGTTTATCAGTTGTTTATTTTGCTTTATATGTGTTAATTAATATAAACCCCCGTGAATATTATGGTTACATATTAGTGAGTGAGTATTACTAATATTTTATAATTTTGAATACCCTATAATGTATACTTTGCTTTTTGATAGCCGTATTGTGACGTCCTCCAGATAGGGCCTGGAAGAATAACGTCACTAAATATATCAAATCACAGTTGTATAAACGAGAACGACTCTATATGAGACGTTTTATTGAGTTTTGCAGCGGAAGATAAATAGATTACATTGTATTTAATGAACAATGCATTAAATGTCTTTAATTGACATGATATGAAATGCATGACTCCAAGCATGGCAAGCAATCATCATCAAAGCAGCAAATATACAGCGGAAGCAATATTTAAGTACCTGAGAAATAAACATGCTTAAAAAGTCAATACTAGGTTGAGTGAGTTCATAGGTTTGTCATAAATAACGATTTCAGTAATACTGTTAGACCACAAGATCTTTGTTCATAAGCTTGGCCTCGCAGGGACCAATTAGTAGATCTCACAGATCCAAAAGTTGTTCATAAAGTTGCTCTCGCAGGGACCAAAAAGTAGATCACGCAGATCCAAAAGTTATTCATAAGCTTGGTCTCACAAGGACCAATTAGTAGATCACGCAGATCCAAAAGTTGTTCATAAGCTTGGTCTCGCAGAGACCAATTAGTAGATCACATAGATCCAAAAGTTGTTCATAAGCTTTGTCTCGCAGGGACCAATTAGTAGATCACGTAGATCCAAAAGTTGTTCATAGTTTACCCCAAAGACAAGTTGTGTTTATACTTTTCGGTTAGGGACTTAGTCGGACATAGCCGGGTATAGCATAGTTTAAAGTTGGTACTTGTGTCTAGCATGTAAAACAGTTATAAAAGTTGTGCATTTATTCTCAGCCCAAAAATGTAAAGAGTAAAAGGGAATCAAATAAACTCACGATACGATACGATAGTTTGTAGTAAATATGTGTATGATGGCACTGAACAAGTGTAGAGTTGTCCTCGGATTCACGAACCTATATTAAGTATATGTATTAACAAATATATTCGTAGTCGAACAAATTTATATATATATATATATATATATATATATATATATATATATATATATATATATATATATATATATATATATATATATATATATAAATTTATTAGTTATGCCAGTTTCATATTTATAACATATAAGTTTCTTATATTCATTGTATATATTCTAAATAGATAAGAATATAAATTTTATTACGTTATGTGTAAATATATTTATATATATATATATATATCATTTGTTTGTTAAAATAGTAATAAAAATAATACTAGTAATGATAAAAATAATAGTAATGATAATATTAATATCAATGATATAATATTAATGATTTTATTAATGATAATTATAATGATAGTTTTAATGGTAAAGCAATCTTCTTAAAAGTGATAATTTAATACAAATGATAATTTAAAAGAAATGATAATAATACTAGTAATACAATAATAATAATAATACTAATAATGATAATATTAGAAATGATAATAATGATAATATTGTTTATGATTTCATTGATAAAAATATTGATATTAATAATAATAGTACTTATAATAATATTAATGATAATAACAGTTTTTAAATGAAAGTTTATTAATAATGATATTATTAATTATAAATAGATTAATAATAATAATGTTTATAAATGATACTAATACTAATATTAATGAAAACAATAATAACTTTTATTATTTTCATAATAATAATAATATTTACTAGTAATAATAATAATAGTTTTAATAATGATAATAATAATACTAATGATAAACATATTAATAATAATAATGTTAATATTAACAATAATAATAATAATAATAATAATTATATTAAAGATAATAATAATATCTTGTATTAATGATAATAATAATAATAATAAGAACACTACCTCACAAGAATAGTTTCCAAAATAAAAAATAATCGCCAACGCCCGGGCTCGAACCCGAGACCTCTCGATTAATGCAAACACCAATAACCATCCGTCTGACTTTGTTTTTCTGATTTAAACCCCCACAGATAAATATATAAACCGTATTAACTGTACTTCATCTTCTTCAAATAACCAATTGACCAAATGCCGTAATCCATTCTTACAACAATTAAATTAGAACTTTTACTTGTAATTTAAACGTTCTGTGTTGTGTGATTTTGATCAACAGAAAGGGAAATTGATTTAAACAGCAGCTGCAGCAATAAGAACACTCGAAGAAAACTCAAATCGCGTCTTAAAAATCTAGACACTTTTGGGTTATAAATATAACATGGAATAGGTATTAAATTGTTTAAAGAAACTTCTGAAATAAGTAATTGGACTTGAATCGAAATAGATATCTCGAATTTGATTGAATAACGATTGTTGACTTTTTTTGTAAAATAACTTTGACTCAAAAATTAATAATCAGTTTGAGAAATTAGGAGCTGAAATCTTGCAGATAGATCATTTGAACGATTCTTAACACCTCTGCAATTATAAATTTTGACTAAAGAACTGTATTGAGTTTTTGAATTAAAGATATGGCGAACAGAGGGAAATGCCAGGTCTTTTTTCCTTTTTTTTTATTTACTGAATGAGTTAGCAGAAAGGAGGATAATTCGATGGGTTTCTTATTAACAAGACATGGTAGATTGTTTCATAGCAAAAAATTGGGTTGATAGAAACAAAATGGCATTCAGTAGAAGAAAAAAAAAGTCCACAAAAAAGGAAACAGAAAATGAATTAAAATATAAAGCAGATATATATATATATATATATATATATATATATATATATATATATATATATATATATATATATATATATATATATATATATATATATATATATATATATATATATATATATATATATATATTAATGTTATTGACTTCTTTAATTTATGTTTTAATTTAATAATAAGAATACTATTAATAATAATAATAATAATAATAATAATAATAATAATAATAATAATAATAATAATAATAGAATTAATAATAAATATTAATCATAATAATTATAATGATAATAATAATAATTAATATCAAGTTTAATAATGATATTAATAATAATATGTTAATATCAATAACAATAATAATTTTAATAAAAATGTTAAATTATCATTATTAATAATGATAACTATATAACGTTAATAATATTAGTAACAATAATAATAATACTAATAATAATGATATTAGTAATGATAATACTAATAATAATAATGTTAATGATATTATGTTAATGATATTACTAATAATCTTATCACTTTTAGGAAAAGTGATAATATTAATAATATTAATGTTTATAAATAATATTGATAATAATAATAATTATTGTATATGATAATATTGTTTAAAACAATATTAATAATAATACTAATACGTAATTATTTACAAATGATTGTTCGTGAATCGTCGGAAATAGTTGAAGTTAAATGGAATCATATATAGATTTTGTTTAAGTTTTATCAAAAATTTCCGGGTTGTCATAGTACCTACCCGTTAAAAGAAATTTTGTCCCAAAATTTAGTTGTTGCCATCAATCAGCGTTGTTTGTAAACTAGTGAGGATATTTTCGTTTTATTTGGTCTTTACATTCTCAGGTATGCTCGGGGCCTTGCGTGAATTCCAACGGATATTTTTCTGTTTCAAGCGTTTAAATCATACGAACCATAAATTCTACAAGTTCTTCTACGAAGTGCATTTTATTATTAATGCGGAGGTCATTCAAGGGAATAACACGAGTGTCATTAATTAGGTTTTCTCAGAAGAGATGATGACACTAAACAAGCATTTTAGTACATATGAAATGTATTATGAATAATATTGAGCTTATTTAAACCTTGAGCGTTTATGCCACAATATTAGGGTAGACAAAATAGAGAGGAGTTCGTGAAAATCATGGTCATGAAATTTGATAGAGATCATCCTTGTTTACAACAAGAATATCTTAATGATGAATATAAGTTGAAAAATAAAGTTTTATCACTATTGAATAATATGGATAAAACAATTCGATTATAGGAAGAGTATAAACGAAGTTATCGTAAAATAGTGAATGAGAAAATTAAATGTTTGCCTTAACTTTTGACGTAGTCACGATTGATTTCCGAAATTCAAGGAATCAAAGAAAATCTTCGTAATCTATAAGATTTGATTCTCCAGTTATTAAGAAATTTTGAGATTTCTTTGATTAAATGCGGTGAATTGCCTCGATTGCTGTGTTTGGAATTTTGCTATAAATTAGCTTCTTCCGTTTCATTATCTTCACCACTTCTATAATTTCTTTCTAAATTCATACTTCCAAAAGATTTGTTAATATGCTCAATCCCGTATTGATACTTGTTATTATATTGACCATATATGCAGTCATTCTTCTTTTTCATTTACCACCAGATGAATTTGTTTTCTTCTACTATTACCTTGGAGTTATAATGTTTTTAATTCTCCAGTGTCTTTACGTTGCAATACGTATTGATATACACGGTTTGTGATTTCGGTATCGTTATCGGGCTTTATATTTTCCCTTATATGTCGAAGCTTCATGCTTTTGTAAAGCAAGTAACGGTCCAGAATTTGTAGGTATGAAGTTTCGAATGAACATAATTAATGTTCTAAGAAAGCAATAGCACGATCTTGATTTGTTAAACTACTAGATAGAACTATAAAAAATATATGTTCTTGATATGTTTAGAGATTACATAGAATGTAAGAGTCGTGTAACATGGTAAATGATGATTATAAAGTCTATGAATTATCATCTTCCAATAAAAATTTAGCATGACTTACTGTAATATAATCACGTTGGCCTGACGTCATTATATTATACTAACCCATGCTTCAATTCCCAACACCACTTCAAATCATTCATAATTTAAACTTGTATGTTACAGAATATAGAAACTAAACAGTTTCCTTTATGATATCGCAAACAGATAATTAATTGCGGACAAGAATCGTTATGAAGATATCTTCAGAAATATAGAGGATATTTATAACGAAAGATACGATAATATCTTAGAATTTCTAATATCGAAGGACGATAAAAAAGATTTGTCCGTAAAGGTTTAGTGTCAGGAGCAAGGTATTCGTTAATGACTTCAGCAGATACCGAATCATTTGGATTCTTTGAAGGCAGGTTTAGTCCTTGTGATTTGTCCACAGCCTCCTTCATAGTTTGCTCAATCCGTTTTCCAGTTCCAAATCTGAGTTTATACCATTCTTTATCATCAAACTTTTGGCCCTTAAGACCTTCTACAATTTTTCCTCTGCATTTAATGCAACCATATTTGAATTGTTGGTTATCAATCCGAGATGGTTTCAAGAAATTTTATTTTTAGATGATTAAGCGTTGATTGTAATCGTCAACGGATCTAATGGTTGATGAATAGGCGTTGTTGATTTCAAAAGTAATGAATGATAATTTCGGTGGTTTGATGTGATAATTCATCATAGAATACGAATGAATATAATTCATGAATGTAGTGATCTTTAGGAAGATAACACCTGCTAAAGCTTTACTTGAATTCTGATATGTCAAATCAGAATATGTAATTGAATTTGTATGAGAATGGTTGTTCATTAGTGAACGGATACATATATCTTGTGATTGTAAGTAGTATATTTACTGACTACTGAATCCGAATTGAAGAATGTACAATGTAACATATTAATGTGAGATATAAATATTTCTCGGGTTTTACCTACCCGTGAAAATATTTTCACAATTAACAGTTTGTACAAAAGGATTTTTAATTACCATCTTTATGAAGATATACGTTCATATATATATTCTTCAAATGTAATCATGGTTTTAATGAGTTAATATAATATTAAACTCATTTGATTTGTGGTTGGAACGAGAATAAATAATCTCCAAAATCTTAGAGATTTCATAATTGTCGCGAAATATTTTGCTAATGAAGTTATGAATCAGTGCTTCATTGTTCATTGTTATTGATATACCTTGGTATATGATGTTGGTGCTTGTGAAATCCTTGTGAAATTCACAAGACATGAATAATGTTTTCTAGAAAGCTTCAAGTATGTCGAAAATGAAAGTGTAAAACCAAATATGTATTTGAATAATACACTTGGTGTATTATGAAATGGAGTTTATTGTGCTGAAATAGTGATTAACGATTGTTAAGTCATTAACAAAGGATGTACATCATAGCATATTGTGATATGAATTAACCAAGTAGTACATACTAGTTAAGATTCACACGTATTAGCTTAGTACGAAAAGATTTATTATTGTTCCAAACCATATATATATATATATATATATATATATATATATATAAAGTATACATATATAATTCTTCAGGAAGAATGAGTCAATACATCTTAACTCATTATTACTATTATTCCTTGGTATCTATGGGGCGTATGATGTTGATGTTTGAGGTACTGAGTGTGATATTGAGGCGTGGAATGCAGATGTTGTTGTTGGTGAAGCTGATGCTGTTGGTGTTGATGCTGATGGTACTGGTGGTGCTGGTTATGCTGCTGGTGCTCGTAGGTTTTGAACCATATTTTCTAAAGCCACTACTCGAGCGCGGAGCTCGTTGACATCTTCTATTATTCCGGGATGATTGGCGGTTCGGACAAGGGGACGAATAAGATCTAGAATTCTAGATATTATATAATCATGGCGAGCTGTTCTGGAAATGAGGTGAAAATGATGTTTCGGACTGGTTCGCCGGTAAGTGCTTCAGGTTCTTCGCCAAGTGGTGAATTCAGTTGGTGGAAGGGATCACCTTCTTCTTGCCTCCAGTGATTAAGTTAGCTACGAATCCATCCCCAATTCATCTAAAATAGATGATGGCTAATTGGTTGGTTCATTCCGGTTACGCTGCTATTGGAGCTCGAGGAATCAAGTGAGTAATCCATATTATGTGATTGGAATTTGGGTTTGATATGAAATGGGTGTTGGATATTGAATGATATATTCGTCTCCTTGAATACGTATATATAGCAAAAGATTTTCGTAATTTACGGAGAAAATTTAGGAAAAGTGTTAGACAAAGTTTATTGGGATAGATATGATAAGATATAATAAGATATGATGTGTCTATACTCCAATAATGGCAGTATGACGTATCAAGATCATAAAATGATAAGTATGTAATCTAATAATCTTTCGATTAAAGACTTTCAATTCGTATACTGTGATAACCCAGTGACATTTTTTGGTTCGCAAACCGATGCATATAGGCATAAGGCATAAAGATACGTGATATATAACAGGGAGTTATATACGTTTGAGTATGAATAGTAACAATTATAGGGGTTTCAAAAATTATGGATAATGTTTCATGTAATACATATGTAATACACAAAACCATGATAAATGACATAGGAATGTCAAGAATTTCAGAAATCTTGGTGTTGCATTTAAATGCGGTGGCGTAATTGAATAATACTTAGGAAAGTGAGCAGAGTTCTTAGATTGGCTCGGCATTCTAAGATAAGTATTCCTAAAGTATAGTGTAGCATTTAACAATTAAAGGCAACAATTAAAGGCACTATAGTCAAGGAAAGTTGTAGTCCTACATTGCTAAGGTACCTAATTGTATAAGGCACACATAAAATGCAATCCTGATTCTCTACAACAAACTGCTCTGATACCAATATGTGACGTCCTCCAGATAGGGCCTGGAAGAATAATGTCACTAAATATATCAAATCACAGTTGTATAAACGAGAACGACTCTATATGAGACGTTTTATTGAGTTTTGTAGCAGAAGATAAATAGATTACATTGTATTTAATGAACAATACATTAAATGTCTTTAATTGATATGATATGAAATGCATGACTTCAAGCATGGCAAGCAATCATCATCAAAGCAGCAGATATACAGCGGAAGCAATATTTAAGTACCTGAGAATAAACATGCTTAAAAAGTCAACACTAGGTTGAGTGAGTTTATAGGTTTGTCATAAATAACGATTTCACAAGATTTTTGTTCATAAGCTTGGCCTCGCAGGGACCAATCAGTAGATCTCGCAGATCCAAAAGTTGTTCATAAAGTTGGTCTCGCAGGGACCAAAAAGTAGATCACGCAGATCCAAAAGTTATACATAAGCTTGGTCTCACAAGGACCAATTAGTAGATCACGCAGATCCAAAAGTTGTTTATAAGCTTGGTCTCGCAGGGACCAATTAGTAGATCACGTAGATCCAATAGTTGTTCATAAGCTTGGTCTCGCAGGGACCAATTAGTAGATCACGTAGATCCAAAAGTTGTTCATAGTTTGCCCCAAAGATAAGTTGTGTTTATACTTGTCGGTTAGGGACTTAGTCGGACATAGTCGGGTATAGCATAGTTTAAAGTTGGCACTTGTATCTAGCGTGTAAAACAGTTATAAAAGTTGTGCATGTATTCTCAGCCCAAAAATGTAAAGAGTAAAAGGGAATCAAATAAACTCACGATACGATACGATAGTTTGTAGTAAATATGTGTATGATGGCACTGAACAAGTGTAGAGTTGTCCTCGGATTCACGAACCTATATTAAGTATATGTATTAACAAATATATTCGTAGTCGAACAAATTTATATATATATATATATATATATATATATATATATATATATATATATATATATATATATATATATATATATTTATATTTATATATATATAAATTTATTAGTTATGCCAGTTTCATATTTATAACATATAAGTTTCTTATATTCATTGTATATATTCTAAATAGATAAGAATATAAATTTTATTACGTTATGTGTAAATATATTTATATATATATATCATTTGTTTGTTAAAATAGTAATAAAAATAATATTAGTAATGATAAAAATAATAGTAATGATAATATTAATATCAATGATAATAATATTAATGATTTTATTAATGATAATTATAATGATAGTTTTAATAGTAAAGTAATCTTCTTAAAAGTGATAATTTAATACAAATGATAATTTAAAAGAAATGATAATAATACTAGTAATACAATAATAATAATACTAATAATGATAATATTAGAAATGATAATAATGATAATATTGTTTATGATTTCATTGATAAAAATATTTATATTAATAATAACAGTACTTATAATAATATTAATGATAATAACAGTTTTTAAATGAAAGTTTATTAATAATGATATTATTAATTATAAATAGATTAATAATAATAATTTTTATAAATGATACTAATACTATATTAATGAAAATAATAATAACTTTTATTATTTTCATAATAACAATATTTACTAGTAATAATAATAATAGTTTTAATAATGATAATAATAATAACACTAATGATAAACATATTAATAATAATAATGATAATATTAACAATAATAATAATAATGATAATAATAATTATATTAAAGAAAACAATAATATCTTGTATTAATGATAGTAATAATAATAATAATAATAATAATAATAATAATAATAATAATAATAATAATAATAATAATAATAATAATAATAATAATAATAAGAACACTACCTCACAAGAATAGTTTCCAAAAAAAATATAATCGCCAACGCTCGGGCTCGAACCCGAGATCTCTCGATTAATGCAAACACCACTAACCATCCGTCTGACTTTGTTTTTCTGATTTAAACCCCCACAGATAAATATATAAACCGTATTAACTGTACTTCATCTTCTTCAAATAACCAATTGACCAAATGCCGTAATCCATTCTTACAACAATTAAATTAGGACTTTTACTTGTAATTTAAACGTTCTGTGTTGTGTGATTTTGATCAACAGAAAGGGAAATTGATTTAAACAGCAGCTGCAGCAATAAGAACACTCGAAGAAAACTCAAATCGCGTTTTAAAAATCTAGACACTTTTGAGTTATAAATATAACATGGAATAGGTATTAAATTGTTTAAAGAAACTTCTGAAATAAGTAATTGGACTTGAATCGAAACAGATATCTCGAATTTGATTGAATAATGATTGTTGACTTTTTTTGTAAAATAACTTTGACTCAAAAATTAATAATCAGTTTGAGGAATTAGGAGCTGAAATCTTGCAGATAGATCATTTGAATGATTCTTAACACCTCTGCAATTATAGATTTTGACTAAAGAACTGTATTGAGTTTTCGAATTAAAGATATGGCGAACAGAGAGAAATACCAGGACTGTTTTCCTTTTTTTTTTTTTTTACTGAACGAGTTAGTAGAAAGGAGGATAATTCGATGGGTTTCTTATTAACAAGACATGGTAGATTGTTTTATAGCAAAAAATTGGGTTGATAGAAACAAAATGGCGTTCAGTAGAAGAAAAAAAAAAGTCCACAAAAACAGGAAACATAAAATGAATTAAAATATAAAGCAGATATATATATATATATATATATATATATATATATATATATATATATATATATATATATATATATATATATAGTGTACTGTTATTGACTTCTTTAATTTATGTTTTAATTTAATAATAAGAATACTATTAATAATAAAATAATAATAATAATAATAATAATACTAATAATAATATTAATAATAATAATAGAATTAATAATAAATATTAATCATAATAATTATAATGATAATAATAATAATTAATATCAAGTTTAATAATGATATTAATAATAATATGTTAATATCAATAACAATAATAATTTTAATAAAAATGTTAAATTATCATTATTAATAATGATAACTATATAACGTTAATGATATTAGTAAAAATAATAATAATACTAATAATAATGATATTAGTAATGATAATACTAATAATAATAATGTTAATGATATTATGTTAATGATATTACTAATAATCTTATCACTTTTATCAAAAGTGATAATATTAATAATATTAATGTTTATTAATAATATTGATAATAATAATAATTATTGTATATGATAATATTGTTTAAAACAATATTAATAATAATACTAATACGTAATTATTTACAAATGATTGTTCGTGAATCGTCGGAAACAGTCGAAGTTAAATGGAATCATATATAGATTTTGTTTAAATTTTATCGAAAATTTCTGGGTTGTCATACGTATCTATTATGATTACATATGAGAACCCGTGTTTCAAGTCTCTGAAGAATGTTGGTGTGCACAAACTCTTTAAATACAATGAACCTGAGATTATTATCATTAATTTTAACGATAATAATCTCTGGCTCATTGTATTTAAAGAGTGTGTGCACCAACGTTCTTCAGAGACTTGAAACACGGGTTTTCATATGATGTAAAGTTGAAAAATAATATCATTATGATTTAGGTGAATTGGGCATTGGGGTACAACACTTTTAGTGCCCTACTTCCATATTTACTATATATATATATATACATTCAATGTTATTTTGCGCAATTTAAGAACCAGTCCATGGTGTTTTGTGAATGAATTATCAATGGTAGGTGAATAAACAGTTGCCTCAAGTAGTCATTGGGTATGGATCATTAAGCAAGCTTCCTCTGGGTCAGGTTCAACCAGCACTTCACCAGAATATACCAGTTGTCCAGTTTGTAGTTTTGCCATTCAAATCACTCAAAATATTTTTCTGTGAGTATATATTATCTTCACTTCTATTTAGATGATAAATGCACACAGATGACCACTTTTCTGTTGCTCCAGGTTTACATGTGTACGAGCCTCTTCAACGATCATGTTTCATATTTATATATACATATTTAAATGATGCTACTAATCTTTTGTTCCATGCTTTATCTAAAGGTCCTTTTCAATGGTAGCAACTTGAAAACTTAATGGTGCTTGCAAAGCAGAATGGGACAAATATGAGTGGTTTGTTCTCGAGAAATAACATGTGTGTGCTTTCTCATTAAAAGAAGATTTAGAGGAATACAAATAAGAAGATTTTCGAGAATAATAAGGTTCAGTGGGTTGGTTACAGTTAACGAAATTTAAATAAAAAGCTTCGAGTGAATTACCAAGAACAAGACAGAGTTAGATTGACACCATTTACTAATAAATCCGGGTGAATCGGGTCAATGGCTACAGGGTGATCATAAAAGTTTAGTTTGATAATTTCATGGGGTAGCAGTGATGATTTTGAGCTGCTAATTCTTCACACACAAAATGGGTAGTTTGGTTCTCATGTACATTACATTGAATATTCAGTTAAATTATATCATTCATTTTTTTTTTATCTCTATATACTTTCATAATCTTGATATTTTTTTAAGATCTGTACATGAATATAATCTTAACTTACTTGTAAATTATCATTCAATCTAATTACATGTATATATTGCAAGTTTACTTTTTTAAACCCGCAAATTCGCGGGTATTAAACTAGTATAAAAATAAAACTAACAGTTATCATACATATATCTTAATAAGAAGTACAACAAATTTTTTTACATAACTCTCTTTTTTAGACGGATAAAATATTTTCTTCATCACCAAATAATTGTTCACTTTATTATTATTATTATTATTATTATTATTATTATATTATTATTATTATTATTATTATTATTATTATTATTATATTATTATTATTATTATTATTATTATTATTATTATTATTATTTATTTATTTATTTATTTATTATCAACTACAAATTCCAACCTAAATCATATGAACTAACAAATAAGTAACAAGGTACCATTATGTGTACTCTTGTGGATGTAATTTGGGATATTGTTATTCTTTTTATTGTTCTTGCGGTATATCCATCTAGAGTATTGATACATGTATAGATAATTGTACTTCACGGTTAATCCATAATTTTTTTGAGGAAAGTATCACTTGGCTTCTGAAAATTGATGATTCAAAACATTCAAAAGAAATGCAAGTTGATTTATCATTATCGATTAACCTAAGTATATAGACAACAATTTTTGTTTTTCTCTCTTTCGAAAACCTCTAAACATTTGCACCAAGAACAAATGACAATGGTCTAATTAACACTTAAAGAATTCTTGGAGGAAAAATTTAGAGCCATATATTCTTTTCGTGTCCATTGCTAGAGATGTATGACGATCGGTCTTTATTTGGTTGGATGTTAGATGTCCTATGTTTACTTCTTGGGCTGAGATTTTGATGCGGGTGGAGGAAGGAAATAAGTCGTCTGATTTGAAGATTAGATTTCTCTCGATCTTTGTGACGATGTTATGGCGGCTTTGGCATTTGAGGAATTGTTCGGTGCATGGCGATAACTCGTTGAAAAGGAGTTACATTCTCGATTCAGTTAGATTTTATTATTTCTCTTGGCTTATTAAACATAGAGGTTTATTGTTTTTAGCTATGTATTATGGCTTCAACACCTCTTATAATTCTCTTCTAGCGGCTTGCTAGAGAGGCTTGTTTTGTTTTAATTATATATATCACCGCCATTCTAATAATAACACTTAATAGAATTCTTAGATGGTTTTAGCATAACAAAAAGTTATATAGTGACTAAATTAATATTTTAGCTAAACTAAGTAGGACTTTTCTAACTTTGTGCATATTAAAACATACAATAGACAATTTTAATTGAGGTAGCCTATGGTGCAAAGTGAATAGATCATTATATGGAGAAGATGGTGCACTCACTACCAACAGCAATAACAATCGGCTATCTTCCATTTGGAGGTCTATTCACAGATGAAGGTTTACTGTGGACGTGCTAGGCATACCTTTCTCCAATTCCATGGGTAATGGTTGCACAATCATTTTGAATATGTTTGTCTCCGATAGGGATGCTAATGGATTTCGGGTGATGCCGTATTTATATCATATTTATTTAATTTTTTTCATCCATATTCATATAATTTCAGTTCATTCATTCATATCCATATCCATTGAATTAAGCGGGTTAATGGAAATTCATTGGATATTAAAAAAATAATATAATATTTCCTAAGATGTGATGAAAACAAAAGCGTAATATAGTAAAATAAATATGACATGACATAATTAATATTTATCCACAAACATCTGCAACATTTGTCGAAGATAGAACAGAATTTGTTAAATTTACTATTAAATGGATATTATGAAAAATTACATATGTAATTTGTATGTTTATTTTTTATATATACGTGTTTTATTGTAATATATCATAGTTATTTCATTATAAAGTTGAAAGCAAAATGTAAATCTAAGTTCATCCAAATTCATATCCATACCGATTTAGATTCATCTATATCTATCATGAATCAGGTGGATCGGATGAATATCGATTGGATCGGGTGGCCATTACTAACCTAAGTCTCCCAAATACCTCCCAATGTGTCGAAGAGAAATACCCTTGTAATAACTTTGTCCATTTTGTTTTAACGCTTCAGAAGATGTAAATCATGTATTCGTAGCATGCCGTTATGTTACCCTGCTTTGGCGAAATTTTCTTTGACGGTTGAATTTTGATACTCCACCTCTTAATGGGGCGGCAAACATTCTTAGCTCCACGAACTATGATACGGGGTCAAAACTGTAAATGAGGTGAACCTTGTAACTCGGTATGTGTAACATTGGGAGATTTGGTGTAACGACCCTGGATTTTCCAACTTATATTTATTAATATTTATTATTAATACTTGTGTTTTAATAAATGTATTCTTGTACATTTACTTGTTACCGTATTTGACTTTCCATGTCCCGACTTGTCTTTGTGACACACGTACTTTTCACGAATAATATTTCGAATATTATTTACATTCATAATTAATTATTATTAATTATTTTTAAATTAACTAATGCAAGTAGTTAATTACTTGGGCTTTTTATTTAATTTGTTGCTTACTTGGACTTCGGCTTGTATTAATGGACTTGGAAGCCCACCCTACTTCTCTTAATGGACTAGTTGTGAGCCCACTATATTACAAGTAACTTATTAAGGCTTAAACTAGATTAATTAGTGAATTAAGGAGACAAATACTTCAAGCATGCTTGCACCTTTTTCCCATGCAATTTAACTTTAATCCATTTTGAGCTCACACCATCTCCCAACACTTGAAAGTAGCTTTTGACCTTGTCTCTTTGATCCCCAAAAACCGTCGGCCAAACTAGGGGAGGAAGGAGTTCAAATTTATTTTTTTGTTACTTATTTGCAAGTATCATTTCATTTTCCACACACACATACTTGCACTAATCTTTTCTCTCATCTTTTTCTCTCAAACTTGTAAGTAACAAGACTGTATTTTCTTTCTTTTTTCTTCCTTAAAACCGAAATCAAGCATCATCATTTCATTAGTTTGTTGTTTGTTTGTTGTTAAAGATCAAGTTCTCTAGCTTGCATCTTCATGTAATCTTGTTCTTCCATCTTTGTTTGATGAAGAACCAAGAACATGGATCTAAGTTTCTATAACTTATGGTTCTACACTTAAATGTTTTAAAGATCTAAAACTCATAAGCCTTGAGAGCTTACTTGTGTTCATGTTTTGTAGACTTAAAGTTTACTTTCCTAAGATCCAAACTTTGATTTGAATCTTCTTAAGTATGAAACAAACATGAACATAATACTTGTAAATTTAGTTTATTTTCTTTCTTTTGTAAGTACTTTAAAGTTGTGATGTTGTTAATTTGGTCAAGGTTTACTAGTTAAACTTGATCTCATATTTCTTGAAACTAAAGTTAAACTTTGTAAGTTCAATAATATGGAAGTATAACTTTCTAGTTATAACTTCATACACTTATGTTGGATCTAAGTTTCTATAACTTATGGTCTTCTTATTTTGTTGTAAACAAGAGCTTATAAGCTTATATACATTTTACAAGATGAAAATCTAAGTTTCATAACTTATGGTTTCATTAAAGTGAAGATCCAAGTTCTATAACTTAGGATCTAATTTAAGAACACTAGATCTAGACTTTCTAGTCTAGGATTTTTAAGATCTAACTAAGATCTAAGTTTTACAACTTAAGACCTTGTTTATTTAGTTTACTTTCAAGTTTATAGCTTAATATTACTATTAGAACTCATGTATGTGTCGGATCTAAGATCTTGATGTAACTTTGGTTCAACAAACTACTTACAACCCTTAAATGAGTTGTGCTACATATCTATGATGACCCGAAAAATTTCGACTAATTTAAACCAATTCTCTATATGATTTAATATTATGTAAATATACATATATGTATGTATGTATATGTATATATATATATATATATATATATATATATATATATATATATATATATATATATATATATATTATAAGATGTACAAGTAAAAACGACTTTCCTACAGTAAAACGCTATTTGCTACAGTAAAAATGACTTTGCTACAGTAAAACACTATTTGCTACAGTGAAACCGTATTTTGCTACAGTGCTACAGTGAAAACACTATTTGCTACAGACAAACTAGCAAACAAAAGGGGTTCAGGCGGCCATGCGATCGCATGGCAAAAGCACTGAAAACCCATGCGATCGCATGGGGACCAAAATCAGGAAACATGCCTATAAAAGGCCAGTTTACTCGACGTATTAATTACATTTTTTTTCTTTAATCAATATTTATATTTATATTATAATTATAATTTTAAATTTAAGTTTAATAATAATAAGGTATATACAAGGGTGTTTTTAATTCGGGTTTCAAACCGCTTTAAGCTAAGGAAGTATTGGGTATTGTTCGGGGTATTGTTCTTGAATCCAAGGCCAACCATACAGTCGTCTACCATCATTACATCTACGCAATTTGCCTACAATATTGAGTCTCAATATTGAACAGTGAGTTTATAGTCTCCCTTTTTAAATACTTTAAATATTTTTGGGCTGAGAATACATGCAATTTATTTTAAACGCGATAAGACACAAGTACATACTAAATTCTACACTGAGTTAAACCGAAAATCCCTTAGCTTTGGTAACTAGTAGCTGCCAGTACATAGGATATGGACTAGTGGGCGCGAATAATTGTATATGGATCCATAGGGCTTGACATCCCCGTCCTAGCTAGAGCGCTAGCCTTTTAACGGACGTATGTTATTTGAGTTTAAGACACGTTGGTTTGCGTGTATTAAAACAAATGGGGTAATTATCACTATAGCGTTAAGTTTAGTTACCAGGGTGCTCTGTTACGTAGAATCTATTGATAAACTTTTGATGAAATCTTGTGGTCTATCTTTATATATGTTTATGACTCGAGCAATTAAACCTATAACTCACCAACATTCGTGTTGACTTTTTAGCATGTTTTATTCTCAGGTCCTTAGAATGCTTTCGCTGTGATGTGCTTGTTGCCTGCATGGAGTCTCTCATGCTTTGTACAAAGTTTATTGCATTCAAAATAAAACTGCGTTGTGTAATAAATAATTGGACTGCGATGTCAACCTGTAAATTAAAGACTTATGTATTTCGGGGTTTTGCTTATACCTAAGCACTCGCCCACATGTTAATAACTTTCTATATTTAGAAAGTCACTTATTTTAATGAATGCAATATTTTATCAAAACGTATCATATAGAGGTCAAAACCTCACTGTGGAATCAATGATTAACGTGCCGCGTCAATAGCGATTTTGACGGGTCGTTACAATATCTTAGACATACATTAGTGTTATGATGGTAAAAACTTGGTAAAGATGATGCAAACACATCAACGAGTTGTACACTTGAAGCTATAAGCATCAAGGATGAGAACCGTGATGAGCATCAAGCACCAAGAACCCACCGGAGCACCTTACCTACTGTTTTCCGGGTCTGATCAGTAACCTGAGCTACTGTAAAAGTTGATTTCCAGCTAGTTCGGTTCGAGTAGATGATTTTCCGTTTAGGCCTCGTCTTAATCCGAGTTACGGTTTAGGATTTATGGCCTTCCGAAAGTCACTACACCCTTTTAACGTTGTGCTGAAATTTCTGACCTACTCGCACTTAAACCTTCTCCACGGTCAAACGAAGATGATTTTGGTTCTGTAAATTGGTCAGCCTCTAGGGGACTCGTATACGGAGCCAATGCCACTGGTCTCACCTCATTTCAGTTTGTATAGAGGTTGTGGCGACTGAACGAAGTCAGCCTTTATTTCAAACTCTATTCTTGATTGAAACTTACTTTACACTTTTTGATTAATGATGAATGATGATGATACTTAAGACCTAATTTACATACTTTTAAACCTTTGGGAACGATTTACTGACTTAGTAACTTTTGACTTAGGTTGAGGAACTTTTGGAAAAAACTATTTGCTTACTTTCCCGAATCAACTTTACTACTTTTCACTATGAGCTATAGCATCCCTTTTTACTTTAACTATTTTGGGAACTGAGAATACATGCGCATTATACGTTTTACATACTAGGCACGAATACTTAAACTTTATATATGTGTGGGTTATACAACGGCATAAACTTTCCCCTTAGCTCGGTAACATTTAGTCATTGGTCTTTGAACCTTTGAACGCGAATCTTTGATATGGATCCATAGAGTTTGACATCCCCACTCGGGCTAGTCGCGCTAGCATTTAACGGGTGTTTAATACTTTGTAAACTTACGCAGTCGTCAAGTGTACTTTTAGGGGGTGTTATTTACTTTAAGTTAGTTACCAAGTGCCCACGGTTATACATATACTTTTTATACTGTTTTGAAACACTGAAATCTCGTGGCCTACCTTACATTACTGTTACATTAAACTATAGCTCACCAACCTTTGTGTTGACATTTTTAAACCTGTTTTTCTCAGGTGCTTAAGAGGTTTGTTTGCTTCCGCTGTGGTAGTCATGTTGTAGACACCCGCTGCTTGTGTTAGAGATGTCTTCGCATGAAACGTTTATCTTGCATTCACAAACTTTATTACTTTTGAACAATGTATTCGTAACGACCATTGGGTCACGTACTATTATTAATTGCTTCTATTCATAGAAGCATACTTTCGTTGTAAAACATTTGATGTTGGTTAAGACATCACCTTTTCTTATGAATGCAAACTACTTTTGAAATAGCATATAGTGTTTGACCATGTAATGATCTTGTTGTTGATGATCCGTACACGTCGATTTTGTACGGGGCATCACATTAGGAGATGGCGATATAAGTTAGTCCATGGCTCATTTGAATGATATAAGTAAGTCCAAGGCTCATCAGAATAAAGGATATCTATTCTATATGAAGACTGCAATCATGAGGGCATTGGTGCACCTTTTTGGTCATCAAGATTGGTGAGTTCTGTGATTTATATCACATGAATCGTAAGACCATTCCCTATCGTTTATCTTTTTTCACGGAACTTCTCCCTCCACATTAGCGAATCAGCACAAACACCTTTAACTTTCCTTTCACTAATCTCTCTCTATCATAAACTCCACCATCAAACTTTAACCAATTTTAATTATTATTTAAATACAAAATATATAAATAAATAATATTACTAAATTAATAAATAAAAATAAACATTACATAATTAAAAAACGATTACATAAAATTAAGCTATGATTACATATATTTAAAATATGATTACATAAATTTAAACTACAATTATATAATTTAAACTACGATTACACAAAATTATAAATACGATTTGTGATATAATACCATTCAATTAGTATAATATTCATCCTCACTACGATCAGATGTTGTCCCAAATATCCTTAGTACAACACGATATGTGTCGAGTTTATTATTGTTTTTTCCGAGTATTTTGGCCCATTTATCATTATCCTCAAGCCACTCGAACACCGTCTGGTCTTCATCCTAATACGCAAACTTGGATGCCTCGCAATCAACGTTCCATCTTAAATAGTCGAACAAAATAGGTACATCAACCCCGCTAACAACAACATCAAATGTATGGACAATTTCACTGTAGTGTTGCTTCATATCGTCGGTAAAAAAATCCACGATTATGTACTTCGAAAGTAAAGATTTTAGTAAAAACCATGGTTGAAGTGTAATTGTATAAAAATTGAGAGTGAAATATGAGAGTGAATGTATGTAAATGGTAGTATTGGGTTATATTTATATTGGTAAATTATTGTATTGTAAGAAAAAAAAAAAGTTAAAATCAAACATTATAACATATATATGTTTGATTAAAAAATAAAACATTCAAATTTGTGGGACCTACTTGTGCTCGTGAGACATCCCTTGCAGGAGCAACAAACGAGTCTTCTGGCAGCTTGGTGCCTACAACCACCACCGGTTGGCGACTTCTGGCGGACCGCCTGGCGATCCATAGTGACTGACCTAATGTACTTGTAATACTTTTGGTTTTATGTTTTTCCATTGAGTGTACTATTATTGCTCAAGTCTTTTGAGCTGATTTGTAATCGGAAACCCTCCGTCTTTGCCTATTTATATAATTTGATTGTTATAAAAAAAGTAGGATGCCTCCAGATTTGTAAACTGAAGGAAAAAAGAAACATGGACGGAGCTGAAGTCGATACTGGGTCTTAGATTCAACCTTTAATAACATCACTTTAGACCCTAAAAGAGAGTTATTATTAGGTAATAAATTATTGAAAAATCTCCTTAATTACCATTAGATTAAAAAATTACTTTACAATACCCCTTAATCCAACGATCATTAATCATCATCTAAAATTATTAGTTAATAAATCAATTTAAAATACACACCTTTTCTAAAATACCCTTTTTTTTTTAATAAACATCATGAAAGAAAAAAAAACCTATAACCTAATCCATTCTATCTTCTTAATTTTATTAAAATAGAAAAATAGGGTTTCATCTATCTAACTGAGTTTCTACCACAATTCCTTTAACTGATCTGATGTATCCGTCACCTGTTAGTATGATTTTTCGTATAGCGGTTGTAAGGTACTAGTACAGAAAAGTAGCTGCTCAGCGTGTGGCGTATAATGTTGATTGTTGTTTGCCCTCGAGAAATTATCTCTGCAGACCTGGAACACGGATGGATGATCCGTGGGGTGGCCTCAATCAATCTGAGGATCAATCTGGAATTGATCCGTATAGCGTATTGCTGCTAAGCGGCTAATGTATGTTTAGAGTGAGAAAGAACTGTGTGAGAGAGAAAGTGTACTTCTCTCTGACTGAAGTTCAGATCAGAATCATGTCAAATGTGGTGACCCAGGGGGTCTATTTATAGGCGTAGACTGTCCGAAATTCACGGGATACATGTACCAATCACTGAATGGTTCTGTTACGTGAAGTATCTGGAATGTCGGTGGCATGTGCTGACGTGGCTGCGTGCTGTTCACGCGCTGAGTTAAAGGGCTTATGCATAGAAGCTGCCTGCAGGGCTTACGCTTGACGCTGGGCAGCCTGCTGTGCGCTGGGCGGCCAATACTGAAAACCGCTAAATTTACTTATCGTTTGTGTTGCCTGATCCATTTTTCTTGTGCAAAAATGGTGCCTTTATGCGTGTATCCTCTAGGATAAACCATTAAGTCCCCCCAGTTTAATGTCTTTATTTTTGTAAAAAATAAAGTCATTAAGCTAAAAAATAAGTAACGCCTTTTTTCTCGAGAACAAGAACCTGTTGTAGCCAAACTTTCTCTGCCATGTTAGTTACTTTTTGATTATGACCTGCAGAAAGTACCTTTTTGAATTTTGAATTTCATTTTCAATTAAATTTATTTCTCCGCATTTTTGTACGCCGGACACGTGGTATTATATCAACCATGCGATTAACCGTCAGCTATTCATCTTCTGCTTGTTATGTAATACCCAATTTTTACTGTGTAATATTTACTTCAATCCGAATTTATTTCCTTCATCTACCTTAAACTTCTGTCACAAAATTCCTTTCTTAACTTCCCAATCAATGGCTATTTTTAATGTTGAAGATATTCCAAGCAGAATTTTTTCAACCTACCGATCGTGTCAGAGTTGAATTTCCCAAATTTTTTGGTGCCGATGCTACTGTTCTAGGCCCACATGATCGTGCTTGTCACCCTCCTTCTGGAATGGTTGCTATTTACGGCCGTGCTCTATACTTTTCTCACCTTCGTATTCCTTTTACGAAATTCTACTTAGACGTTTGCTGCTTCTATGGTGTTAGTGTTGGACAATTTGAGCCTATGTCCATTCATAAAATCATGCTGTTCGAGATGTATTGTATGGCTCGAAATATTACCCCCTCTGTTCGTCTTTTTTCTAATCTTGCAACCATAAAACGTTATGATAAAGGATGGTTTTGTCTTACTCTGGATGGATTTTTGCTTAATTCTAGTGATACAAATGAGAATTGGCAGAGTTCGTTTTTCTTTACTAATAGCGAAGTTATTCCCACTGATTGCCTTCAAGCTAGTTATTGGCGTACATCGCTTGATCCCCCTAAAGTTATTCATCCAAGAATAACATCTGAGGAACGAAAATTATTAAATACGATTAAAAAAGAGAGAATTCCAAACCGTCAATATCCAGAACATATGCTCTCTTTATGCTCCCTTAATGCTGAATGGGATGCAGAAACTCGTGGCTATGCTATTGTTATGTTGAAAAATAAAGGTATATTCTGATTAAAATCTTGTTATGTAATTGTCATTATCTGTGTAATAATTACTGTATGTTTGTGATCTTAGTGATTACTCCACTCGCCGCTTTGCGTTACACCAGATTTAATGATCTGCAATGTTTATCTGAAAAATTGGCTGATGAAACGCTGGAGAATAGTTTGTGTGAAAATGAGCTTGAGGATGAAGATGATGTGCCTTTAAGTCGAGCAAATTTAAGGAAACGTCGTGCTACTGGTAATCTTTCTTTTGAATCAATTGCAGAAGAAAACCTTTATTGCTTTTTCCACTTGCCCAGCAATGGTGGTTATTATAATGTTGATCCTGATAAATATCCAATATTGAATTGTGAATCTTCTTTTCTGGACTGGAAAAACTTCTTGAATAACAACTGTTATTTTAATTCAACCATGACAGCGGAAGAAGGACCACAGAGGAAACTTGCTCTTCCGCCTTTCGCTCAACATATCAGAGCAGGGGAAAGTAGTTCACAAATTAGCATTCCTAATTTGGATACTGCTGGGTTAACAACTCTCCTAGCTGGTCCTCCTGGTAATTATGAGGATTTTATGAAGTATCTTGAAGCAATGATGTCGCCTTCACTTATTAAATTCTTTGAGAGTTTATCAGATGGTGATGCCCGAAAATGTCAAGCACAAGGCATTATTTTTAATATTGCGTCTGAATTCAATAATCTGAAGCGTTTGGAACGTTCTGACCAAGTGCATCGTGACAAATCTAAAAAAATTGAAAGAGATGCAGAGGCACTGAAAATTGCCAAGCTTGAATTAGAGGCTGCTGTTGCCGCCAAAAATGCTGCAAAGGCGCGTTATGTTCAAATGGCAACAAAGGAAAAATGGTATCTGCACAAAATTGATACATTAACTCAATCTGAAACATCTTTAACTCAGTTTGAAGCGTCCTTGAAGGAGCAACTGGAGGTAAGTAAGGGTGAGACCAGGCGTCTGATTGAAGGTATTCCGAAGATTGTGAAGAGTGCTTTTACTTCTAAGAAATTAACTGAGCCCTTTGATGAATTCATAACCGTTACGCTGGACGCTGACCGGATAAGGTTTTTGGATACCTTGAAAAGGGATTTGCCTGACTTTCCAAAAGTATTGCCTCAAGCACTTACTTCTCAACTGAAACCTGATGCGGAAGACAGACTTAAAGTGATAGGTAATCAAATAGAGCATATGTCATTCCCTGAATTAGAAATTTTGTGTAATAATGCTGCTACATCTGTAGACGATGCTTTAAATTTCAAATTATAATTGATGTTGTTTGTACTATCTGTTAATGAATATTATATATGCATTTACTTTGTTATTAATTGTGCCAAAGCTTTATATGTTTGATTTAAACAATCAAAAAGGATGACTAGTCATATACTGCTTATATCATTTTTACGTCATGACGGTCGTAGACACATTCTATTTTCTGGATGTTCAGTGGATTTCTACGTTTATCCACTGCCATTTCAATCTTTTTTTTATGATTGAACTTCTGCCACCGAGGAAAAAACTTCTCTTTTGTAGGTAGGGATGACACACTGCTTTGTGACATCTGATTAAGATCCTTGGCCGGATAAAAATTGTGAATAATATGCCATAAGAAAGTTTTCTGAATTCTTATTTCTTTAAAGAAATTTTTACATTTATGATTGCATCTCATGCTCTAAATAGTTGATCAAGCTATTCGAATATGCAATACTACGCATAAAATTTCTTTAAGCACATTGCATTCCATGTTCGTGGAATTTCTTCACCGGAGGGCGCTGAAAGGGTATATGACCCATTAGGATGTGCCTTTTCAACTTTATATGGGCCTTCCCATCGTGGCCCTAACTTCCCTTATTTTTCCTGTCTACTTGCTTCATTATCTCTTAGCACTAAATCCCCCTCCTTGAATTTCACATATCTGACTCGTTTGTTATAATATTTTGCCATTTTCTGTTTTGCATCCGCTTGACGGATGGCAGCCATGATTCGCCTTTCTTCCAATAAATTTAAGTTTTCTCATAAGATGGATGAATTTTTTTATGTGTCAAATGCCAAAATTCCTTGTGTTGGAACACGAATTTCAACTGGTATTACTGCTTCAGTACCATACACAAAGCTAAATGGTGTTTCACCCGTGCTCCATTTTGGCGTTGTACGGTGAGCCCATAAAACATATGGTAATTCGTCTACCCACTTAGTCTGACTCAAACCCAACCTAGCTTTTATGCCGGCTATAATTTCTTTGTTTGTTACTTCAACTTGCCCATTGGCTTGTGGATGGGCAACTGAAGTAAATGTTTGTTGAATGTTTAGCTCTTCACACCAGCTTCTGAAGGGGTTATCTGCAAACTGTTTACCGTTATCACTGACAATTTCATTTGGTAATCCGTATCTACACACAATGTCTTTCCACACGAATTTCTTTATATTCTCACCAGTGATTTTTGCCAATACCTTTGCTTCAACCCACTTACTGAAAAAGTCAATTGCAACAACCAAGAATTTTGCATTTCCCACACTTCTTGGAAATGGGCCTACTATATCAATTGCCCATTTACAAAATGGCCATGCTGATGATACTGAAATTAAATCATACTTGGGTAGGCGCTGTACGGTTCCATGCCGCTGGCAGGCATCACATGTCTTAATTACTTCTGATGTATCTTTGTAAATTGACTGCCACTCGTACCATTGTCACATAATCTGTCCAACCACAGTTCTATAACCGGAATGTTGTGCGCATAATCCATCATGCATTTCCTTGACTACATCAATTGCTTGCTGTGGTGTTAAACATCTTAAATTTGGTCCACTGAATGATTTTCTATAAAGCACTCCATTTTCCAGAACGTAAAGTGGGGCACTAACTCTTATCCGTCTTGCTTCCATGGCATCTGTTGGCAGTGTTCCATCCTGCAAATATTTCACACAGGGGGTTATCCAACATGGTTCCCCCTATTCAACTGTTGCAACCACAACTTTTTCATCAACCGATTTGTCTTTTAAGACCTGCACCAAAACTTTCTTATGTAAATGATCAAATGTTAATGTTGCTAATTTGCTCAAAACATCTGCCTTCTTGTTTTTATTTCTTTGTATTTGCACAACCTCCAAGGTTTTAAATTTTTTTGAGATTTTCTCAACTAACTGCAAATACTGTTTCATAGAGACATCTTTAGCTTTAAACCCTCCATTAACTTGCTGTGCTACAATTTGAGAATCGACATATGCACGCAAGTGTGTTATTCCCATTTCAGACGCTATGCGGAGGCCGGAAAGCAATGCTTCATATTCTGCTTCATTGTTAGATGCATAGAAACAAAACCTCAATGCATACGTATGCTCTTCGCCTTCTGGACTGGTAAGTACTAATCCTTCACCAACACCTTCCTCACTTGATGCACCATCAGTGTGCAATTCCCAAACATGATTACTGACCTTAACGTTTTGCGAATGATCGACCTTTTCTGTTGTTTCTAATAAAAAATCTGCCAAAATTTGACCTTTAATTGCATGTCTAGGTGAAAAATTTATTTCATATTCTCCCAATTCAATTGCCCATTTTGCTAGTCGTCCTGATGACTCTGGATTTCTCAAAATATGTTTTATCAGCTGGTCTGTCATTACCAGGATTGAATGTGCTTGAAAATATCGTCTGAGTCGCCTAGCTGTGTGTGTTAAAGCATACACAAATTTTTCAATTGGTGGATAATTAACTTCACTTTGTTGCAATATTTTACTGACAAAATATATAGGCATTTGTATTCCCTTCCGTTCTACGATCAAGACCGAACTGATGGCCTCTGCGGAAGCAGCCAAATACAAAATTAATGTTTCTCCTTCTATTGGTGCACTTAAAGTAGGTAATTCTTTCAAGAGTTGCTTAATATCCTGAAAAGTTTTTTCTGCTTCTTCTGTCCATTTAAAATCTTTTTTGTTCAAACAGCTCTTTAAAACCTTCATAAATGGTAGTGATCGATCTGCTGCTCTTGATAGAAACCTTGTTAAAGCTGCCAATCTTCCATTAAGGCTTTGAACTTCTTTCTTTATTTTAGGAGATACCATATTTTCAATTGCTTGAATCTTTTTTGGATTAGCCTTGATTCCCCTCTCTGTAACAATATAACCTAAGAATTTGCCTTCTTCTACACCAAAAGTGCATTCTTAGGATTCAATTTCATATTGACCTTTCGTAATGATTCAAACGTTTCAAAATTATCTCTGAGCATACTGTCTTCTGTATGGCTCTTGATAACAATGTCATCAACATAGGCTTCTACATTTTTACCTATTTGATCTTTAAATGCTTTATCAATTACGCGCTGGTAAGTTGCCCCTGCATTCTTCAATCCGAAAGGCATAATCATATAGCAAAAAATTCCATCTGGTGTGTGGAATGCTGTTTTATCTTGATCACGTATTGCCATTGGAATTTGATGATATCCCTTGAATGCATCCAAAAAGGATTTAAATTGATATCCACTGACGGACTCTACTTTCCAATCAATTTCTGGTAAAGGGTAATTGTCTTTTGGATATGCCTTATTGATATCTGTAAAATCCACGCACATCCTTCATGAATTATCTGGTTTTCTAACCATCACCGGATTCGATACCCACGTCTGATATTTTACTTCCCGTAATATCCCAGCCTCCACAAGTTTTTTGACTTCATCTCTGGGAAATTTTGTTCGGTCAGGAGCCATTCCTCTTTTCTTTTGACATACTGGTGGGATATTTGGATTTACACTAAGCTTATGTTCAGCTATATGACGTGGTACACCAGTCATATCAGAATCTTTCCACGCAAAAACGTCTAAATTGGTTGCTAAAATTTTATAAAGCTTTTCTCTTGTTGCCTTTGCGATTGTGTTTCCAATTATGATTTTCTGATCTGGAAACTCTGGATTTGGTGATATTGACCCATCTTCATGAATGATTGGGTTAACAGCTGTTCTGTTTATTTGCACACATTCTATTGGTCTTCTCCGTTCAGCGTACAGCGTGGAGATGCCAGCCGGTGTGGGAAATTTCATCATTCCGTGTACCGTTGACGTCACAGCTCCAAATGTCATCATAGCTGATCGTCCTAAAATGGCATTATACTGCGAATTTGCTTTCACAACCAAAAATTCGATATGAGCAGTTCTTTTAAATGGCGTTTTTCTCAATACGACTTCTAAAACTATGCTTCCTTCTGATCATGACGGATCATTAGCAAAACTTGCTAAGGGAACAAATGTGTCTTTTAGCTTTTCCTTAACTCTGTCCGGTAGTTGTATAAAACAATGTTCATACATGATATCTGCTCCTGCTCCGGTATCAGTATATATTCCTCCAACAACACAATTTTCTATTCGAGCTTCAATCACTACAGGAGCGTCAGATGGATTGGTGTTAAACATGGAAAGAAAAGCAATCATTTCTTGTTTCCAATCCTCTAACGTTTCTGCTTTTCTTCGTTGTCCGACTTGCCATGAATGTATCATGTTTGCTTCAATAGGGATCGTCTTTCTAATATGCCTTTGATTTCTCTTAAGAGTCGAGTGATCTTTTAGAACGGGTGGCGCCATCTGTTAGTACGATTTTCCGTATAGCGGCTGTAAGGTACTAGTACAGAAAAGTAGCTGCTCAGCGTGTGGCGTATAATGTTGATTGTTGTTTGCCCTCGAGAAATTATCTCTGCAGACCCGGAACACGGATGGATGTTCCGTGGGGTGGCCTCAATCAATCTGAGGATCAATCTGGAATTGATCCGTATAGCGTATTGCTGCTAAGCGGCTAATGTATGTTTAGAGTGAGAAAGAACTGTGTGAGAGAGAAAGTGTACTTCTCTCTGCCTGAAGTTCAGATCAGAATCATGTCAAATGTGGTAACCCAGGGGGTCTATTTATAGGCGTAGAATGTCCGAAATTCACGGGATACACGTGTCAATCACTGAATGGTTCTGTTACGTGAAGTATCCGGAATGTCGGTGGCGTGTGCTGACGTGGCTGCGTGCCGTTCACGCGCTGAGTTAAAGGGCTTATGCATAGAAGCTGCCTGCAGGGCTTACGCTTGAAGCTAGGCGGCCTGCTGTGCGCTAGGCGGCCAATACTGAAAACCGCTAAATTTACTTATCTTTTGTGTTGCCTGATCCATTTTTCTTGTGCAAAAATGGTGCCTTTATGCGCGTATTCTCTAGGATACACCATTATCACCACCGCACAACCACAGGTATTACACAGCAACGCAACAGTAAAAATTGATCCCAATAATGGCTTTCGCCATTTAGTTTCAATAAGTGCTCAATCGTCGCAGGCAAGCGACGTGCACATATGCTTCTAGGAATGTGTTTTTTGTTGGTTAATGTTGTTGAACATGAAATCTCTGTGATTTCCTTATTTTTTAGTTCCATGACAGTGTATGCATTTATTACCTCCAATTACTTTCATATAGCAAATGAAGTTGAGCATGTCAATTTTTTTTGTTTTTTTTTTTTTTTTTAATATTTAGATGGTAAAATATTTTTGTTTGATCAACTCATGAATACTAATAGTATCACTAGAATCGAAATCGAAATAAAAGTTGTTATAGGGTGAGTTACCTTTAAACATTGCTCATTTATATTTCTGTAACGTTTCCTTTTTGTTCCCTGCTTTGTCAATTAGTTTTTTTCTTTTTTATTAGCTGCATTACATTATTGACAAAAACATAACGGCAGTTAAAAAAATATGGCTGATAATAGTTGTAATGAATGTGTTTATGATGAGGTTGTAGTTGTGGGTTTCCATATTAACAAAAGAACAATCTTCATTCATATTGTTGGGCACTTTCTACTACATATTGGTTTATAAAGGTGGCAATTTTGACCCATTCACATGCATTGAGCTGAATTTGGTTATGGGTTATGATAATAATGGGTTGGGTTTTTATATAATATTTTATTATAATAGGAAACGAATTATATATTAATATCCAGAAATATCTTTAAATGCATAAAAATTTCAATGTTGCTTTAATGTAGAAAACTCTTATTTTATATTGACAATATAAAATAAAATATATTTAGCACATTTACAATTTATAATAGGTTGAAATCTCAATGCAGAAGTGTTTGTGGGTCAGTCTACTCTACCTGAACACTTAACTGCGCACCTTGACCTCGCCCAATTTGCCACCCCAACTTTACAGTACTACGTGTGTAAACTAAAAATCCAACACGAGTTTTTTGGTATTTAGCAGCAAGGTGCGCAAATATGGAAAAAGCACCATTGGTGAAAATTGGGATATTGTTGTAGATGAAGAAAAACATTACGAGTAAGTTGTTTTCTTAGAATGCGAGTCACGTTATATGCATTATCTTTAACCTTAAACTGAACCTCATACACTTCTTTGGTGAAAGAATCTTAGACCTTGGAGACCCGGGCTGCCAGGTAAATGGTTCTGTCAAATTAGATCACTGATTTTTTTAGTCTCTTAGGCTTTAAAACTTGCAAGGTGGTAGGTTGGGTATCAGTCCAAATGTGCAAGCTTTTAATATGGTGTGTGTTGCGTGAATCTGAAACATTTTTATCCATTTAAAATTGTATAAATATGACTTATCCATCAATTGTGATCACAAAAACCAAACTATTGCAACAACAATATAGTTTTTATTTACTTCCTGGAGAGAGGGATGACTTTTTCTACTTTTGTGAGTGTTTTCACTTTCGGTGGAGAAATGACTTGTTTTTATTCTCGGATAGGGGAAGGATTGTCTACATCTCACCTCCCCCATACACCACTTATGTGGTATTGAGTTTCGTTGTCGTCGTTGTTGTTGTTGTTGTTGTTGTTAGAGCTTTATCTGTACATAAAGGTCTTGGATGTTATGTGCATTGTGGATGCACTCTGGGCAACATTTAGCTCATTTGATCCACCCATATAATTTTCAACTTAAATATGACTGTTTGAGATAAAAAGCGTGACCAAGTCAACCATGAATGGGCTGAAATAACCAACTCTACTTTTTTCCAACTGTTTTTTATTGCTAACTAAAACCAAGTATCACGATTGCCCTTGCGGTTTTGCAATATTGATGTGCTTGTGATGCTTCTCTTTGCTCATTGGCGTAATATTAAGTTTGTTAGCTCAAGATAACCAATCTTAATGGTGATTTATTTGCTAAGTTTATTTTTGGAAATGCTTAACAAGGAATGGGCATACGTGTGATCTTATTTAAAAAGTTACGTCTCTCGCAGGACTTCAATGTTACAAGTTTATCATATAAATAATAATATTGTTGTGATCTTATTTAATAAACTAAGTATCTATTGAATTGTAAAAAAAATCACACAATAAGTACTGTATTTTGAAAATTTTAAGCTGTACTGAAATAGCCCATTTGACATGTTTCCTAAGTTACCCATATTGCCACTTTAAGTTAAAATGGTCCCTTTATATAAAACAAATGAGCATGGTAGTGTGGATTCGTGTTCACTTCTTTTTTCTTGTGTAACTAGACAATCAGGCCAACGGTGTTGATTGGATCATCAGGAGCAGGGCAAACATTTATTAAGGAGGTTGTTGAAGCTATGCCGTGTTTTAACGAGGTAACTTACTCGTACAGTCGTACATAAACATTTAATTGACTGCTTTAAGAACTATAACGATAAACATTATCTATATATCTAATAGACAAAACCATGTAGCACTATTCATCAATAGTAACCAGGGGTATTTTCGTCATTTCAGTTTTTTTTTTTTTTTTTGTCTCCAACGATAAAAGAAGCAACTCTCATAAAAGAACCAACCCTTCAATGTTACCAAAAGATGTCGAAAAAATTTCTTTTTTACCAAAAAAATCAACCAACCTTTTTTTTTTCCCTTTTTTTCCTCAACGATAAAGGAGGCAACTTTCATAAAAGGAACAACCCTTCAATGCTACCAAAAGATGTCGAAAAACATTCTTTTTTACAAAATAGATCAACTAACTTAAAAAAAAAACAAAAAAGACAAAAAACGAACGCTAAAAGAAGCAACTTTCACAAAAGGAACAACCCTTCAATGTTAGATGTCGAAAAAAATTCTTTTTTACAAACTAGATCAAGACTTTTTTTTTTTAACTCGCATTCAAAACGGAGCCCCCGGAACGAAGCCAGGGCTCCACAACTAGTTAAAACTAGTCCGGATCGGCCCGCGCGATGCGGCGGGGGCTTTCGGCCGGCGCATTCATATTTAACGCAGTTTTATTTACAGAAGGAAAAACGGGCCATGTGTTATGCGTCGTCGTTGGTGTCGTCGTCTTTAGTGTTTTTTAAAATCTGTCCGGTTCGAATGTAGTTAGTTTCGTTTTGTTGATAAAATTATTTCGAGCATAATGGTGCTGGAAAAAAATTTAACTAGAGGCGAGCAGGAAGATACGGGCTGTCGTTGTGTTTAGCGTTTTTTAAAAAGTGTCCGTTTCGAACGTAGTTAGTATCGTTCTGTTCATAAAATTATTTCGAGTCTGACGCTGCCGTCGAAAAAATTTAACTCGTGCCGAGCGGGAAGATACGGGTTGTCGTTGTGTTTAGCGTTTTTTTGAGAAGTGTCTGTTTCGCGTATAGTTAGTCCCGTTGGGTTCGTAAGATTTTTCCAAGTTGAACGGTAGTCTCTGAAAAATTTAACTCGTACCCAGCGAGAAGATAGGGACCGTTATAAATTCGGGTGGAATTAGTTTTTTATATTTTAATTAAATTATATATTTACTCTTTTTACCCATTAAAAAGTGTAAATTGTAGGGACCGTTGTGGAAATATAGGCAAAGTTGAAGGACCATTTGTAATGTGGACGCAAACTAAAAACTACAATCGGGTAAAATTAAAACTACAACATTTGTGACCTATTTTAGTATGTGTGGACGCAAACTCAAAACTACAATCGAGTAAAATTAAAACTACAACATTTGTGACCTATTTTAGTATGTTAAGGTTAATAATTAATTAATAAGGTTAATTATTATTCACTACTAATTACATCCTTAGCCTTAACGATAGTTAACTGCCCGTTAATTTGCACACATGACCATAGTGATTAAAACCATACACGTATGTCCATGATTCATTCAGGTCTTTATTTTTATTTCATCTTTACTTTTAGGATTTGCCTTGTGTCAATTTCTCATGTATCATTTCTCTTTACTAAAAGGGTCTTTTTGGGTGCTATGCTATTGTTTTGCAGGACCACAGGGGATGTCGACTATATGATGACATGAAATATGACGTAAATTATATTCTTCTATTCTACCTTTACTAATATGCCGTAAATTATATTTTTCTATTCTACCTATACTTTAGTTGTCATGTATACATTTCTAAGTTTATAGTTTTTGTAATTATTACAACTTTGTTTGCACATATGAAAATTGGATGACTCTGAGTTTCTGAATGCTTTCTCTCGTGCATACATAAGTGTATGGTTTCAATCAATATGTTAATTATTCATATGGTTTGATGATTTGTAGGCCTTATGATTTTAACATTTTATGTTTTCGCACCCAACATCTCACAACCATGGTTTCCTGTAATCGCGTTAATATTAAATGGATCACCTTGGGTCTTTTGGTTATTGACCAATTTGTACACATGTTTTAAGGGTTGTGGTGGTGGGTTACCTTACGCTTATGATCATCAATCTTGTGTTATAACACACGTTGCTAATATAGCAGAGTTTGAAGCAGCATAGAGCCGGTAACTATTTTTCAATAATGAATTCCATAAATCAACAGTAGCGCACCATACCCATTAAATTTAGCTAATCTTAATACATACGTTGTTGTAGCAATAGAAGTTAACTCAAAATATGTATTTGTTGTAACTTATAACACAAGCTTCATACAATTGGTTATAAGATACAGTCACAAAAGTTTAGCTAAACTTATAAATCAAGCGTATAGATTTTATACCTCATATGACCCTTGTTAAGTATCACAACTGACAACTTGTGAAATAAATCAAGTTATTTATTGTTGTAGTGATTAGTAATGGAATGAGTTATAGAGGAAAGGACACTCCAGAAGTTACCAACGAAACCTTTTTTTTTATTTTTTTGACAGCTTAAATTGGAATTACTTCCCTGTTTTAGGGATTAATTAATTAATAGTACTGTAAACATAAAAACTTGCAAATTATTTAACTTTTTGTTTCCTTTGTATACTGATAATTTTTACGATGCAGATAAGTCAGGCACTTGCAGACAGTGTTGTAAAAAATCCGATTAATCGCCGACTAATCCTCAATTAATCATTTTTAAAAGTAATATGTTCCGATTTCTAAAAATCCGTTTAATCAAAAACGGTCAACGTTATTGATGAGTCAAAATCGATTTTGGTAATTAAAGTCGGTTAAAGTAAAAAAATGGTTATATTTTAACATAAATTTAACAAGAACTTTATAGTTTTTGAGCAAAATGAATAATTTTAGACAATGATGTTAAAGTTTATTTTTATATTTATGATTTATTTCTATATTTAGACATATAATTTTTAAGATTTAATATTTAATTGTATAAAGTACCATCCGACTAATCCACGATTAATCTCCGAATTACCGATTAATCCTCTGAAAGTCCCGACCAATTAATCCCCGTATAGCGAATTTTACAACCTTGCTTGCACGAGCAGACCGAAAAGATTTAATGAGAAAGTTGGCAAAATTTATATATGATGAAGAGAAAGCCTTGGGGGTAACAATTTGTTAAACTTGTTCACTATAATTAGAGGTGACATATTCAACCCATATTTTAACAACCCGTTCATATCGATTATAAACGAATTACAATAGTTGATTTCATTGCGAGGTATTGACCTCTAAATGATACATTTTACAAACATTGCATTCGTTTTTAAAAGACAAACCTTCATTTCATCGAAAGTTGACAGACATGCATACCATTTCATAATATATCAAACTATAATTGTCTTAATAATAATCTTGTTGAACTCAACGACTCGAATGCAACGTCTTTTGAAATATGCCATGAATGACTCCCAGTAATATCTCTAAAATGAGCAAATGCACAGCGAAAGATTTCTTTAATACCTGAGAATAAACATGTTTTAAAGTGTCAACCAAAAGGTTGGTGAGTTCATTAGTTTATCATAATCAATCATTTCCAATAATATAATAGACCACAAGATACTCATATTTCGAAAACAATCAGTGCAGGTCTGCTCACTGCTGTAAAAATCATTCATATGAAGAACACCGGAAATTTACAAAACAATCTCACCAACGGTAGCTAATGCATCGTGCAATGCAAAAATTTCTCACCGAGGGTAGCTAAAACGGTAGCTACTGTATCGTGCAATGCAAAAATTTCTCACCGATAGCAGCTAATAAATCGAACCATTTCGGTAGCTAATGCATCGTGCAATGCAAAAATTTCTCACCGATAGTAGCTAATAAATCGAACCATTTCGGTAGCTAATGCATCGTGCAATGCAAAAATTTCTCACCGATGGTCGATAATCTTTATAGAAATCGAACCTCTGAATCCAAATAATTCTATCATAGAATGCAGTTTTTAGTACTTGTGTCTATTTCGTCAAACATTTATAAAAGCAGTTCATGTATTCTCAGTTCAAAAATATATCTCAAAAGCATTTAATAAAACAATTATAAAAACAGCACATGTATTCTCAGTCCCAAAAATATAAAGAGTAAAAGGGAATCAAATGAACTCACAATACTGTATTTCGTAGTAATTATGCATATGATGGCATTGAACAAGTGTAAGGTTGGCCTCGGATTCACGAACCTATATTAATTATATATTTTATATGTTGGTAAATATCTGTCTAACAATTTAGGTCAAGTCGTAACGTATCACAATGCTAATGCTCGAGATTATTATGCAAACGTTAACAGAAATCGGTTTGACCCAAAATGACTTCCAAATCTATACATGTTTATTATATAATTTAAATATAGTCGTTATATATATTTACATATATTTATCAGATTTTATTAGAGTAATTAATACAAGTCATTTATTAATAAAGATTTATATTAAAATTTATATATGATAAAAATATCCTTTTATATATCTTAAGTAATAAAATTTATAAAGTTCACTTAATATTATAAAAATATAATGGCATGGATTATTAATGTAATTATATTACATGTGGTAAAATATTTTTGTATCACATATTTATTTGATAAAATAATATTGATAACAACAATAATAAGTAAAAGTTGTATTATTTTGTAATAATAATAATTATTATTATTCTACTAATAATAATAACAATATTTATATTTACTAATGATGATATTAATTATGATAAAATGGTAATTCTAATCATGATAATTTTAATAATAACGATACTTTTTAATAATAATATTTTTATATAACAATAATAATTTTTTTTTTAAATGCTAATTTTTATTACTAATACTAAAATAATAATAATAATGATATTTAATAATAACAATGATATTTCTATTAAAATCATAATTTTAATAAAAATGATAGTTTTAGTATTAATGATACTAATAATTATAATAATACTAATTATAATACTAATAATTATTATAACGATAATAATAATAATAATAATTATAATTATAATAAAAATGATAATATTTATAATATCCTTAAAGATCATAACTATAGTAATAATAATAACAATAACAATTTTCTTTAATGATAATACATATATTAATAACGATAACAATAATAATTATTAGATAATAATAATAATAACGATGATAATAACGACGATAGTAATAATAATATTAATAATAATTCAGTTGGTCATATCTTCTAATCCGTTCATCGAAATGATACACTTTCTAAATGAAAAGTTATTAATTTTTTGACACCTTTCCAACGACATGTGTGACGACTCGGAAATTTTCGACTAAATTTAAACTTAATCTTTATATGGTTTCGACATGATAAGCAAAGTCTATTAATTTGAATTTCAAAATTTTTGAACTATTTTATGAAATCATTTGACCTTCAACCAGTTCTGACGATTCACGAACCACTATTTATATATATATATATATATATATATATATATATATATATATATATATATATATATATATATATATATATATATATATATATAAAAATATATGAATTTGAATATATAAATTGAAATATTATATGACGTAATTGTTAAAATTAATAATGTAATATATAATAACTATTATTTAAAATATAACTATATATGTAAATAATGTATAATGAATATATATATATATATATATATATATATATAGTTTTGAATTTATTTTGTAAGCAACAATAACACTCAATTGTCATTCGATCGATAATAAGTAAGTTAAAATCAAACTTATATTATTTTAAAATAAACTGTGATTCGAAAATGAGTTTTACAAATTATAGACTTATTAAAAATGTATTTAGGAACTATTTGTTGAATTTTAAAACTTTTTATATTTTACTTGGGGTTGGAAGTGAATAATTAATGTAATTTTTATTTAATAGTTAATGATAAAATTTTATACCATAATGATCAAAATAAATAAATATAGTTAATTTAAAAATATGGGATTTTTCTGTGAACTTTTATCCGCCATTGATTTAATAACGGAGTACGATTTAGCAGTTCGTGAAAACTGTCGGTAGAATGAGACAATAGCGTGGCTGCTTTGTTGTACCATTCTTTTGCCCATGTTCTCTTTTCAATCACATAAGTAATTTAGTATTATTATTATATTAATTATTAGTTACAGATAAATATTTATATATACATTTATGTCATTATGCAACCCACCACCACTACTTTGTTTCATGTCTTGATCAACCAAGAACCAATCACCACATTTTTTTTTTCTTTCTTTCAACTTTCTAATTCTGTTAAACTTCACCATCGACACCAAATTATTACTAATGTATTATGAATTATTAATATATTATTATTATTATTATATTCGATTAACTATGTTACTATATCTATATATTTGCATACATAGAAGATTCATATTAGATCACCAACCAAACCCACTCTTCTATCTTTCTTTCTTGTTTCGGAACTAACCCGACACCTTGATCACCAATGAGTCGTCACCACCTTCGTGCAACCACAACCACAAACCAAACCCACCTGCGTTTTTCTTCTATCTCGTTCGAACCACAACCCACCTTTGAACACCACAACGAACACCCATCATCATGGTTCCAATCTACTGCTCAAAAGAGAGTTACAACCTTCTGTCTATTCAGACCCAGAAACGAAACACGATTAAATGATGATGAATACGTGAAGAAGACGATGAAACAGTGACCACCAAAATCATCAAGACATCAACCCACTCATCATAGACCGCTGCTACTTTGATTTTTCTTTATGTTTTTGTTTTCGTTTGAGACACAACATCACGAACCCATTTAAACCCCACCACTGCTACACCCTCGTTACCAACTTTCTATTTTTTTTTCTTTTCTTCTTCGTGAAACCCCATCAAACCTCCTGTTGATTTCATTTGGTTTTCCTGTTTTAAAACTGCCATAAACCACCACCACTTAACCGATTAAAATGCTCGCTACTATCAACCGAATACCACCACCACACAAACACATTTTTTCTGTTTTAATTCCTATTCGATGCTACTGCAGCTACACGTTCTGTTTTCAGTACCTGTCACTATTTCTGATGAGAATTAAACACGAAAGAAGACAGATGAGGAGGAGAAACGAAGAAGATGATGAACTGATACGTGGATGATTAAAGAATGATGATGAAAAGTGATTATGTTGTCTCCTTTTTGTTGGTCGAACCCTACAGTCCCACAACCACAAACGGTTTAACTAAGACATGTAATGGGCTTAGTTTATTAATGGGCTTCAAAGATATCTAATCTTACTTGGGCTTTCAAGGTTAGCCCAACAGAAGGTTTATGAAATAAATTGAAATCGAGATCGATATTGATGATGGTTACGTGATTATTAGGATGAGGATAATAGCAATAATATGATGATATTACAAAAAGGATCGAAGTAACCTGATTAGATTTCGTGGTTATGGTTATTTTACTCTTGATCGATTAAAATTGTGAAGAAAAAGATGAAAATGGGAATAAAAAAATAATACGGGCTATAATTAATTGGGTGGGTTTAATTCCAGAAAAACTGAAATGGATGGATGGTTAATGGTGTTTGCGAGTGAGCGGGAGGTCGTAGGATCGAGCCCGGCTGGTGGCATTTTTTTTAAAAGCCTACTAATGTGAGGTAGTTTCTTATTTATTATTATTATTATTATTATTATTATTATTATTATTATTATTATTATTATTATTATTATTATTATTATTATTATTATTATTACTATTGTTGTTGTTATTATTATTATTAGTTATTGTTATTATTACTATAATAATTGTTATTACCCTTAATATTTAGAAGTATCATTATCATTAATCAAATTAAGAATATTATCATTATCGTTATTATTAGTATATGTATTATAATTATAATTAGGATTATTATTATTATTATTATTATTATTATTATTATTATTATTATTAAATATTAAGTATTATTATCAAAATATTATTTTCATTATCATTATTATTAAACTTTTAGTTTTTATTAAAAACTACTGTTATTGTCATTATTATTATTATTATTATAAGTATTATTATTATTATTAATATCATTATTATTATCATTATTAAAGTTATTATTATTATTAACATTCCTATTAGAAGTGTCATTATAACTAAAAATTTACAAAGTTATCATTTTATCAAAATAATCACTTTTATCAAAAATTTAACTTTATTAGTAACGATATTATCTTATCCTTTTTTTTAAATTAAATATTATCATTAATAAAATGATTAGTAATATCATTATTATTATTACAAATATATTAATATAAAGTTTTAATACATAATATGATATTTCTAAGCATCAATATAGGGTATTTATAATAAATGACATATCATCTAATATATACATAAATTTTAAGTATTTAAAATATATAAATGAATGTAGTTAATAAATTATTAATATAAGAAGTATATTAATAATATAAATAAAAGAACTGGTTAATTGTCATCATGAGTTTTAATATATATATATATATATATATATATATATATATATACAAATTATATAGGTTCGTAAATCCGAGGCCAGCCTTGCTTTGTTCAGCACCGTAGTACGCATATTTTTACTACAAAATATCGTATCGTGAGTTTCATTAGCTCCCTTTTTAAATACTTTTGCAATATATATTTTTGGGACTGAGAATACATGCACTGTTTTTTAAATGTTTGACGAAATAGACACAAGCACTCAAAACTACATTCTATGGTTGGATTATTAAACCGTATATCACCCTTTTTAGTCTGGTAATCTAAGAATTAGGGAACATAAACCCTAATTGACGCGAATCCTAAAGATAGATCTATTGGGCCTAACAAACCCCATCCGGGTTACGGATGCTTTAGTACTTCAATTTTATCATGTCCAATGAGAGTCCCGGAATGATGGGGATATTCTAGATGCATTTTTGTTAATGTCGGTTACTAGGTGTTCACCATATGAATGATTTTTAATTCGCGGGTTACACGTGTTATTATGTACTCGGGTTACGTGCACAATTAAATATCTGAAATCTTGTGGTCTATTAAAATGATGAAAATGAATGATTATGATAAACTAATGAACTCACCAACCCTTTTGGTTGACACTTTAAAGCATGTTTATTCTCAGGTATGGAAGAAATCTTCCGCTGTGCATGTGAAGACCCGTCCTAATCTACCCGGACGAAGTCATCAACCTTTGATTCCAGAGCGATGATCGACTCCAAGTATTATCCTTAAAATGAGCAAAATGCACAGCGGAAGGCTTCTTTCATACCTGAGAATAAACATGCTTTAAAGTGTCAACTAAAAAGGTTGGTGAGTTCATTAATTTAACATAAATAATCATTTCCATCATTTTAATAGACCACATGAATTTCATTTCCAGTTCTCATAAATATACGTCCCATGCATAGAGACAAAATTAATCATTCATATGGATTGAACACCTGGTAACCGACATTCACAATATACATATAAGAATATCCCCATCATTCCGGGATCCTCCTTCGGACATGATACAATTTTCGAAGTACTAAAGCATCCGGTACTTTGGATGGGGCTTGTTGGGCCCGATAGATCTATCTTTAGAGTTCGCGTCAATTAGGGTTTCTGTTCCCTAATTCTTAGATTACCAGACTATATAGGGTGATATTCGATTTGATAATCCAACCATAGAATGTAGTTTCGATCACTTGTGTCTATTTCGTAAAGCATTTATAAAAGCAGCGCATGTAATCTCAGTCCCAAAAATATATATTGCAAAAGTATTTAAAAAGGGAATAATGAAACTCACCATACTATATTTTGTAGTAAAAATACATATGACGTCATTGAACAAGTATAGGGTTGGCCTCGGATTCACTAACCTATATTATTCATATATTTATTAAAACATATACTTGTAATCGAACAAGTTTAGATGTTATTATTAATTGTTATTTCAGTAACTTGTATGTTTCATTGGTAACTATTGTAACTATATTTATTTCATATACCATAGATACATAATTAGTATTTATTATGAAAATATTAATGTTGTTATGCGATATATTTTAAATATATTCTTATATAGCTATTTATTTGTTAAAATAATATCAATAATAATAAATAAAAATTTGTATCTTTTTATGATAATAATAATAATAATAATAATAATAATAATAATAATAATAATAATAATAATAATAATAATAATAATAATAATAATAATAATAATAATAATAATAAGATAATAATAATAATAAGTAAATAAATAAATAAATAACTACCTCACAGAAGTAGCTCTAAAAATGCCCAAGTCGCGGTTTGAACCCGCGACGTCCCGCTAACCCGATAACATCCTTAGCCACTACTCCGGCTACCATTTCTGTTTTAATCACCTCCCTAAATTCTTTTAACTTTGATCTGTTTCCATTTTCATAAACCAAACTTCATCATCATCTCATTAATTTCATCATCCTTTTAAAATTATGAATCACCTTTATTGTAAAAATCATTATCATTACTAATTATCATTGATCATAATTTAGCAATTTAATCATCCATCTTCGGTCCTAAACTTCATCATCAATATCATAACTCAATAAGTTATATCTCTAAGTAGGAGCTAAACAATACTGGCCCGAGTACTTAATGGGATCACGGCCTAATGATACACCCAGTTCACGGCCCCATACCCAAATCAGATTCATGGCCCAATACAACTCAGTCCATAGTTAAATCCTTTAAATCTTACGGCCCAATGATTGCAGGATAATTCACTACCCAAATTGTATCTTCTAAAAATATAATGCAGTTTGAATAATTGAGGATTAGTTAGTACGTTTTCTTTATGTTTCCTTTGAAGCCCGTCCGGATAAAAAAAAAAACGCAGCAGCTCCTTTATTGTCATGTACTATTCTATTCTATCATAATTCAATCAGCATGCCATTTTAAAATAATTAACTTGTCGGCCATTTAATCTTAACACATCCCACTTACATCACTTTAATAAAGAAAACTAACCTTGTTGTTATACGTACATATCCTTTCTCATGGTCCCAATATGTCGGCCCAATTAATCAATGAAAATAAATCTAATAAAAAGCAACACAGCAATAGTAACATGTAGTTGTTTATATAAATTGGTGTTATGGTTTTTGGTCTGTTCGATCATCGTGACAGATAAATAAAAAAAATAACATAGCGGGTTAGAAATTTAGAGGTGGTGGCGGCTGTGTGATTTCGGGCAAAGAGAGAGAAGACGGATTGAGGTGGTAGCCGTAAGTTTATAAATGGAGGAGAGGGTGGCGGTTATCGTGTAACCAAAATACTCGATGGTGGTGATCAAGCAAGTGGGTGATGACTAGAAGGTGATCATGATTTTGAGGTGGTGTTCATGTGACTCAAAGATTTGCACCGGTTGAAGCAGGAACTAGTTACTAAGCAATTAGCAATAGCCCTTTTTAGTTTGAACACGAGGGGTGTGGTTGTATGTGGCTGTTTTTGAGAAGATTGGTTTCAAAGGTGGCGAGTTGTAGAGATGGTGATGACCGATGGTGTTGTGGTGGTTTACAGTTATAGTTTTTATGTGGCGATTAAATATACAAGGTGTGAGCTTAAGATTTTATGAAAGTGAAGTGATCATGTATTGAAATGGTTGTTTGTTTATGGTGGCGAAAATAAACGGTGACCGCTGCCCCAATTTGGCTTGCTTGATGTCGAGTTTGGACAGAAAAAGAAAAAAAGTAGAAGTAGTAGCAACAATGGTGGTGATGGTTTCGGATTCATGAAGAAGAGAACGAGAGAGAAAAGAGAGAGGAATGGTTGTTTTCGGTGGTGATATGGGTCGTTGTGGTGATGTGTGGCTGCGAACGTAAATAGGAGACAGAATCATTAATAGCAGTTTATATTCGCTTATTAAGTGTTGGTGGTGGTGATCGTAATGGTTACAACGATGGTGGTTGATATGAGGTTAAGTTTGTATAGTGTTCAAAGATGAGTTTGTGATCCTTGGTGGTGAAGATGGCGACAGGAGATGGTTGATCATGATGAAACCATGATGGTGGTTGTTATTTGTTGAAGTGGATTTAGTGTTTGACTTTGTTTCATCGAAAAAGAATACGAAGCCTGAAATGGGTGTTATGGCATTGCCTTATAAGTATATCATAAATATATTTCAATATGTTTACTATCATGATTATGTTTATTAGCTGTAAAGACATATAATTGATATGGAAGATATAATATAGATTCCATGATGTAATTACATTGTTTTATAGTGATTTGGGTCTACATGTAACTATTTGATTCGTACAGAAAGATATATAAAATAACTAAAAGCAAAATTAATAGTTAACAGAAATTTGAATTGCAACTGTGATTGAAATGATTGTGACATACAACAGATTTTGTTGTTTCCTTGGTGGATCGAATTTTACATGTAGGGACAGATTAGGTTTGATAATGGTGTGCACTAAAGAATCGCAAAAACTTCTCCTTTTGATCCAGAATATATTCTTGGTATATATATATATATATATATATATATATATATATATATATATATATATATATATATATAATTGTATTTATATATGACAGTTTATATATATATATATATCTCTGTGTAACTTTTATAATTATAGGTAATTAACAATTATCACTACATTATTACTAATAATAATATAATAATATAATATTACTAATAATATTAACATTATTGATAATTGAACTAGTAATAATAATTTATAATAATAAATGATAATGATTCTAAAATTTATAAGAGTTATGTTTTTAATGATAATAATATATTGTGTCAAATTTCATATCTATATATCATATTAATAAAACAGATATCAATACTAATATTAATATTTATTTTAAAGAAAGTGAAAATAATAATACAACTATATTTAAATTTATAAGTTAATTTAGTATATTAGTATTATATGTTATTACTTATGTGATATATAATGGTTATATATTATATCTTATATAATAACTTATATTGAGTAATAAATATTTATATGTTACATATACAATTTAAATGATTGAATCGTAATTTACTAATTCAATTTATAATATTAACTTTTATTATATTATAATTTATATATATATATATATATATACTGACTCATTTCCATAATATTTCGTGAATCGTTGGGAATAATCAAAGGTCAAATGTATATATGAACACAGTTCAAAGGTTTTGAGACTTCAACATTACAGTCTTTGCTTATCGTGTCGAAACCATATAAGATTCAAGTTTAAGTTTGGTCGGAATTTCCCGGGTCATCACAGTGCATTTGCTCATTTTAGAGATATTATTTGGAGTCATCCATGACATATTTCAAAAGACGTTGCATTCGAGTCGTTGAGTTCATCAAGATTATTATTAAGTCAATTATAGTTGGATGTATTATGAAATGGTATGCATACCGTCAATTTTCGAAGTAAAGAAAGTTTGTCTTTTAAAAATGAATGCAATATTTGTAAAATGTATCATATAGAGGTCAAATACCTCGCAATGAAATCAACTATTGTGAATCGTTTATAATCGGTATGAACGGGGCATTCTGTTGGTATCAGAGCGGTGGTCTTAGCGAACCAGGTCTTGCATTAGTGTGTATAACTGATAGTTGTTTAGATGCATTAGTGGGTCTGGACTTCGACCATGTCTGAATGTCAAAAGTTTTGCTTATCATTTTGTGTCAAAAATTACCTGCTTATCAATCTTATGGAATCACTTGCTTATCACTCATAGTCTAGACACATCTTACTGCATTGATTCCATGAATAGTGTATAGACAAGATTCATATCTTAGCGTATCTACTAATTCATATCCTAGCGTATCTGTTACTGTAGGCTTGCCTGACATATGCCGTAAATTCCTCCGTAGTCTACAAAATCTTTAGTACTATATATATAGATATTTTATGTAGTTAGAATATCATCCAATATTCGAAAATCATTTCATATCGAAAAATCCTTTATTCAATCGTACGAAATGAAAATCGCCACTAGTTCAAGTCCCTCGGATTCCGATATAGAGTTTCACTCGAGCTCCGAAAACAGCGTCACCAGAATGAATCAACCAAATCAGCCATCCCCAATTCATCTGATGGATTCGTAGTCAACTTAATCAATGGAAATGCGAAGAAGGAGATCCTTTCCACCAACCGAATTCACCTCTTAGTGAAGAACCTGAAGCACTTACCGGCGAACCAGTCCGAAACACCATTTTCTCTCTCATTTCCAGAGTATCTCGCCACGACTATATCATAAATTAGATTCTAAACCTTATTCATTCGCTCGTTTCTAGCGACAATCATCCTGTAGTAATAAGTTAACGAGCTTCGCGCCCGAGTTGTAGCCTTGGAAAATATAGTGCAAAACGTACCAGCTTCAACAACACCACCGACATCAACAGTACCACCAACAACCCAAGTTTCAATATCACATGCCTCAACATCCCATTCTGTACCTCGAGTATAATCATCATTCTACATATAGTTCTACATCAATTATCTTCGTTCTACATGACGATTATGTAATCTCTAATATTTTAGAGATTATATATTCTTGTTCTAACAGTAAATCAAATGAGATTAATATAATATTAACTCATTAAATTCATGATTATATCTGAAGAAAATATATATGTATGTATATTTTCATAAAGATTATAATTAAAAATTCTTTTGTACAAACTGTTAATGGTGAAAATATTTTAACGGGTAGGTAATACCCGAGGAATATTTGGATTTCACATTAATAAGTTACACTGTACGTTCTTCGAATCTGATTCAACAATCATTTACTATCCTACTTACATCCACAAATATACGTATCCGTGCACCGCAGAATAACCATTTTCATTCAATTTCATATTTGGATTTGGATTTTGACTTATCAGAATCCAACAAGTGGCATAATGAAGAAAACATTGGACAAAAATAAAATTTGTTAGAAACAAACAAATTAACTATGAGAAATTTTGTTAAGAATCCACGCTAACAAAATCCTAGCTAACTGTTCCTAGCTAACTGTTAATTCCTTATTACAATTATTTATCGCAATTTAATTATCGCAATTTTAATTCTCGCAATTTTATTTATCATCATTTAATTTCTGTTATTTATTTTACGCACTTTAAATATCGGGACACGTATACACATTTTTGACATATCATATCAACGCATCTATATATATTATTTGGAATAACCATAGACACTCTATATGCGGTAATGCTGGAGTTAGTTATACAGGGTTGAGGTTGATTCTATATAATATATATACTTTGAGTTGTGATCGATTCTGAGACATGTATATAATGGGTCACGACATGTATTAATTAATTCGAATATTATATATTAAACTATATATGAATTGTTGAACTACTAATTGTGGACTATTAACTGTGGACTATAACATTGGACAATTAAAATGAATTAAAATATTGATTATAACATATGAAACTAAACAATTCTTCAAGTTTGCCACTTGATTTCATCTTAAAACCTCATTTGTATCTTGACAATTACAATCTGCATTCAAACCTTTCATGATTCTTGAAAACACCTCAATCGAGAGGATGAACCAACTGCACTTCATCTACAAGAAGAAAGATTTAAACAATAGCCATGCACCTGAAAACACTCGGAACCTGAGTAAACGTTTAACACGTATCTGTGCTAGCTCCTTTGGCATTGTTATTAACGAAAATAACATTGCAATTTGTGATGCCCCGTACTAAATTAACGTGTACGGATCATCAACAACAGGATTATTACAAGGTCAAATACTATATGCTGTTTTAAAATAAGTTTGCATTCATAAGAAGGGGTGATGTCTTAACCAACATCAAAAGTTTTACAACCGATAGTAGGCTTCTACGAATAGAAGCAATTAACATAAGTACGAGACCCAATGGTCATTACAAATTCATTGTTTCAAAAGTAACATAGTTTGTGAATGCAAGGTAAATGTTTCAAGCAGAGACATCTCTAACAAAAGCAGCGGGAGTCTACACAGCAAGACTACTACAGCGGAAGCATCAAACCTCTAAGCACCTGAGAAAACATGCTTAAAAATGTCAACACGAATGTTGGTGAGCTATAGTTTAAGTATAACAGTAATGTAAGGTAGGCCACGAGATTTTCGTGTTTCAAAATAGTATGAAAAGTATATGTTCAACCGTGGGCACTTGGTAACTAACTTAACGTAATATCACCCCCTAAAAGTACACTTGGCGAGTGCGTAAGTTTACGAAGTATTAAACACCCGTTAAATGCTAGCGCGACTAGCCCGAGTGGGGATGTCAAACCCTATGGATCCATATCTAAGATTCGCGTTCACCGGTTCAAAAACCAATGACTAAACGTTACCGAGCTAAGGGGAAAGTTTATGCCGTTGTATAACTCACACATATATAAAGTTTAAGTACTCGTGCCTAGTATGTAAAATGTAAAAAGCACACGTATTCTCAGTTCCCAAAATAGTTAAAGTAAAAGGGGATGCTATAACTCACAGTAAAGTTAGTACGGGATAAGTAAGCAAGTAGTTGGTCCGAAAGGTCCTCAACCTAAGTCAAAAGTTACTAATTCAGTAAATCGTTCCCAAAGGTTTAAAATTATGTAAATTAGGTCTTAAGTATCATCATCATCAATAACATAAGTAAAAAGTAAAGTAAGCTTTCAATCAAGAATAGAGATCGAAACAAAGGCTGACTTCGTTCAGATTCTACGACTTCTATACAAATTGAAAAGACGCGTAGTCAGTGGCTATGGCTCCGTATGTGAGTCCTCCAACCACTGACAAATTTTCAGAACCAAACTCGTCTTCGTTTGACCGTGGCGACGGTTTAAGTGCGAGTAGGTCAGAAATTTCAGCACAACGTTACAAAGGTGTAGTGACTTTCGGAAGGCTATAAATCCTAAACTGTAAATCAGATTAAGACGAGTCCTAAACGAAAAGTCATCTAATCGAACCGAAAAATCTGGAAATAAACTTTTATAGTAGCCCAGGTGACTGATCAGACCTCAAACACAGTAAGCAAAGTGCTTTGGTGTTTTCTTGGTGCTTGATATTCATCACGGTTCTCATCCTTGATGCTTGTAGCTTCAAGTGTACAACTCGTTGATGTGTTTGCATCATCTTTACCAAGTTTTGACCATCATGACACTAGTTTATGTCTAACATATGTAGCACAACTCATTTAAGGGTTGTAAGAAGGTTGATGAACCAAAGTTACATCAAGATCTTAGATCCGACACATACATGAGTTCTAATAATAATATTAAGCTACAAACTTGAATGTAAACTAAATAAACAAGATCTTAAGTTGTAGATCTTAGATCTTAGTTAGATATTGAAGATCCTAGACTAAAAAGTCTAGATCTAGTGTCCTTAATTTAAACCCTAAGTTATAGAACTTGGATCTTCACTTTAATAAAACCATAAGTTATGAAACTTAGATTTTTATCTTGTAGAATGTATATATAAGCTTATAAGCTTTTGTTTTAGATAAAATTGGAAGACCATAAGCTATAGAAACTTAGATCCAACATAAGTGTATAAAGTTATAACTAGAAAGCTTAACTTCCATGTTCTTGAACTTACAAAGTTTAAACTTTAGTTTCAAGAAAAATGAGATCAAGTTTAACTCGTAATACTTGACCAAACTTATAAAATCACGAATTTAAAAAAAGAAAATGAAGAAATAAACTAAGGTTACAAGTAACAAGTTCATGTTTGTTTCATACTTAAGAAGATTCAAGCCAAAGCTTGGATCTTAAGAAAATAAACCTTAAGTTTACAAAACATGAATACAAGTAAGATCTTAAAGCTTATGAACTTTAGATCTTTATAATACTTCAAGTGTAGAACCATAAGCTAACAAGCTTAGATTCTTGTTCTTGACTTCTCATCAAACAAAGGATGGAAGAAGCAAGATTACATGAAGATACAAGCTAGAAAGCTTGATCTTTAACAACAAACAACAACAAGTAGAATGATGATGATAGTATTCGGTTTTCAAAGAAAAAGAAGAAAGAAAAAGATATATTACTTACAATCTAGAGAGGAAAGTTGGGAGTAAAGTGGTGTAAGTAAGATGTGTGTGTGAAATGAAGTAAAATCTAGCTTATAAGTAACCAAAAAAAAAAAATGAACTCCCTCCTCCCTTGCTCAAACCGTCGGCCTAGGAGTCCAAAAGGGGAAGGTCAAGTTTGTTATTTCATGTGTGGGAATGTGGTGAATGCTAGGAAGAGGTATAAAGTTAAATGCATGGAAAGTTGGTGCTTGCATGCTTGAAACATCTTTGTCTCCTCACTTAACTTAATTAATCTTGTTTAAGCTTAATGTATCATTAGCATAATGATGGGCTCATTAAGTAGTCCATTAAGTGATGTAGGGTGGGCTTGATAGCCCAAGTCCAAAAATAAAAGCCTATGTATAAGTATGCAACAACTTAGTAACAAGCCCAAGTAATTAACTACTTACATTAGTTAATTAGAAATACTTAATAATAATTAATTATGAACGTAAATAATATTCGAAATATTATTCGTGAAAAGCACGTGTCGAAAAGACGAGTCGGGACAATGGAAAGTCAATTACGGTGACAAGGAAAATGTATAAGAATACATTTATTAACACGCAAGTATTAATAATAAATATTAATAATATAGTTGGAAAATTCAGGGTCGTTTGATGATAAAGAATAATGTGTTGGCAAAGCTAAAAAAAAAAAAAGTTTGAAACTGGAAAATGGATTGAGTAAACCATGAAGGAGGCCGTGGACAAATCACAAAGACTAAACCTGCCTTCAAAGAATCCAAATGAGTCAGTATCTGTTGAAGTCATTAATGAATACCTTACTCTTGACTCTAAACCTTTACGAACAATAATCTTCATCATCTTCTAATTTTAGAAATTCTAAGATATCATCGTATCTTTCATTATTAATATCTTCGATATTTCTGAAGATATCTTCATAACTATTGTAACAACCCAAACCAAACCATGAACAACCCACGTATAATTATCAAAATAATTTTTTTTTTGCTGGAACAGCACATGGCGCGGCGCGCCATATGGCCGCGCGGCGGGCCAAACTGGTCTGTCCAAAAAATCATGAAACGCGAAAAAGATCGACCACTTCCCGACATAGTTAGACAAAATGCTTTTAACAACATATTCAAATATGTAAAACTAACACTATTCAACCATAAAATAAGTTTTACAAAGCGGGGCCCACATCAGCCGTTTTACGAGTTTAATACTAAATATGAGTTTCGACCATCAAAAAGTTTAAGTACCAAACTACACTACGAGCATGGTGTTTGGGATTAAACTACCCAAGTCTCGGTCAAACTCCAAAAGCTAATATCTCAAAAGCGTTCTCTAACAACGACGGGATCTTTAATCTAAGATGATGCCCTTACCCTTGTCCACAACCGAACCTATAAAAGGGTAAACAACGAGAGGGTAAGCAAAGCTTAGTGAATGCAATAATTACACATACATATATATAACTCATCTATTTGCAATCACATTCACCAAATACCTCATGCGAACTTGTAACTCAATTAGCATGACATCGTATCCAAAACACTTATCAATTCGTACATTAACACAAAACCGCATTAGCATATACTCAACACAATGTATATATACATATATATATATAAACAATATGCTAAATAATCGACAATCTTAATATGGTTAACCATAAACGCTATGGTGCTATCGGCTCGTGGTTCACACCATACGCAATTGAGTCATACTCTTTTATAGTGCTACCGGCTCGTAGTTCACACTCGATGCTACCGGCTCGTGGTTCACATCTATTTTTATAGTGCTACCGGCTCGTGGTTCACACTCGATGCTACCGGCTCGTGGTTCACATCTATTTTTATAGTGCTACCGGCTCGTGGTTCACACTCGATGCTACCGGCTCGTGGTTCACATCTGTTCACACACATGTTATGGCACTACCGGCTCGATGGTTCATACCATAACACCCACAAATAAACACGTCATATACATATACGTATAATTACTCCACTCACCTCAAAATCTCTTGTGAAAGATAATCAAGCTCGAAAATCTTCAATGTAACGTACCTATTACATTATACATAATATCAATCACAAACTCAAGTTGGTCAACCCACTAAAACTCCATTCTAGGGTTATCTTGACCCATGGTGCAATTTTGACCCATTTGCACACTTAACCCTAACATTTGGGTTAACATCCCCAAAACCCTAATCGTTAGCCAAGTTAGGTCCTAAGACACTTTTCAATACAAAGTCCAAGCATCAAAACCCATACACTAACCCACTTATGTCCATTATGACCCATATGACCATTTAAAGGTCAATACACCCATTTCGGGTCATCCACCAACCCACTTAACACCCATTTACATTTATATAAGTGTGCTAGTAAATTAAATAACTAATTTAAGCTCATAAACATAATTTAATACTTTGAAAACCCTAGTTGGTCATCTTTGGGTCTACATGACCCAAATTCACCCAAAACACCCAATTTACCAACAAAGTGGGTTTTAAGTTCACCATTAACCCTAACACTAACCCTTTCCCAAAATTAAATTAGGAAATCAAGATTAGAGCATACCACTATGATCAAAACGTAGCTAGAGGATAGATGAACAACTTTAATGCTTGCACTTAGACCCGAAATCGGCTTCTTCTTCCTTGATTTGAGTTCTCTCACTCTAGAAAACCCTTTCTCTCACTAAATTAATTTGGAAGAGGTGAAGTAGGTGAAAATGGTGTTATGAGGTTCACCAAACTGAATCTAGGGCCTTAAAGTCGGCCCTCTAGTGAATTTACTAAATTGCCCTCAAAATATCTAATTAAAAAGAAAAGGAATCTGTCACAGACCAATGGCGCGGCGCGCCAAAGGCCTGCGCGGTGCGCCACTCCCCCAGATCAGATTCTTTCCCCTTTTTTAGATGTACAACCAAACCCCACTTCAAGTATCTTAATTACACTTATGTACACAACAAATAAACGGGTCTTACAACTCTCCCCCACTTGAATCGGAGCGCGTCCTCGCGATCCAAGCCGCATGACAAGAAGGAAGATAAACTAACACGAACTCTTCGGGCTCCCAAGTAAACTCGGAACCTTTACTACGACGCCATTGGACTTTAAAAGTCCTAACCTCTTTATGTCTCAACCTTTTGACCTTCTCATCGAGTATGGCAATCGGCTCCTCAATATACTCTAACTTATTGTTTAGCTCAATCTCGTCTAATGGTACCCAAGATGAATCATCCACAAGACACTTGCGGAGATGGGAAACATGGAATGTGTTATGGATCTCCGCAAGCTCTTCGGGTAATTCCAAACGATACGCGACTTCACCAACACGAGCTAAAACCTTAAATGGCCTAATAAACCGAGGAGCTAACTTCCCCCGTTTTCTAAACCGAATAATGCCCTTCCATGGCGAAACCTTAAGCATCACCATGTCACCTTCTTGAAATTCGATCATTCGCCTACGTTTGTCGGCAGACAACTTTTGTCTATCTTGAGCCTTTTTCAAATGATCCCGAATAATATCAATCTTGTTATTCATCTCCAAAACCAAATCGGTGCCCCCGATCTCTCTTTGACCAATTTCACCCCAACAAATCGGAGTTCGGCACCTCCGCCCATAAAGCATCTCGTAAGGTGGCATCCTGATACTAGTATGATAACTATTATTGTACGAGAATTCCACCAAAGGTAAATGCTCATCCCAACTACCACCAAAATCAATAATACACGCCCGTAGCATATCCTCCAAAGTTTGATTCGTACGTTCGGTTTGACCGTCCGTTTGAGGATGATACACCGTGCTCAATTTCAATTGCGTACCCATATCTTCATGAAACTTTTCCCAAAACCGAGATGTAAAACGAGTGTCTCGATCCAAAATAATCGATATAGGAACTCCGTGTCGAGAGATGACTTCCTTGATAAACAACTTAGCCAAGGTCTCCGACGATATCGCTTCCCGAATGGGAAGAAACAAAGCACTTTTCGTCAATCGATCAACTATAACCCAAATCGAATCAGATTGGGTTCTAGCCATTTTAGGTAACTTTGTGATGAAATCCATGGTAATGTGCTCCCATTTCCATTTCGGGATTTCTAACGGTTGTAACTTACCATACGGATTTTGGTGCTCGGACTTAACTTGCAAACATGTGACGCATTGCTCAACATACTTCACAACATCACGTTTCATGCCCGGCCACCAAAAGTCTTTCCTTAAATCAAGATACATTTTCATCGCGCCCGGATGAATGGAATACTTTGACTTATGTGCTTCATCAAGTAGCACTTGTCGATAATCACCCATCTTCGGCACCCACACTCTTCCTTGAAAAGACAACAAACCATACGAGCCCATAGTAATGAACTCCGATTGTCCCATGATTCGTTCCGCATGCTTGTTGTGAACGTAAGCCTCTATTTGAATCACATCGAGTTTTTCAAGAAAATCGTTAGTAATAATCATACGTAACAATCCCAATCGTAACGCCGGGTGATGACTCTTTCGACTTAATGCATCCGCGACCACATTCGCCTTGCCCGGATGATAAAGTATTTCACAATCATAATCTTTTACCACACCCATCCACCTACGTTGACGATAATTTAAATCTCATTGATTAAAGAGATGTTTCAAACTCTTATGATCCAAATAAATCGTACTCTTGACACCATACAAGTAATGGCGCCAAATTTTCAACGCATGCACAATCGCCGCCAACTCAAGATCATGAGTCGGATATCTCGTTTCGTGTTCCTTTAGTTGTCGAGAGGCATAAGCGATGACTTTACCTCTTTGCATTAGAACACACCCGAGCCCATTTAACGAAGCATCACAATAAACCGTCATGTCTTCCACTCCTTCCGGCAACACTAACACCGGAGCTTGACACAATTTCTCTTTTAGCAATTGAAAAGCAATTTCTTGCTCGTTCTCCCAAGTAAATCTCGCGTTCTTCCTCATAAATTTCGTCAATGAAGAAGCGATCTTAGAAAAGTCTTGGATAAACCGACGATAATAACCGGCCAATTCGAGAAAACTTCGGATTTCCGTAGGCGTAGTCGGTCATTCCCAACTCTTCACCGTCTCTATCTTCCCTGGATCTACTTGAATACCGTCATTGTTCACAATGTGGCCAAGGAATTGAACCTCCCTTAGCCAAAATTCACATTTGGAGAACTTAGCATATAACTTCTCCTTTCGTAACGTCTTCAATACTTCGCGCAAATGATGTTCATGTTCGTTCATACCTTTCGAGTAGACTAGTATGTCATCAATGAACACAATCACCGACTTGTCCAACATACGTTGGCACACTCGGTTCATAAGATCCATGAATGCCGCCGGTGCATTCGTGAGACCAAAAGGCATTACCACAAACTCAAAATGCCCATAACGCATTCGAAAATCCGTTTTCTCGATATCTTCCTCACGGACCCGCATTTGGTGATAGCCGGATCGTAGGTCGATTTTAGAGAAATACGTTGCACCTTGGAGTTGGTCAAACAAATCGTCAATCCGAGGTAATGGATAACGATCCTTGATCGTCACTTTATTTAACTCCCGATAATCAATGCACATCCGCATACTACCATCCTTCTTCTTTACGAATAAAACCGGAGCGCCCCATGACGAAGCACTCGGTCGAATAAAACCCTTTTCAAGTAACTCCTGGGTTTGATTTAACAACTCTTGCATTTCCGTCGGCGCTAAACGATAAGGAGTTTTAGCAATGGGGATAGCCCCCGGAACCAACTCAATGCCAAATTCAACTTGTCTTTTTGCCAGAACACCCAGTAACTCGTCCGGAAAAACGTCTTCGAATTCACTAACCAACGGAATTTCACGAATGGGTGGTGGCTCATCACGAGTATCAACAACATGGGCAAGAAAAGCCATGCCACCACTATCGAGGAGACGACGTGCCTATACAAAAGTGCATATCGGCATAAGTCTTCTACGCTTATCACCATGAATAATTAACTCTCCCCCACTTAGGGCCTTTACACGAATAAATTTTTTGTGGCATGCAATATCGGCTCTATTATGATCGAGCCAATCCATACCAACAACGATATCGAAATCGCCCAAAGTCATCGGGATAAGATCAATCTTAAAGTTTTTGGCACCAAAAACGACATCACAATTTTTACACACATCAACCACTAGCACCATCTTGTCGTCCGCTATTTCGACTTTTACCGGACGACTTAACTTAGCTAACGGTCTATTAAGTCAAGGCACAAATTTTGGAGATACAAACGATAAATTTTCACCGCTATCAAATAGGATCCTTGCCGAATTAGAGTTAACCATAAAAGTACCTGAGACAACTTCGTGGGATTGCTTGGCCTCATCATTCGTCATCAAGTAATTGCGACCCCTAGCCATACCCGCCGCTCTCTCCAGCTTCTTCACATGGTCATTATTCAAATCGGGACATTCCGACCTCTTGTGTCCCTCTTTACCACAATTAAAACAAGTAAGCTTGGTCGACGCCTTGGTACAATCACGAGCTATGTGCCCTCTTTGATTACAATTAAAACACATGGGTCCGAAACCTCCAGAAGTACCCTTCTTCACACTATTAACGCTTTCGGAGCCTTTCTTGTTCTTTTTATTTGAAAAGTTCGAATAACTCGAACCTTCAAACTTTCTCTTCGAAAAAGTGAAATCGCTTTTCCTTGGAACCTCGGCTCAAAACCCCTAGCCAATTCGTATAAATCTTCAAAAGACTTAGCCATACCCCGGCTAATCTTACCCTTCAACTCATCATTTAAAGTACGGTAGAAATCTAGCATCAACTTGTGATCATCACCAACGTACTCCGGAAAAAAACGAGTCTTTGCCAAGAAGGTAGACTTGAGAGTAACCAAGTCCATTGAACCTTGTCGCAAATGGTGCAACTCGTCCCGGATTTTATCAAGATCGGAAGAAGTTCGGTATTCTTGGAAGAATTCATTCTTAAACTCCTCCCATGTCAAGCACATGCATTGCTCTTCACCATATAATTTGATTTTATCGTCCCACCACAACTTGCCCTCTTCGCGTAACATGCTAGACCCATACCTCGTCTTCTTCTCGGGAGGACACTCCGCGGTACGGAACGCTCCCTCGATATCGAAAATCCAACAGGTGCTTTTCAATGGATCCCTCACCCCATTAAACATCGAAGGTTGAGTATCCTTGAAATTTTTGTAGTGGAAGTCCCGCCTTCCACCCCCACCATTACCTTCACCCCCTTCGCCTCGAGGATAAATATTTCTAGCCTCTAAAGCCTCCTCTATTACGGCTTTCATTCGATCATTGATCATTTCGGTCACTTGTCCATCGACCGACTCTTGGAAGACCTTTCGGACATCGTCAAGAAAATCCTTCTTTAGCCTTTTAAAGATGGCCTCAACCTTGGCCGTAAGTTCAACGTCCTCACTCGTACTTCCGTCATTGGTGTCGTGTCCATTTCTCATCTTCATTCTATAAAACGAAGTAAGTTAAGCAACAAAACGAAAGGACCTAACACATATGTATATACATATACACCACGCTACCCCATCTTGCTCAACAATCGTCGTACATCGCTTGTTTGACACGATTTGAACCCGTAACAATGGTAGCTAATCATTGTTACGCGATGTGATGACCCGGAAATTTCTGATCAAATTTAAACCTAATCTTTAACGTTTCTGACACGATAAGCAAAGTCTATGAAGTTGAATCTCAAAATCTTGAACTATTCAATTACCCCTCGATTGTTCTCAACAATTCGCGAACAATTATATGTAAATAGATACATATACTATAACTTGAAAACATAACAAAGTGTTAAGTAAACGATACTGTGCATTAAACATATTGGTTTGATTATCTGATTGATATATTTAACTATGAAGTTAAAAGATTATACTAAACGATTGAATTAAAATATATTTACTGAGTCCCTTAAGGATTATGATATTATTACGGGTCTCTGTTGTAAGGTCCACGTTGATTTGGGAAATCATTCATGTTTAACGGTATTCGGAATTAATGGTAAAGTGTTTGTTTAAATAACGTAATTTGGACACATACAATAATAAGGAATATTAACTGTTAGAATTGAATCTATGAACAACTTGCAACGTATATTTAGAACGTGTTTAAGTATATTGAATATATATTTATGAATATATAGCTTCAGGTTATTTGAAAACAATAATAACATTCGGTTATTGATTCAATTGATATTTAGTTATGTTAATTAGAACGTTTGAGAAATAAACGATGACACGTAAATGAATTACATGAATTTAAGTTTAAATGTATAAACAATATGTGATATAACAATTTCAAATGATTTTAAAATGTATTTTAATAAATAGCGAGACAATGATTTATAGAAGTAAATGACCAAAACACTCGAAAGTTTAAGATACACTTTGAGTGATATAATTTAGGGATAATTTAAGGCTATATTTTGACAAAGGTACGTGTCCCAAAATATAAATTACAAGTTTTCTCAGCGTACGAAGGGACACTCGAAAAACCGGAATCGGGACATAAGTCGAGTGACGACGTACGACTTATCGGAACAAAAATTTCAAGTCAACTATGCACGAGAATATAATATAATATATAATTAATTAATATAAATTATATATATATATTATATATTAATAAATAAATATGTCGACAAACAAGAAAACAAAAGTTTGTGAGCTGGATCAGAGGGCCATGCGATCGCATGGCCTTGAAGCACAAATACCATGCGATCGCATGGGGTACTTTTTCAGGCCAAGTCTTTATAAAGCGATCGAATTCAGTTTTTGTGATATATATTTCTTTCATCTTACACTCCGTATAACTTATTTATATTATTATTATTATTATTATTATTATTATTATTAAGATTAATATTATTATTAATCTTATTATTATTAGTATTATTAATATTAATTAGTATTATACATAAAATACTACGACGAGATTATGAGCGTGTCACTTTCAAAATGGTTTTCAAGCGGGATAGAGCTAAGGAAATTATGAGTTATTGCCAAGGAGGTTATGGGTAATGTTCGGGGGTATATTTGTGAATCAAACCTAGTGTTTATCATCTCCGTTACGTCTACGTACTTTCCTACAATATTGAATCTCAATACTGATACGTAATCACTCATAATTTATCTTTTATATATTAATTGTGTATCCATGTCTAGTGCTCGAGTATATATATTTATACATGCTTGTATACTAAATTTTGTCTCTAAACAATTTATAATGAATCACGAATTAAAAACATATATTACTAGTAAAAGGTATATGATATACATGTTTTTGGAAAGCTGGCGAAAAATCAATGACTTTTCATTTAGATATCGAATAGTTTCGATGAACGGATTAAAAGATATGATCAACTGAATTATGATTGATGATAATTGAAATTTCTTTTGAATCTGCAATTAAGATTTAAACAACTTGTTTACAAGATTGATAAAATGGATTTTTAAATATTACCAGCCTAGTAAATGAATCCTTATATAAGGTACGTCTCGTTTGTTGAACTATTGTCAAAATTGACTTTTTGAAACAACTTTGGATAACTTTTGTATGTTGATATCGAGCATTAGGATTATGATACACTATGACCTGACCTAGCTTGATAGATATTTATTGACCAACATATGTTCTCTAGGTTGAGATCTACGATTATTTGATATTCCGAGTTTCAGTCACATTTTGGTGAACGACTTTATATGCTGCTGAGGTGAGTTTCATTGCTCCCTTTTTAATTGCTTTTGCAATATATTTTTGGGCTGAGAATACATGCAATTTATTTTAAACGCAATGGATACAAGTACATACTTAATTCTACACTGAGTTTAAACCGAAAATCCCTTAGCTTTGGTAACTAGTAACTGCCAGTACATAGGATGTGGACTGGTGGGCGCGAATAACAGTATATGGATCCATAGGGCTTGACATCCCCGTTCGAGCTAGAGCGCTAGCCTTTTAACGGACGTGTGTTATTTGAGTTTAGGACACGTTGGTTTGCGTGTATTAAAACGAATGGGGTATTTATCATTATAACGTTAAAGTTTAGTTACCAGGGTGCTCTGTTATGTAGAATCTATTGATAAACGTTTCTGGATGAAACAACTGAAATCTTGTGATCCACTTTTATATACAGATTATGCGAAACACTAAAACTATGAACTCACCAACCTTTGTGTTGACACTTGTTAGCATGTTTATTCTCAGGTTCCCTAGAAGTCTTCCGCTGTTTGCTTATATGCTAGACAAGATATGTGCATGGAGTCTTACATGACATATTTTTCAAGGAAACGTTGCATTCACCAAATCATCACTATGTATCTTATTTTGACTGCATTGTCAACGGAAGTACTATTGTAAACTATTATTTACGGTGATTGTCTATATGTAGAAATCATCAGATGTCGAAAACCTTTGATTTAAATATTCATTTATGGTGTGCCTTTTCAAAAGAATGCAATGTTTACAAAACGTATCATATAGAGTTCAAATACCTCGCAATGAAATCAATGAATGACGTATTGTCCATATGGATTTGGAGCGATCGTCACAGTTGGTATCAGAGCATTGGTCCTAGTGAACCAGGTCTTGCATTAGTGTGTCTAACTGATAGTTGTTAGGATACATTCGTAAGTCTGGACTTTGACTGTGTCTGCATGTCAAAAGTTTTGCTTATTATTTCTTGTCAGAAATTAACTGTTTATCAAACTTAAGTCTTGAGACGTGTTTTTGCATTTATTGCATACACGTTGTATAGACAAATCATATCCTATCATATCTACTACAGTAGATCTTATTTGGCGCTTTTCGAATTTCCCTCCGTAAATTACGGAATCTTTTTAGTATATATACGTATGCGAGAAGATGGAGATATCATCCAATATTCAACCCTCAATTCATATCGAGAATCATTTCATAACTTTCTGTGATCACGAAAGATGGCCTCTTCGAATAGACCAAGTTCCTCCAGCTCCGAAGACAGCGTGACGGGAGCGCACCGACCGATCAACTACCGTGATTTCTTTAGAAAATGGGGATGGGTTCGCGAAATACTTACCCTATGGAGAAATGAAGAAGGTACTTCATACCACGAGCCGAATTTACCACCTAACGTAGGAGTACTCGATCCGCTTACCGGCGAACCTGCTCGCAACACCGTTTTCACTCTTTTCGCAAGGATTTTCCGCCTCGAAGGTCGACTCGATGTAGTTAAAGATAGTATTTGTCCTCTACTCCTGAATTCTAATCCGATAGGATTATTGGAAGAAGTTAGGAGACTTCAAACTAAATATCAAGAATTGACAACCCTTACGGAAGAATGGGTAGAACTAATTCATAGACTTGAGCATAAAGTAGAAACCCTGGAAGTGACGGTGTTCGATTTGGAAGCTAGGCTCACATCCACTACACAGGTACCACAAGCAGTACCAACAACAACATCAACACCACCATCACACGCCTCAACATCACAATCTGTACCTCGGATATCAACATCATACGTATCATAGGTACCAAGGAGTACCAACAACAATAAACGATGAAGTATTGATTCATAACTTCATCGGAAAAAAATTCTACGGCGATTATGTAATTTTTAAAGTTTAGAGATTATCTATTCTAGCCTTAACCATAAATCAGATAGAGTAGAAACTCTGACCGGAATGGTGTATGATTTACAAGCTAGACTTGTTATATCACAACATCAACAGTACCGTCAGCATCATTAGCACCGTCAGCACTAGCAGCATCTGCTACATCACAAGCTCCGTCAGTTCAAGAAAGCACCGTGGACATCAATACGAGTCAACAACGAGTATATTGTATCAATGAGTTATGAAGTATTAACTCAATTCCTCTAAGAATTTATATGTATATCTTATATATATAAATTTTAAAACCATCATAAATCTTTTCGTACTAAGCTATTATGTATGAATTGAAAAAGGGTAAATATTACTCGGTTAATTCATATTACTAATATTCTATGATGTACATCCTTCGTTAACAACTTAACCTTCATTAAATACAATCTCTGTTTCAACTCAATGAATTCCATTTCCTAATAAACCAAGTGTATTATTCAATTACATAATTGATTTTACATTTTCATTTTCGATATACTCGAAACTTTCTAGAAAACATCATCTGTGCCTTGTAAGGTTCACAAGAATTCCACGAGCAACAACATCCTTCACCAAGGAATATCAATAAGAAAAAAAAATGAAGTATTGATTTCATTAGCGAAATACTCCGCAAAGATTATGTAATCTTTAATATTTTAAAGATTAATCACTTCTAAGTCAAGCCGAAAATCAAATGAGCTTAATATGATATTAACTCATTAAATCTGTATTACATCTGAAGAAAATATACATACATATATTTTCATAAAGACGGTAATAAAAATTCTTTGGTACAAAATATTAATTGTGAAATCTTTAACGGGTAGGTAATACCCGGGAAATATGTAAGTTCACAATTAATATGTTATACTGTACATTCTTCAACTTTGATTCAAAAATCATTAACTATACTCACTATCTTCACAGTGATACACAATTAATTCATACAAATTCAATTACATATTATGATATTGACGGACCAGAATCAAAGTGATAACTCTGAACCGGTGAAATCATTCTTAGATATCTACATCTTTCAAAGCTATACTTTGACTTCAAAACTGTGCAAGATCCTTTAGCATTGTTTTTACCGAAAATAACCTTGCAATTTTTTTTCTTCAAAGTATCCAGTTTTACCCCACTTCCAACCAGTCAATTTCGACTTTTCGGATTAACCTTATTGTAACCTTGACACATACGTTTTTGTTACCGGGGAACCTTTTATGTTCCACCACATTAGCAGTAAATTTACCAACAATTTCATTTATCCTTGACCTTCCAAAAAATCCTTATACTCATTGAAACCCTATCATGTACTCATCCACATCTTGTAACGATAATTGTCATACCAACTACCGGGAATTAGCAATCAGTATTTTGAATCTCGCAGCATTTTCTACGACAACAGTTATATATAGATAACATTTATCTTCTAGACTTACTTACTTCGAATGTGAAGTTTCTGAAAAACACCCCAAACTGTGAAACTAGTCCTCCGAATTTTGAAAAAATGCTGATGAAGCAGCAAAAACTGTAAACGACGTTAACAGTCAAAAGTTTGATGATAAAGAATGGTATGGTGGTAAAGCTGAGAAAAAGAGAAGGTTTGAAACTGGAAAATGGATTTAACAGACCATGAAGGAGACAAAGTACAAATACGAGGACCAAACTCTATATTCAAAGAATCCAAATGATTCAGTGTCTGCTGAAGTCATTAGAGAATACCTTGCTCCTTACTCTAAAACCTTTACGGACAATATTCTTCATCATCATCTTATCTTAAATATGCTAAGATATCATCGTATCTCCCATTATAAATATCCTCCATATTTCTGAAGATATTTTTCGAAACCATTTTTATCTGAAATCATTACCTCTTCGCAATATCTGCGTTACAATATAAAAGAAACTATTTTAGTTTCTAAATTCTGAAACCTTCAAGTTTAAAATATGAATGTTTTAAAGTAGTGTTGGGAACTGAAGCATGAATTAGTATAATATAATGATACTTGATCAACGTAATTATATTACAGTAAGTCATGCTGAGTTTCTAATGGAACATGATAAAGGTTCACAAATCACACCCTCATCATGAACCATGTTACATAACTCTTTCATTCTATATAATTTCTAAATATATCAAGAAAATATATTTCTTGATGATTCGGTCTTTTTCGAATGTTCTGGTAATTTGACAAATCAAGATCGTGCCATTACAATTCCCTTCTTAGAACATTAACTATGTTCATTTCAAAATCCATATCTACGAATTCTGGACCATTATTCGCTTGACTTGAAGTCGGGAAGAGAAATCGAAAGCATGGAGCTCTGAAATATAACGGAGAATATAAAGCCCGATAAAAACACATAAATCACAAACCATGTATATCAATAAGTATTGCAACGTAAAGACACGGGAGAACTAAAAATACTATAAAGCCAAGAGTATAGTAAAAGTGAATAGATTCCTACGGCGGCAGATGAAAAAGAAGAATGATAGATATGAAAGTTAGGAGTATATCAAGAATCAGAACTGGATGAAGCATTTTCATAATCTTTTGGAAGTATTAAATAAGGAAGAAGATTATAGGAGTGGTGAAAATAAATGAAACGGAAGAGGTCAATTTATAGCGAAATATCAGACATAACAATCGAGGCAGATTACGCATTTAATCAAAGGAATTTTCGAAGAATCAAATCTTATTTAGATTATGAAGATTTTCTATTCCTTAAATTCCGGAAATCAATCGTTACTACGTCAAGAGATAAGACGCATCTCTATTCTCCATTACGATAACTTCCCTCATACGCTTCGAGTAATTAGATTGTTTTATCCATATTATTCAACGGTGATAAAAATTCTATTTATCTACTGATAATGCTAAAAACGAACATATATTTCATAGCATTATTCCTCAAGAAAGACAAGATTTTAGTTGCAATTGTTCTATTTACAAGTGATATTCGTTTAAATAATAAAAGGTGAAGACAAAAGACAGATTCGATAAATTGAAGACAAAAAGGTCCAAAGAGCTAAAAAGTACAAGATACAATTAAAAAGGTTCAAAATATTGATGAGGAACGTCTCAAAATGACAAGAGTACAAGTTACAAGACGCAAAGTACACGATATAAAATAATACGCGAAGACGTCCGAAAATCCGGAACCGGGACCTGAGCCTAGAAGAAACGCCCGACGCAACGGACCAAAAATATCTAGTCTACTATGCACAAGAATATAATATAATATATATATAATTATTTATAATTATATATTATATTATATATTATTATTATATTACGTCGGCAAGAAGAAAACAAATCAATTTGGCTGGATCCAGGGTGGCCATGCGACTCGCATGGCCAGAGGCACAAATCCATGCGAGTCGCATGGAGTGAAAATGTTGGTCAGGTCCTATATAAAGCCAGTTTTCTGCCGAGTTTGATACACATAATTTTAATCTCTCTCAATATATACGATATATATATATATATAATTTATATTTTAATTTTAATTTTAATTATAATTCTAATAATAAGGGTATGTTAGCGAATGTTGTAAGGGTGTAAGTCGAAATTCTGTCCGTGTAACGCTACGCTATTTTTAATCATTGTAAGTTATGTTCAACCTTTTTATATTAATGTCTCGTAGCTAAGTTATTATTATGCTTATTTAAAACGAAGTAATCATGTTGTTGGGCTAATTACTAAAATTGGGTAATTGGGCTTTGTACCATAATTGGGGTTTGGACAAAAGAACGACACTTGTGGAAATTAGACTATGGGCTATTAATGGGCTTTATATTTGTTTAACTAAATGAAAGTTTGTTAATGTTAATATAAAGATTTACAATTGGGCGTCCCTATAAATTACCATATACACTCGATCGGACACGATGGGCGGGGTATTTATATGTACGAATAATCGTTCATTTAACCGGACACGGGAATGGATTAATAGCCACTAGAATAATTAAAACAGGGGTGAAATTACATTCAAGGGTAATTGGTGTAATTGTTAACAAAGTAGTAAAACCTTGGTTTACACGCAGTCGATAACCTGGTGTATTCATCAAACAAAGTATTAAAACCTTGTTACAATTCGAATCCCCAATTAGTTGGAATATTTAACTTCGGGTATAATAATAATTTGACAAGGACACTTGCAATTTATATTTATGACTGATGGACTGTTATGGACAAAAACCAGACGGACATATTAAATAATCCAGGACAAAGGACAATTAACCCATGGGCATAAAACTAAAATCAACACGTCAAACATCATGATTACGGAAGTTTAAATAAGCATAATTCTTTTATTTCATATTTAATTTCCTTTATTTTATATTTAATTGCACTTCTAATTATCGCACTTTTATTTATTGTTATTTTATTTTATCGCACTTTTAATTATCGTACTTTTTAATTATCGCAATTTTATTTTATCGCATTTTTATTATTCGCAATTTCATTATCGTTATTTACTTTACGCTTTAATTTAAGTCTTGTATTTATTTTATATTTTACATTAGGTTTTAACTGCGACTAAAGTTTTAAAATCGACAAACCGGTCATTAAACGGTAAAAACCCCCCTTTATAATAATAATATTACTTATATATATATTTGTATTTTTATAAAAGTAAACTAATATAGCGTTGAGCTTTGTTTAAAGATTTCCCTGTGGAACGAACCGGACTTACTAAAAACTACACTACTGTACGATTAGGTACACTGCCTATAAGTGTTGTAGCAAGGTTTAAGTATATCCATTCTATAAATAAATAAATATCTTGTGTAAAATTGTATCGTATTTAATAGTTTTTCCTAGTAAAATATAAACTATTTTATATACACCTCGCTTCACATCAAGTATTTTTGGCGCCGCTGCCGGGGAACGCCGAAGCGAAACGCCATATTTTTAATTTTTAAGTTATAATTAGTTTTTGTAAAATTTATATTTTTGTTTAAAAATTAAAAAATTAAAAAAAAAAAAAAAACTTTTAAAATCGAAAAAAAAAATATTTTAAGTATATTTTTAAGTTTTTCTTTTATTTTTACAAAATTATAAAGTATTTTAAGTTTATTTTTAAGTTTTTATTTTAATTATATATATATATTTTATTTAAATTTAAAACAGAAAAAAAAAGAAAATAAAATATTAAATATTACGTGACCTGTCATTTGAACCAGTCCAATTGAACCAGTTCAGGGTATCCATGCGACTCGCATGACCCACCCCCTTAAATCATGCGACTCGCATGAGGGGTCTGACAAGACCACAACCAAACCCTAAAAACGCATTTATTACGGAGTATAATATATTATTATTATTAAACCCTAATATTATTATTATTATTATAATTAAGTTTTTAGTTTATTTTATTTATACTACTTTTTAAACTAGTTTTATTTATTATAAACTTAATACTTTTATTATAAAATATAAAAATAATATTTTTATATAAAAATTGTACTTTTTACAACTTTTTGTATATTTTTATATTTTGTACCTTTTTAATCGTTGTAGCGTAATATTTGTATTTTTAGCTCATATTTAATTTTAAACTTAGTTTTTGCTATAGTTATTTTTACTCCTAGATTTTTAGGCTTTGCCGTAGAATTCCTTAAATGCTTTATCTTTAGACTAAGATTTAGGTGCTTTAGAATTTTGCGACGCCTTTTTAAGTTTTAGTTTTTTTTTTAAGTTATTTCCATTTGGGATTTAGTTTTTCCTGTAAGCTTTAATATTTTTAGACCTTTTACTATGTATCAATTATCATTCCAATTAGTAATTTCAATTTGCGATTATAATTTTAAGTTAGTTGTAGTAATAAGGTTAGGTTAGTAAAGTATTTTTAAGTTTTTATAAGTTTCTTTTATTTTTCCGTCACCTTTTATTTTTCAATCATTTTTTCTTTTTCGACCTTTTTCGACGAACTCTTTTTCTCTCTTATTTCTCGCCATTCTAGTTTTTTAGGACTTAGAATTTTTTCTACTTCTTATCTAAATTTCTTAAAATTACGAAAATTTATTTTAAGTGGTTAAATTAATAGACATCAAAATTTTCTGGTTCGTAGTAATAGTTGGATTTGTACGTGGACCGGGTTATTGGAGCCAAACAGTCCTCAATTATATTGAGACCAAACGAATCCTGCCCCTCTGCTGCATCTTTTGGCTATTCGAAACGTGGGCAAAATCAGAAAAGTCTATTGATTGGATAACTTATTATAATTTTTCTTTCCTTTTAAAAACTAATAGGATATTCAGTGAATGCACCGAGCAAGACGTTCATCACCTTTTGTACGTTCACCGCCTGTAACTCGATCAAGACATCGTTTAACAAATATAACCTCCGTTGATTTTTCTTTAGAATCGTCATCCAGTCGACCAAGTACTTCAGTTCAAATTTCCGATAATCCATTTTTTGAACCCAACCTCACAATTGAGAATCCGGAAAATATTCAGGAACGGTTCGTAGATCCTGAACCAAACTTTCCTCCGGAACCACCAATCATTCAAACAGAGATTGTTGAGGAACGAACCATTAAATCAGAATCATCTAGTGATACCGATTCAACAAATTCAATTATGGAGAATCTGGAACCTTTAAGTATGGAAGACCGAATGAGAGCTAAACGCACTGGCCAAGGTCACGCAATTACTCATCCAGACATTAATGCGCCAGATTATGAAATCAAAGGACAAATTCTACACATGGTGACTAATCAATGCCAATTTAGTGGTGCGCCGAAGGAAGATCCAAATGAACATCTACGTACCTTTAATAGAATCTGCACACTATTTAAAATCCGAGAAGTGGAGGATGAACAGATATATCTCATGTTATTTCCCTGGACTTTAAAGGGAGAAGCCAAAGATTGGTTGGAATCGTTACCTGAAGGGGCGATTGATACATGGGACGTTTTAATTGACAAATTTCTTAAACAATTCTTTCCTGCATCTAAAGCCGTAAGACTTCAAGCAGAAATTGTTACATTCACACAAAAACCAAATGAAACTCTATATGAGGCGTGGACAAGATATGGAAAGTTATTAAGAGGATGTCCGCAACATGGTTTAGACACCTGTCAAATAGTACAAATATTTTACCGAGGATGCGACATCACTACAAGAAAAGACATAGATATAGCAGCTGGTGGTTCTATTATGAAGAAAACCGAAACTGATGCTTACAAAATTATTGATAATACTGCTTCCCACTCGCATGAGTGGCACCAAGAAAAAGATATCATTAGATCATCTAAAGCAGCTAGAGCCGATTCTAGCCATGACTTAGATTCCATTTCCGCAAAGATAGATGCTTTCGAGAGACGAATGGAAAAGATGACTAAAGATATTCATGCTATACGAATTAGTTGTGAGCAGTGTGGAGGACCACATTTGACAAAAGATTGTCTCAGTATTGAATTAACAATGGAACAAAGAGAGAATATTTCATACATAAACCAAAGGCCTGGAAATAATTATCAGAATAATTATCAACCGCCAAGACCGATTTACAATCAAAACCAGAATTATAGCCAAAATATTCCATACAACAACCAACAAGGTCCTAGCAATCAACAAGTATCCAATAATACTTACAATCAGCAAAGACCAAATTTTCAAAACAAACCACCACAACAAACCAATGATAAAAAGCCGAATTTAGAAGATATGATGACGAAGCTAGTTGAAACTCAAACGCAGTTTTTCACATCTCAAAAACAAACCAATGAACAAAATGCTCAAGCATTTAGAAATCAACAAGCTTCTATTCAAAATCTGGAACAAGAAGTAAGTAACCTAGCAAGGTTAATAGGTGAAAGAAAACCGGGAAGTCTACCTAGTGATACAAACGCTAACCCCCGGAATGAAACAGCTAAAGCTATTACCACAAGAAGTGGTACAACACTTAAATCACCTGAAATACCAGTAACTTCTGATGAAACTATTCCTACTCCACAAGAACCACAACCTGATCAAGATAAGGAAAAAGAACCGGTAGTTGAAAAGGTTAATGAAGATAACACAGTTAAGGATAAACCTTATGTTAAACCATACCAACCACCACTTCCTTATCCGAGTAAAATGAAGAAAGAAAAACTTGAAGCCGAGCAGTCCAAATTCTTGGATATGTTTAAACAGATAAATGTAAATCTTCCTTTCATTGATGTGATTTCAGGAATGCCTAGATATGCCAAATTCTTGAAAGATCTAATCTCGAATAGAAAGAAAATGGAAGAACTCTCGGCTGTTACTATGAATGCTAATTGTTCAGCAGTGCTGTTGAATAAGATACCAGAAAAACTATCTGATCCAGGAAGTTTCACAATTCCATGTTTTCTGGGTAGTCTTAGTTCAATAGAAGCATTGGCAGACTTAGGTGCTAGTATAAATCTAATGCCGTATTCACTATACGCTAAACTAGACCTTGGAGAATTGAAACCAACCAGAATAAGCATACAACTAGCCGATAGATCAATAAAATATCCTAGAGGGATAATGGAGAACATGCTAGTTAAAGTTGGTAATTTAGTATTTCCAGTAGATTTTGTTGTTTTGGACATGGAAGAAGATTCTCAAGTTCCTCTCATATTAGGAAGACCATTCTTAAACACGGCTAAAGCAATGATAGACGTGTTCGGTAAGAAACTGACCCTAAGTATAGAGGATGAGAGTGTTACCTTTTCAGTTGATAGAGCAATGCAACAACCACAATCTGCAGATGATACATGTTATTATATTCAAACTATAGATGCACATGCAGAATTATTAGAAGAATTTCCAGAATTACAAGGAACAGGAGAATGTTCTTTAGGAGAAAGTAATGAACCAATTGATGAAGCTGAAATGTTAGCTACACTTATAGCTAATGGATATGAACCAACAACAGAAGAAATTCAAATGCTAAAAGAAGAAGACAGATATCGATATAAATCATCGATAGAAGAACCTCCGAAATTAGAGTTAAAGCCACTTCCAAACCATTTGGAATACGCTTATTTACATGGTGAATCTGAATTACCTGTAATAATATCGTCTTCTCTTACTGAAAATGAGAAATCACAACTCATTTCTGTGTTGAAAGCTCATAAACCAGCCATTGCATGGAAGATTCATGATATTAAAGGAATAAGTCCTTCGTATTGCACACATAAAATCCTTATGGAAGAAGGTCATAAAACGTATGTGCAACGCCAACGAAGACTAAATCCTAATATGCAAGATGTAGTTAAGAAAGAGATTATTAAACTGCTAGATGCAGGTTTGATATATCCAATCTCTGATAGTCCATGGGTAAGCCCAGTTCAATGCGTACCTAAGAAGGGTGGCATGACTGTCATCACAAATGAGAAAAATGAGCTTATTCCTACTAGGACTGTAACAGGATGGCGTGTATGTATTGATTATAGAAAATTAAATGACGCCACCAGAAAAGATCACTTTCCCTTACCTTTCATAGATCAAATGTTGGAAAGATTATCCGGAAATAGTTACTATTGTTTTCTAGATGGATTTTCCGAATATTTTCAAATTCCAATAGCACCCGAAGATCAAGAGAAAACCACATTCACGTGCCCTTATGGTACTTTTGCTTACAAACGCATGCCATTTGGACTTTGTAACGCCCCTGCAACCTTTCAAAGGTGTATGATGGCGATTTTTCATGACATGATAGAAGAATGCATGGAAGTATTCATGGATGACTTTTCAGTCTTCGGTGATACATTTAAATCATGTCTAGTTAATCTGGAACGAATGCTAATTAGATGCGAAAAATCAAATCTAGTACTTAATTGGGAGAAATGCCATTTCATGGTTAAAGAAGGCATCGTTCTTGGACATAAAATTTCAAAAGAAGGAATTGAAGTGGATAGAGCTAAAGTAGATGTAATTGCTAAACTTTCACATCCCACCAATGTTAGAGGAGTAAGGAGTTTTCTAGGGCATGCCGGTTTTTACCGACGTTTCATAAAAGATTTTTCTAAAATTGCCACTCCTATAAATAAACTCCTAGAAAAGGATGCTCCATTCATCTTTTCAGATGAGTGTATCAAATCTTTTAATATTCTTAAAGAAAAACTCACTAATGCACCGATCATGATAACACCAAATCGGAATCTACCATTTGAACTAATGTGCGATGCAAGTGATTTTGCAATGGGAGCCGTTTTAGGACAAAGGATTGAAAAACGATTTCAACCTATATATTATGCTAGTAAGACATTACAAGGAGCACAAACGAACTATACAACTACTGAAAAAGAACTCCTTGCTATTGTCTTTGCTTTTGACAAATTTCGATCATATCTCGTTCTAGCAAAAACGGTGGTCTATACCGACCATTCTGCTCTTAGATACCTATTTTCAAAACAAGATGCAAAACCAAGATTAATCCGTTGGATCTTACTCTTACAAGAGTTTGATATTGAAATCCGAGATAAAAAAGGAGCAGAAAATCTCGCCGCTGATCATCTTTCTCGTCTTGAAAATCCCGAATTAGAAGTTCTGAATGAATCGGCCATACAAGACAACTTTCCTGATGAATATCTATTGAAGATAGATTATAAAGAAATCCCATGGTTTGCAGACTATGCAAACTACTTAGTTTGTGGATTCCTTGAAAAAGGATTATCGTACCAAAGACGAAAGAAATTCTCCAGTGATATAAAACACTATTTCTGGGAAGATCCACATCTGTTTAAAAGTTGTCCCGATGGAATAATACGCCGATGTGTATTTGGAGATGAAGCTAGTAAAATTTTAAACCATTGTCACACAGGACCAACAGGAGGGCATTATGGGCCTCAACTAACAGCAAGAAAAGTTTATGAAGCTGGATTCTATTGGCCTACAATTTACAAAGACGCACACCTTCTTTGCAAATCCTGTGATGCATGTCAAAGGGCCGGAAAAATAAGTCAACGTGATGAAATGCCACAAAATGTCATCCAAGTATGTGAAGTATTTGACATTTGGGGTATTGACTTTATGGGTCCATTTCCAAAATCTCATAATAATTTATATATACTCGTAGCCATTGATTATGTATCTAAATGGGCGGAAGCACAAGCTCTCCCAACTAACGATGCACGAGTTGTAGTCAACTTTTTAAAACGTCTTTTTGCAAGGTTTGGAACACCGAAAGCTTTAATAAGTGATCGGGGAACTCATTTCTGTAATAATCAACTTGAGAAAGTTCTTAAAAGATATGGAGTAACTCATAAAATCTCCACCGCATATCATCCACAAACAAGTGGACAAGTTGAAAATACCAACCGAGCTTTAAAACGTATTCTAGAGAAAACCGTAGGATCAAATCCGAAGGAATGGTCCATTAAATTGGAGGATGCACTCTGGGCTTTTAGAACAGCCTACAAAACTCCAATTGGAACCACACCTTTTAGACTTGTTTATGGAAAAGCATGTCATCTTCCAGTAGAAATTGAACACAAAGCATTTTGGGCTTTGAAGACATGTAATCTTGATTTACATGAAGCCGGACGTCTACGATTAAGTCAACTAAATGAATTAGAAGAATTAAGACATGAAGCATACGAAAATTCATTAATCTATAAAGAAAGAACGAAGAAATGGCATGATAAAAGAATCAGAAGTTCAAAAGAATTTAAAGAAGGAGACAGAGTTCTTCTTTTCAATTCACGATTCAAGCTATTTCCTGGAAAATTGAAATCAAGATGGTCTGGACCATTCATAGTCAAAAGAGTTTTCCCATACGGAACGATAGAATTAATAAATTCAAATGGGATTGAATTTAAAGTTAATGGTCACAGAGTTAAACATTACATACATGGTCCGATGGAAGTCGACAACGAAGTTACTCACAATTTCGACACCACAGCTAACTAAGTGTGGGGAGAATCAAGTCTTTAAAGGATAATATGTATTTCTGTTAGAGTTAGATTGTCTGTTTTCGTGTAGTTCTCGAAAATGGAACACGTATGGTCTTTCCCTAGCAGACCCTAAAGAACTAGTCTTCTCCCCCCATTCTGAATTTTTATTTTTTTTAGGTTTTTACGAAATGAAGACTGCCTGTGAATTAAACCATGGTCTAATGCTACACGCTTTGATCACTAAACGTAATAATGACATACTACCGAGTGAATTAGTATCAGTAATCAGAGAAAGAATGGACGGAGTTAGAAAAGGATCCAGATGCGAAGATAATAAGTTACAATTTGGTAAAGGAAAATCAAAATCCGCAGCGAAAAGAAGAGCACGACACCTAGAACGATGTCACAAATGCGGAAAATGGTCACATGGAGGTAAATGTTCAAATAATCAAACCTATTCAAATACCGAATTTGTTACTTTATGCAGAGACGGACCGTTCATATGTTTAGAAGAAAAGACAATGAATGCTCGAGGTTACGCCTATGCAGCCATGGAAAACCAATTAAACCGACTATCTTATGAATATAATAGATCATATAACTAAGAAATCTATTTCACAGGTATGTCTGTACAGTTTTTATTTTTATTTTTATTTTTAACCTTTTGATAATAAACGCTAATTTGTTCGCTAAAAAGTATTAAATTGGTATTAAATAAAATTAGGTTTGGCGACCGAAATTATTGATATCATTCAAAAATTTATTACATCACTGCGAAATTTAACGTTTATTCTTAAGGTATAAATATCTTTAATCAATCAACCCAAAATATTTCAAAAATTCGTCATGAGTTAAATTAGGTCTTGGAACCGAAATTACTTTACCGAAAAGAGGGGCGCATATTTTTGATAATATTTGATTGATTAAAGTGGGATAAAAAGACAAAAAGATTTTTAAATTTATTTTTACCATGTTTTTAAAATTAATATTTAAATCTTAAGTTAATATTGTAAACATTGTAAAAACAATATATTTAAAATTGTAAATATTTGAAAAATTAATATAAGTTTGGTGTAAATTTATAATATAAATTTTTAAAATAAGTTTGGTGTGAATTTATAATATGAATTTATAAATTAAGTCTGGTGTGAATTTTTAAAATATGAATTTTTAATTTTATGCATTTCAAATTTTAAGTTTGGTGTGATTTTTTTTATATATTAATTTTGAATTTTATAATTGTGTGAATTTAAAAACAAAAATTTACTCTATCTCATTAAGTTAAAAATATGATTTTTAAAATTCGTCGTAAGTTGAAGACTAGGTCTTTGAACCGAAATTGCTTTACCCGAAGGAGGGACGAGAACTTTTATTATCATTATTTTTAATCTTATTGATTTAAAGTATGCCAAAAACATTAAAAAAAAACCCAAAAATCTTAGCTTTTAAAACAATCGCTACAAAAAGACAAATTTTAAAATTTTGTCGAGGGACGGACTAGGGCATCGTCCCGAAACGACCTCGTCTTAAAAAGAAACAAAATTTTTAAAATTTTATTAAATTTTATGTTTTAAAAGCTTAAGGTTTTAATAAAAAAAAATATATATATATATACCTGGAAAATACCCCCATGCGAGTCGCATGGGGATGGGCAGGAAACCATGCGACTCGCATGGCTACAAAAAACTGGACAGGATCAAAATTCCAGTCGACCTGCTTCTTTCTCACAATAAACACACATACACAAACACGAAAACCTCCCAAACTCTCTCAATTTTTCACCAATTTTCACCAAATTTCTTGCAAAAATTTCACAATAATCATGCCTAGATTCAGTAGTCTCAACCCCTTCAGGAGAAAGGTAAAGATTTCACCCCTAATCTCTTTAAATTCGAATTTTTGTGTTCTTGAGCTAGAAATTTTATATTTTGATTTTGTTAAATTTAGGTGTAATTAGAGCTAAATTGTTGTTATATTATGCATGTATATCCTAGATAGAAGCTATTTAACATGAATTGAAGCTAAAAACTTCAAATTTTTAAGAATCTAGGGTTTGTGTTCTTGAGCAATTTGGGGCTTTTTGATATAAACAGGTTATGGCCGATTTTTATCATGAATTATTGCTAAATTAAGTAGTATAACATGTTTAGGTAGTTAATTGATCCAAACTTTGAGCCTAAACATGTTTTTGAGAATTAAAGTGGACTTTTTTAAGTCTAAAAATTCATGAACTTGGATAATTTGATATAAAGGCCATTTGAAACTTGTTTCATTGCTAGTAGTGATTATTTTGGCATGTTATTTGAGATAAATGCTTATGAACTTGATGTACATTTTTCGTATATGCTTATTTGACAAAGTGTAGACTTGACAAAAATATGAAAATGAGCACTAGTTTGATTTGAATGCCATGTAACAAGTGTTTAATTGCTATAATGATTATTGTTGACATGGTTAAGAGTTTAAATGTGATAAAACATTGTAGACATTTTCGTATGTAAAAGTGTAGAATTGTTATTGTTAAGAAAATGTGTATAAAATGTGTTATGAATTGAACATGTCATCATAATTGTTTCAAGTTATTATTTTGCTAACACTAATGCATATTTGGATGCACAAATTTTGTGTTTAATGTGTTTTGCAGAGAAATACATATACGGACGGTGCATCATCGTCCAGACAACCAGAGCCCGAACCGGAAATGTTTCATGAACAAGAACAACATATGCAACAAGAAGAAGAAGAACATGAGGAGCAACATATTCCTTATCACGATCAAGATCAATTATTCATGAATCAGTTTCGTCAATTCGCTCCACATCAAATGATTCTGAGCTTAGACATTAATGAAGATCAGTTACACCCAAATCTAAGATTTGATCGATGTTGGATAGAGTATCCAGATTATCAAAAGAACATGCACATTCTCTACTTTAAGGTTGTTGAAATGCCAAGGGCAATTGACTGGGTACCTTTGGAAACAGTAGACCTTGCCGAACCGATTCGGGAATTATTGGTGCAAAGGTATGGTAATTCTCAGTTTAACGATTGGATGCGCCTATTTTCAATTCGTAGAACCATATATAGGGAATGGTGTATAGAATTACTTAGTACTATTAAGTTAAACAGTGATGTTAGGAGGATAGACAGAGCTGAACTCCGGGTGATTCATAGATTCTTAGCAAACACAATTACACAAAGGGGTAAGAATAAGGAGAAATTGACCGTAAACGATTTGTTCTACCTCAAGTGTATTAGAGACCCGAGGAGTTTCGTTAACATTCCCTATTGTGTTGGTTATTATCTCGCTAATGTAGTTTCGGGGATGAAATCGGGGAGTATTATAGGTGGTGGTATTTTCATTACTCTCATTGGAGAGTATTTAGGTGTGGATAAGCACCAAGGGGGTCCAATGAACGAAATAGAGGACGAAGGTGAAACTATAAGTTCAAATCTTTATCACGGTGCAAGGGTATTATTGATGAGACGTGGTCGGGTATATCGATACGAGGGACCTCAGCGACAGGTAGAGAGAGGTTCGGATGACGAGATGGAAGAGGCGAACAACATTATAGGAGTTGTTCGGGAAACTGCTCTTGATTTAGGCGTTCGTATGGAGGATGAATACATGACGAACTATGATAGGCATATGCAGTACGAGGCATGGCAACGTCGGAATGACTACGAGCATTCCCGGCAACGAGAGCATGGCCGATGGGATTATCATCAGCGCCAAATTATAAGTCAGTTGCAGCCTGGCGAGATGTATTATCCGACCCGACCCGCATACTATCCCGCACATCAGCCAGAAATGAGACCACCCTATGATTCATATGATTATGACGCAGCATACCAGTTCACCTATAATCAGCCATGGAACCCGGACGCGAACATGAATTGGGATCCATATCCTAATTTTCCTCCTAACCCACCTCCTGATCAGTAGAGATAAGTTGGTAATTTTTATTTTTATTTTAAACACTTAACATTTTATTACGTTTATGTAATGTTTGATATTCTTATTATTATTGTGTACTAATATTTTTCTTATAGTTTGAAAGTGGGATGCCAAAGTTCCATTTCAAATTGCATGTATGATTATATTTGTATTGTATGTATTCTCTTTTATGCACAAAACAGGGTAAAACAACGCATTTTCAAAGACTGGCATTAAGTTCAGCAAAAGCAACAAATTTTGACGACAAGATGAAAAATATATGTGAAATAGCAACAAGACGGAATGAACAAATGATGTGCACCATTTATCATTCAGCAAACAAACGCCAATATATTTGGAAACTTTGGTAAAAATTTAATCATTTTCACACAAATCACCCTCAATAATTTAAATTGTTACTGATTTCTTGCAAATGAGGGCATTGCAAGATCTTAAGTGTGGGAAGGGGTTAAATTCTTTCGGATTTTAAAATTTTTATATTAAACACTTGGTTACCATTAAAAATACTAGTAAAGCAGTAGTTGTATTAGAATCTAGTGCTCTCTGATAAAAAAGAACAGCCCTAGTCTTATATACTGACTACCCAATTCTAGTAAAATTTTTCAAAATTTTCAATTAAATGAATTCAAAATCATGTTTATACATATTTATGAACGATAAAACTAGGTTTTAACACCGAAATTATTGTTACCTCGGAAAGGACATAAATTGAGAAACAAACTAAAATGTTAAAATTCATTTAAAATGGAATAGAGGACGATAAAAAGAAAAATAAAAAGCCAAGTGTGGGAAAATTTACCAAGTTATCTTAAACATATGTCACATATATCTGTAACAAATAACTGAAAATACTTTTGCTTTGAACTAAACTAAACTGTTTTACCCGATGAAAGAAAAGAAGAGATGGATCTACACGATGAATCAATTCCATCATTAAAAGGAAGTAAAGTCTTCCGAAAAAGAAACGCGTTTCTTGATTTAGGTCATGAAGTTGTCGTCCAGACCAGCTGTAGGTTGACGAAAAATCTAGAAAAGTCATCACTAAAATCAGCTGGAAATCCACGGACCTCAGTATTAAACAGGGTCGCCAAGTGGTCAGATTTATCCTAACCATGAGAAGGATTTATCTCGTACAATGGGGAGGCACCGTGAAAATTAGCTGGATAAGACTAATGAATTAGATCCCCAGAAAGGATAATCTCCTTAAAGATTAAAAATCAGCTTTTAAGCCTGATATTACTCAATCCTTGAGATTGACCTTAAAGATTGAGAATTCAAACTCATGGAATTCAATGATATCTAAACTCGAGCTTGAACGAGAAAATATTTTGATCAAAAATACAAACCGATTTGTTTTCTGAAAACCCTATTTTCAATGCGTTCATTACCATTGAACGTAAAATCCTAGGAATTCACCTGGAATTCACTAGGTCACCTGAACTAAATCAGGTGTCAACCGTAAGAACGGTGGTTGCATAGCATGGTCAAAGACAGGACTTTGTGCCAAACCGACAAATTATAAGGGTGAGCTTTACTATTGCTCCTACCAAGGATAGTAATTGCGTCCGACACGTTATAGACCATAATCAAAAGCATGTCACGGGACATTGCCTTAACAGTTGCTTGTTCAACGCTTTCCTTTACAACCGGACGGTAGTTTGCCGAAAGGTAATATACGGAACAAGTAAACTGAACGTGTTGCTTTCCAAATACAAGGTTAGCAAGTGGGTGACACAAAAACGCAAGTTTTGAGCTAAAATTTTCAAATCTGAAACCCACCAAACCCACAAAAATATTTTGCAAACACTGGTAAAGGGTTATTCCGGAAAACTTATCTAGGGTAAAAACTAGATTTAATTTTCAAAAGATCAAATGTTTTCATAAAGATCCAATTTCCTTAATGGATCTAAATTTTTATAGTCATGTGGGACTGTAAACCACATCGTTACTACCATTGTTCATACCGCCGTATTGAAATCACTGATGTACAAAGTGTGAAGAATAAAGAAGTGATTCTTGTATTTCAAGACAATATTGCTTGAGGACAAGCAACGCTCAAGTGTGGGAATATTTGATAATGCTAAAAACGAACATATATTTCATAGCATTATTCCTCAAGAAAGACAAGATTTTAGTTGCAATTGTTCTATTTACAAGTGATATTTGTTTAAATAATAAAAGGTGAAGACAAAAGACAGATTCGACAAATTGAAGACAAAAAGGTCCAAAGAGCTAAAAAGTACAAGATACAATTAAAAAGGTTCAAAATATTGATGAGGAACGTCTCAAAATGACAAGAGTACAAGTTACAAGACGCAAAGTACACGATATAAAATAATACGCGAAGACGTCCGAAAATCCGGAACCGGGACCTGAGCCTAGAAGAAACGCCCGACGCAACGGACCAAAAATATCTAGTCTACTATGCACAAGAATATAATATAATATATATATAATTATATATAATTATATATTATATTATATATTATTATTATATTACGTCGGCAAGAAGAAAACAAATCAATTTGGCTGGATCCAGGGTGGCCATGCGACTCGCATGGCCAGAGGCACAAATCCATGCGAGTCGCATGGAGTGAAAATGTTGGTCAGGTCCTATATAAAGCCAGTTTTCTGCCGAGTTTGATACACATAATTTTAATCTCTCTCAATATATACGATATATATATATATAATTTATATTTTAATTTTAATTTTAATTATAATTCTAATAATAAGGGTATGTTAGCGAATGTTGTAAGGGTGTAAGTCAAAATTCTGTCCGTGTAACGCTACGCTATTTTTAATCATTGTAAGTTATGTTCAACCTTTTTATATTAATGTCTCGTAGCTAAGTTATTATTATGCTTATTTAAAACGAAGTAATCATGATGTTGGGCTAATTACTAAAATTGGGTAATTGGGCTTTGTACCATAATTGGGGTTTGGACAAAAGAACGACACTTGTGGAAATTAGACTATGGGCTATTAATGGGCTTTATATTTGTTTAACTAAATGAAAGTTTGTTAATGTTAATATAAAGATTTACAATTGGGCGTCCCTATAAATTACCATATACACTCGATCGGACACGATGGGCGGGGTATTTATATGTACGAATAATCGTTCATTTAACCGGACACGGGAATGGATTAATAGCCACTAGAATAATTAAAACAGGGGTGAAATTACATTCAAGGGTAATTGGTGTAATTGTTAACAAAGTAGTAAAACCTTGGTTTACACGCAGTCGATAACCTGGTGTATTCATCAAACAAAGTATTAAAACCTTGTTACAATTTGAATCCCCAATTAGTTGGAATATTTAACTTCGGGTATAATAATAATTTGACAAGGACACTTGCAATTTATATTTATGACTGATGGACTGTTATGGACAAAAACCAGACGGACATATTAAATAATCCAGGACAAAGGACAATTAACCCATGGGCATAAAACTAAAATCAACACGTCAAACATCATGATTACGGAAGTTTAAATAAGCATAATTCTTTTATTTCATATTTAATTTCCTTTATTTTATATTTAATTGCACTTCTAATTATCGCACTTTTATTTATTGTTATTTTATTTTATCGCACTTTTAATTATCGTACTTTTTAATTATCGCAATTTTATTTTATCGCATTTTTATTATTCGCAATTTCATTATCGTTATTTACTTTACGCTTTAATTTAAGTCTTGTATTTATTTTATATTTTACATTAGGTTTTAACTGCGACTAAAGTTTTAAAATCGACAAACCGGTCATTAAACGGTAAAAACCCCCCTTTATAATAATAATATTACTTATATATATATTTGTATTTTTATAAAAGTAAACTAATATAGCGTTGAGCTTTGTTTAAAGATTTCCCTGTGGAACGAACCGGACTTACTAAAAACTACACTACTGTACGATTAGGTACACTGCCTATAAGTGTTGTAGCAAGGTTTAAGTATATCCATTCTATAAATAAATAAATATCTTGTGTAAAATTGTATCGTATTTAATAGTTTTTCCTAGTAAAATATAAACTATTTTATATACACCTCGCTTCACATCATCTACTCATATTCGTCATGAAAACATTTTTATTGTTAGCCATGACGACCTCACTCAAATTTTGGGACGAAATTTCTTTAACGGGGAGGTACTGTGATGACCCGGAAATTTCTGATCAAATTTAAACTTAATCTTTAACGTTTCTGACACGATAAGCAAAGTCTACGAAGTTGAATCTCAAAATCTTGAACTATTCAATTACCCCTCGATTGTTCTCAACGATTCGCGAACAATTATATGTAAATAGATACATATACTATAACTTGAAAACGTAACAAAGTGTTAAGTAAACGATACTATGCATTAAACATATTGGTTTGATTATCTGATTGATATATTTAACTATGAAGTTAAAAGATTATGCTAAACGATTGAATTAAAAGATATTTACTGAGTCCCTTAAGGATTATGATATTATTACGGGTCTCTGTTGTAAGGTCCACGTTGATTTGGGAAATCATTCATGTTTAACGGTATTCGGAATTAATGGTAAAGTGTTTGTTTAAATAACGTAATTTGGACACATACAATAATAAGGAATATTAACTGTTAGAATTGAATCTATGAACAACTTGCAACGTATATTTAGAACGTGTTTAAGTATATTGAATATATATTTATGAATATATAGCTTCAGGTTATTTGAAAACAATAATAACATTCGGTTATTGATTCAATTGATATTTAGTTATGTTAATTAGAACGTTTGAGAAATAAACGATGACACATAAATGAATTACATGAATTTAAGTTTAAATGTATAAACAATATGCGATCTAACAATTTCAAATGATTTTAAAATGTATTTTAATAAATAGCGAGACAATGATTTATAGAAGTAAATGACCAAAACACTTGAAAGTTTAAGATACACTTTGAGTGATATAATTTAGAGATAATTTAAGGCTATATTTTGATAAAGGTACGTGTCCCAAAATATAAATTACAAGTTTTCTCAGCGTACGAAGGGACACTCGAAAAACTGGAACCGGGACATAAGTCGAGTGACGACGTACGACTTATCGGAACAAAAATTTCAAGTCAACTATGCACGAGAATATAATATAACATATAATTAATTAATATATATTATATATTAATAAATAAATATGTCGACAAACAAGAAAACAAAAGTTTGTGAGCTGGATCAGAGGGCCATGCGATCGCATGGCCTTGAAGCACAAATACCATGCGATCGCATGGGGTACTTTTTCAGGCCAAGTCTTTATAAAGCGATCGAATTCAGTTTTTGTGATATATATTTCTTTCAACTTACACTCCGTATAACTTATTTATATTATTATTATTATTATTATTATTATTATTATTATTATTATTATTATTATTATTATTAAGATTAATATTATTATTAATCTTATTATTATTAGTATTATACATAAAATACTACGACGAGATTATGAGCGTGTCACTTTCAAAATGGTTTTCAAGCGGGATAGAGCTAAGGAAATTATGGGTTATTGCCAAGGAGGTTATGGGTAATGTTCGGGGGTATATTTGTGAATCAAACCTAGTGTTTATCATCTCCGTTACGTCTACGTACTTTCCTACAATATTGAATCTCAATACTGATACGTAATCACTCATAATTTATCTTTTATATATTAATTGTGTATCCATGTCTAGTGCTCGAGTATATATATTTATACATGCTTGTATGCTAAATTTCGTCGCTAAACAGTTTATAATGAATCATGAATTAAAAACATATATTACTGGTAAAAGGTATATGATATACATGTTTTTGGAAAGCTGGCGAAAAATCAATGACTTTTCATTTAGATATCGAATAGTTTCGATGAACGGATTAAAAGATATGATCAACTGAATTATGATTGATGATAATTGAAATTTCTTTTGAATCTGCAATTAAGATTTAAACAACTTGTTTACAAGATTGATAAAATGGATTTTTAAATATTACCAGCCGAGTAAATGAATCCTTATATAAGGTTCGTCTCGTTTGTTGAACTATTGTCAAAATTGACTTTTTGAAAAAACTTTGGATAACTTTTGTATGTCGATATCGAGCATTAGGATTATGATACACTATGACCTGACCTAGCTTGATAGACATTTATTGACCAACATATGTTCTCTAGGTTGAGATCTACGATTATTTGATATTCCGAGTTTCAGTCACATTTTGGTGAACGACTTTATATGCTGCTGAGGTGAGTTTCATTGCTCCCTTTTTAATTGCTTTTGCAATATATTTTTGGGCTGAGAATACATGCAATTTATTTTAAACGCAATGGATACAAGTACATACTTAATTCTACACTGAGTTTAAACCGAAAATCCCTTAGCTTTGGTAACTAGTAACTGCCAGTACATAGGATGTGGACTGGTGGGCGCGAATAACAGTATATGGATCCATATGGCTTGACATCCCCGTCCGAGCTAGAGCGCTAGCCTTTTAACAGACGTGTGTTATTTGATTTTAGGACACGTTGGTTTGCGTGTATTAAAACGAATGGGGTATTTATCATTATAACGTTAAAGTTTAGTTACCAGGGTGCTCTGTTATGTAGAATCTATTGATAAACGTTTCTGGATGAAACAATTGAAATCTTGTGATCCACTTTTATATACAGATTATGCGAAACACTAAAACTATGAACTCACCAACCTTTGTGTTGACACTTGTTAGCATGTTTATTCTCAGGTTCCCTAGAAGTCTTTCGCTGTTTGCTTATATGCTAGACAAGATATGTGCATGGAGTCTTACATGACATATTTTTCAAGGAAACGTTGCATTCACCAAATCATCACTATGTATCTTATTTTGACTGCATTGTCAACTGAAGTACTATTGTAAACTATTATTTACGGTGATTGTCTATATGTAGAAATCATCAGATGTCGAAAACCTTTGATTTAAATATTCATTTATGGTGTGCCTTTTCAAAAGAATGCAATGTTTACAAAACGTATCATATAGAGGTCAAATATCTCGCAATGAAATCAATGAATGACGTATTGTCCATATGGATTTGGAGCGATCGTCACACGCGAGCACATCGCATTAACTCACTAGTACCACGTCTATCTCACTTGACGATTTCAAATACCACACAAAACAATAGCGCATGATTAGTTCACATAAACCTATGCACTAACCAAAACCCGATTTGACCCAAAGTCCTACAAGTCCCGCATAACGCGCACGCAAAAAGTCTAAGTCAAGGCGCCTATCTCAAGTCACCTAAATCCCTTAGACCATGCTCTGATACCACTTGTAACAACCCAAACCAAACCACGAACAACCCGCGTATAATTATCAAAATAAAAAAAATAATTTACTGGAACAGCACATGGCGCGGCGCGCCATATGGCCGCGCGGCACGCCAAACTGGTCTGTCCAAAAAGTCATGAAATGCGAAAAAGATCGGTTACTTCCCGACATAGTTAGACAAAACGCTTTTAACAACATATTCAAATATGTAAAACTAACACTATTCAACCATAAAATAAGTTTTACAAAGCGGGGCTCACATCGGCCGTTTTACGAGTTTAATATTAAATATGAGTTTCGACCATCAAAAAGTTTAAGTACCAAACTACACTACAAGCATGGTGTTTGGGATTAAATTACCCAAGTCTCGGTCAAACTCCAAAAGCTAATATCTCAAAAGCGTTCTCTAACAACGATGGGATCTTTAATCCAAGATGATGCCCTTACCCTTGTCCACAACCGAACCTATAAATGGGTAAACAACGAGAGGGTAAGCAAAGCTTAGTAAATGCAATAATTACACATACATATATATAACTCATCTATTTGCAATCACATTCACCAAATGCCTCATGCGAACTTGTAACTCAATTAGCATGACATCGTACCCAAAACACTTATCAATTCGTACATTAACACAAAACCGCATTATCATATACTCAACACAATGTATATATATAAACAATATGCTAAATAATCGACAATCTCAATATGGTTAACCATAAACGCTATGGTGCTACCGGCTCGTGGTTCACACCATACGCAATTGAGTCATACTCTTTTATAGTGCTACCGGCTCGTGGTTCACACTCGATGCTACCGGCTCGTGGTTCACATCTATTTTTATAGTGCTACCGGCTCGTGGTTCACACTCGATGCTACCGGCTCGTGGTTCACATCTATTTTTATAGTGCTACCGGCTCGTGGTTTACACTCGATGCTACCGGCTCGTGGTTCACATCTATTCACACACATGTTATGGCACTACCGGCTCGATGGTTCATACCATAACACCCACAAATAAACACGTCATATACATATACGTATAATTACTCCACTCACCTCAAAATCTCTTGTGAAAGATAATCAAGCTCGAAAATCTTCAATGTAACGTACCTATTACATTATACATAATATCAATCACAAACTCAAGTTGGTCAACCCACTAAAACTCCATTCTAGGGTTATCTTGACCCATGGTGCAATTTTGACCCATTTGCACACTTAACCCTAATATTTGGGTTAACATCCCCTAAACCCTAATCGTTAGCCAAGTTAGGTCCTAAGACACTTTTCAATACAAAGTCCAAGCATCAAAACCCATACACTAACCCACTTATGTCCATTATGACCCATTTGACTATTTAAAGGTCAATACACCCATTTCGGGTCATCCACCAACCCACTTAACACCCATTTACATTTATATAAGTTTGCCAGTAAATTAACTAACCAATTTAAGCTCATAAACATAATTTAATACTTTGAAAACCCTAGTTGGTCATCTTTAGGTCCACATGACCCAAATTCAACCAAAACACCCAATTTACCAACAAAGTGGGTTTTAAGTTCACCATTAACCCTAACACTAACCCTTTCCCAAAATTAAATTAGGAAATCAAGATTAGAGCATACCACTATGATCAAAACGTAGCTAGAGGATAGATGAACAACTTTAATGCTTGCACTTAGACCCGAAATCGGCTTCTTCTTCCTTGATTTGAGTTCTCTCACTCTAGAAAACCCTTTCTCTCACTAAATTAATTTGGAAGAGGTGAAGTAGGTGAAAATGGTGTTATGAGGCTCACCAAACTGAATCTAGGGCCTTAAAGTCGGCCCTCTAGTGAATTTACCAAATTGCCCTCAAAATATCTAATTAAAAAGAAAAGGAATCTGTCACAGACCAATGGCGCGGCGTGCCAAAGGCCTGCACGACGCGCCACTCCCCCAGATCAGATTCTTTCCCCTTTTTAAGATGTACAACCAAACCCCACTTCAAGTATCTTAATTACACTTATGTACACAACAAATAAACGGGTCTTACAACTATTATGTTCTGAAATTATTTATCTCTTCGCGCTATGTGTGTTACATCGTAAAGGAAATTGTTTTAGTTTCTAAAATTTGAAATTAAAATATGAATGTTTTTGAAGTAGTGTTGGAAATTGAAGCATGAGTTAGTATAATATAATGACACTTGATCAACGTGATTATATTACAGTAAGTCATGCTTAGTTTCTAATAGAACGTGATGATTCACAGACCCTAACATCAGCATGTGCCATGTTACACGACTCTTACATTCTACCTAATCTTCAAACATATCAAGAACATATTTTCTTGATAGTTCTATATTTTCTCTTAAACTCTATTAATTTAACCAATCAAGATCGTGTTATTACAATCTCCCTCTTTAAACATTAGTCATGTTCATTTGAAACTTCATACCTAATAATTCCGGACCATTATTCGCTTGACTTAAAGTCGGGAAGAGAAAACAAAAGTATGGAACTCTAAAATATAAAGGAAATGAAGAGGGTGAATTTATAATGAAATATTCGACAGAGCAATCGAAGCAGATTATCGCATTTAATCAAAGAGGATCTTAATTTCTTTAATTGCCGAAGAATCAAATCTTAGTTAGATTTCGAATATTTCCTTCTAAATTCCTTGAATTCCGAAAATCGATCGTGACTACGTCACCAGTTAAGACGAACCAGCATTTACTCATTTCACTCTTTTGTAATAACTTCACTCGTACTATTCACATAAGCGAATTATTTTATCCAAACTACTCACTGATGATAAAAATTTAAATTTTAGCTCGTATGAGTCATGAAAACATATTTATTGTCAGCCATGACCATTCCAATCAAATTTCGGGACAAAAATTCTTTAACGGGTAGGTACTGTGACGACCGGAAATTTCTAACTAAATTTAAACTTAATCTTTATATGGTTTCGACATGATAAGCAAAGTCTATTAATTTGAATTTCAAAATTTTTGAACTATTTTATGAAATCATTTGACCTTCGACCAGTTCCGACGATTCACGAACCACTATTTGTAAATAGATATATATATATATATATATATATATATATATATATATATATTTAAAAATATATGAATTTGAATATATAAATTGAAATATTATATGACGTAATTGTTAAAATTAATAATGTAATATATAATAACTATTATTTAAAATATAACTATATATGTAAATAATGTATAATGAATATATATATATATATATATATATATATATATATATATATATATATATATATATATATATATATATATATATATATATATATATATATATATATATATATAGTTTTGAATTTATTTTGTAAGCAACAATAACGCTCAATTGTCATTCGATCGATAATAAGTAAGTTAAAATTAAAATTATATTATTTTAAAATAAACTGTGATTCGAAAATGAGTTTTACAAATTATAGACTTATTAAAAATGTATTTAGGAACTATTTGTTGAATTTTAAAACTTTTTATATTTTACTTGGGGTTGGGAGTGAATAATTAATGTAATTTTTATTTAATAGTTAATGATCGAATTTTATACCATAATGACCAAAATAAATAAATATAGTTAATTTAAAAATATGGGATTTTTCTGTGAACTTTTATCCGCCATTGATTTAACAACGGAGTACGATTTAGCAGTTCGTGAAAACTGTCGGTTGAATGAGACAATAGCATGGCTGCTTTGCTGTACCATTCTTTTGCCCATGTTCTCTTTTCAATCACATAAGTAATTTAGTATTATTATTATATTAATTATTAGTTACAGATAAATATTTATATATACATTTATGTCATTATGCAACCCACCACCACTACTTTGTTTCATGTCTTGATCAACCAAGAACCAATCACCACATTTTTTTTTCTTTCTTTCAACTTTCTAATGCTGTTAAACTTCACCATCGACACCAAATTATTACTAATGTATTATGAATTATTAATATATTATTATTATTATATTCGATTAACTATGTTAATATATCTATAAATTTGCATACATAGAAGATTCATATTAGATCACCAACCAAACCCACTCTTCTATCTTTCTTTCTTGTTTCGGAACTAACCCGACACCTTGATCACCAATGAGTCATCACCACCTTCGTGCAACCACAACCACAAACCAAACCCACCTGCGTTTTTCTTCTATCTCGTTCGAACCATAACCCACCTTTGAACACCACAACGAACACCCATCATCTTGGTTCCAATCTACTGCTCAAAGGAGAGTTACAACCTTCTGTCTATTCAGACCCAGAAACGAAACACGATTAAATGATGATGAATACGTGAAGAAGACGATGAAACAGTGACCACCAAAATCATCAAGACATCAACCCACTCATCATAGACTGCTGCTACTTTGATTTTTCTTTATGTTTTTGTTTTCGTTTGAGCCACAACATCACGAACCCATTTAAACCCCACCACTGCTACACCCTCGTTACCAACTTTCTATTTTTTTTTTCTTTTCTTCTTCGTGAAACCCCGTCAAACCTCCTGTTGATTTCATTTGGTTTTCCTGTTTTAAAACTGCCATAAACCACCACCACTTAACCGATTAAAATGCTCGCTACTATCAACCGAATACCACCACCACACAAACACATTTTTTCTGTTTTAATTCCTATTCGATACTACTGCAGCTACGCGTTTTGTTTTCAGTACCTGTCACTGTTTCTGATGAGAATTAAACACGAAAGAAGACAGACTAGGAGGAGAAACGAAGAAGATGATGAACTGATACGTGGATGATTAAAGAATGATGATGAAAAGTGATTATGTTGTCTCATTTTTGTCTGTCGAACCCTACAGTCCCACAACCACAAACGGTTTAATTAAGACATGTAATGGGCTTCATTTATCAATGGGTTTCAAAGATATCTAATCTTACTTGGGCTTTTAACCTGATTAGATTTCGTGGTTATGGTTATTTTACTCTTGATCGATTAAAATTGTGAAGAAAAAGATGAAAATGGGAATAAAAAAATAATACTGGCTATAATTAATTGGGTGGGTTTAATTCCAGAAAAACTGAAATGGATGGATGGTTAATGGTGTTTGCGGGTGAGCGGGAGGTCGTAGGATCGAGCCCGACGGGTGGCTTTTTTTTTTAAAAGCCTACTAATGTGAGTTAGTTTCCTATTTTTTATTATTATTATTATTATTATTATTATTATTATTATTATTATTATTATTATTACTATTGTTGTTATTATTATTATTATTATTATTAGTTATTGTTATTATTACTATGATAATTGTTATTACCCTTAATATTTAGAAGTATCATTATCATTAATCAAATTAAGAATATTATCATTATCATTATTATTAGTATATGTATTATAATTATAATTAGGATTATTATTATTATTATTATTATTATTATTATTATTATTATTATTATTATTATTATTATTATTATTACTATTAAATATTAAGTATTATTATCAAAATATTATTTTCATTATCATTATTATTAAACTTTTAGTTTTTATTAAAAACTACTGTTATTATCATTATTATTATTATTATTATTATTACTATTATTATAAGTATTATTATTATTAATATCATTATTATTATCATTATTAAAGTTATTATTATTATTAACATTCCTATTAGAAGTGTCATTATAACTAAAAATTTTCAAAGTTATCATTTTATCAAAACTATCACTTTTATCAAAAATTTAACTTTATTAGTAACGATATTATCTTATCCTTTTTTTTTAAATTAAATATTATCATTAATAAAATGATTAGTAATATCATTATTATTATTACAAATAAATATTACAAATATATTAATATAAAGTTTTAATACATAATATGATATTTCTAAGCATCAATATAGGGTATTTATAATAAATGACATATCATCTAATATATACATAAATTTTAAGTATTTAAAATATATAAATGAATGTAGTTAATAAATTATTAATATAAGAAGTATATTAATAATATAAATAAAAGAACTGGTTAATTGTCATCATGTGTTTTAATATATATATACAAATGATATAGGTTCGTGAATCCGAGGCCAACCTTGCTTTGTTCAGTACCGTCGTATGCATATTTTTACTACAAAATATCGTATCGTGAGTTTCATTTGCTCCCTTTTTAAATACTTTTGTAATATATATTTTTGGGACTGAGAATACATGCGCTGTTTTATAAATATTTGACGAAATAGACACAAGTACTCAAAACTACATTCTATGGTTGGATTATTAAACCGAATATCACCCTTTTTAGTCTGGTAATCTAAGAATTAGGGAACAGAAACCCTAATTGACGCGAATCCTAAAGATAGATCTATTGGGCCTAACAAACCTCATCCGGGTTACGGATGCTTTAGTACTTCGATTTTATCATGTCCGATGAGAGTCCCGGAATGATGGGGATATTCTAGATGCATTTTAGTTAATGTCGGTTACCAGGTGTTCACCATATGAATGATTTTTAATTCTTGGGTTACGCGTGTTATTATGTACTCAGGTTACGTGTACAATTAAATATCTGAAATCTTGTGGTCTATTAAAATGATGAAAATGAATGATTATGATAAACTATTGAACTCACCAACCCTTTTGGTTGACACTTTAAAGCATGTTTATTCTCAGGTATGAAAGAAATCTTCCGCTGTGCATTTGCTCATTTTAGAGATATTATTTGGAGTCATCCATGATATATTTCAAAAGACGTTGCATTCGAGTCGTTAAGTTCATCAAGATTATTATTAAGTCAATTATAGTTGGATGTATTATGAAATGGTATGCATGCCGTCAATTTTCGAAGTAAAGAAAGTTTGTCTTTTAAAAACGAATGCGATATTTGTAAAATGTATCATATAGAGGTCAAATACCTCGCAATGAAATCAACTATTGTGAATCATTTATAATCGGAATGAACGGGGCATTTCAACATGCATATCATATATCTTATCTCAGTAGCATACGTAACAAATTCATGTTTTATCATAAACTATATAACGACAATACTAAACCTACAAGCATGCATAATCTTAAATACTTGAGCACTAGTCAGGGATACACTATTAATATATAAAAGGTAGGATATGAGTGCTCACATATCAATATTGAGATTCAATATTGCGGGAAGGTACGTAGACGCAACGGAGATGATAAACACTAGTTTGACTCACGAGCAAAACCCCGAACAATACCCATAACCTCCATAGCTATAACCCATAATTTCCTTAGCTCATCCCACTCGAAAACCCGTTTTGTAAACATTTGGGCAGAACCTCGTCGTAGAATTTTATGTATATTTATTAATAATAATAATAATAATAATAATAATAATAATAATAATAATAATAATAATAATAATAATAATAATAATAATAATGAGATTAATAATATTATTATTATTCTTAATAATAATAATAATAATATAAATAATAATTATAATACAGAGAAGGAAGAGAGAAAGAAGAGGAAAGAATGATGCACAAACAGAAACGAATTTGCTCGATTTATAATTGTGGCCAGATACACACTGCCATGCGATCGCATGGTATGTGTGCCTTGGAGCCATGCGATCGCATGGGCATCCTCTCCAGCTCACATTCGACCAATCTCAAATGCCGACACTCGTTTTAATATATATTAATATATTTATTTAATTAATATAATTATATATATATTATATTATATTCACGAGCATAGATGACTTGTAAAATTTGTTCCGATAATTTGTACGTTGAAACTCGACTTATGACCTGGTTCCAGTTTCTCGAACGCATTTTCGTACGCTTAGAAAACTTGTAATTTACATTTCGTGACTCATACCCTTGTCAAAATATAGTCTTAAATCATGATAAATTATATTACACGAAATGTAACATATACATTTTAGTGTTTTAATTATTTGCTTCTATAAATCAACTTCGCGTTGTTTTATTAAGATATATTTAATAATATATATAAAATATTTCTTAAATCAAAACGTTTTACAACTATATTAATATTACTTTGTAATATATATATATATATATATATATATATATATATATATATATATATATATATATATATATATATATATATATATATATATATATGTATATATCTTCATTTAAGAATATAATTTTTATATATATATATATAATTGGAACATTTATTTGATATAATATGTAGTTTTTCCAAAATTATTTATATTTCAAAGTTCGTTTTGTATAATTTAAACTCGTTTTAATAATAGAAATTATTATATCAAATAATGTTTTTAATAATATGAAAACTAAATAATTAATTTACCAAGGGACACGAGTCAATCACTGTAAAGCACGCTTTTGAAAATTAAACGGGAATCTCCACTAACTTTTGACTAACTCTCGTTAATGACATTTTTGTAAATCACTTTACCAAATATTTCGAATACTGATAAAAGGGAAAGGTTTCCTAAATCAAAGTGGACCTCTCAACAGAGACTCGTAATCATACAATGTATCTGATAAATCAATTATTTGATATTATCTTCTAATTCCATAGATAAACACATTGAAACAAATACGTTCATATAAAGTATTATACGTTTAATACTTTGTTAATATTCTCAAGTTATAATATATATATATATATATATATATATATATATATATATATATATATATATATATATATATATATATATATATATATATATATATATATATATATATATATAATGGTTCGTGAATCGTCGGAGTTTGGTCGAGGTTAAATGAATGTATGAACATAGTTTAAAATTTTTGAGATTCAACATTAACATTACAGACTTTGCTTATCGTGTCGGAAACATATAAAGATCAAGTTTAAATTTGGTCGGAAATTTCCGAGTTGTCACACATATTGCCTACAAGGCTACAAATGGGTCGATTTTGATTATAATCTAGCTCAAATGGGTTACGCCGGTAATAGGTTCATTCTCATCCCTTGAGCTTTTGTCGCAGTGGGTCCAGGTCCACATCCCTTGAAAGTCCAGCAAAGGCAACCGTGTCACCCAACGTTGGTTCACAACATGTGCACTTTGGGAGGTGATGGTTGTAGAAAGTGATGGGAGCAAGGTTATTCTTTGTGGACTCAGGATGAATTCGACCAAGTCTTTAGAAATGACAACACTGAATGCATCTTGATGAACATGTAGAATATGTTGTGTTTTTTGTTACTAGTTTTTCATGAAGGGAACTACCAAATTTGGTGTGGCTATTAGTATATATAGAAATTTCCATCCGATCATTGCATAAACACATATCAATATTAATCCTCAATAAATAGTCCCGATTCTACTTTACTATAACAAAATTCCTAAAGGAATCCCGCGAATTCACGGGTCTTTGACTAGTTATATTTATATTTTGGGTGGTTACGGAATAAAATCAAAATCGGTCACAAATATCTCGGTTATTTTGTTTACATTGACTAAAACAATTATCTTTTACCAAGTATCCCAAAGAAAATTCATTTACCCGTTTATTTTGAACACATAATAAAAAATAGAAATAGATGTACCCACAGAAAATGTATATTTTACAGAGATTTTATTAGAATGCTAGGATAGGATATATTTTTTACACGGTAAAAGAATTTCATTAGATTAAAGGTAAGAAACTAGAAATTACAAAAGACTTTGACAACACAAAATTAAAATACAAATTAAGAACATCTAGTAACTCAACTAAACAAGACACTTACAAATACACCCCCAACATCTCTCTAAAACCCTACCCTACACAGCTAGCAATTCTGAGGACACACAAATAGTAAATAGAAAATTATAAAAAAAAAAAAAAAAAAAATTCCTGATTCGACATTGTAACTATATTCGACCTTATAAGTATTTTGACCAATAATATAAACTTTTGTCAGCGAAGGATTGTTCATGGAACTGCTTAATATTTAGTTCGTCCTCATCAGTTATGATAGTCTCTCCGTTCCCCATTAACTATTTCAAGCGCGACCCATAGAGATCATTTAAATTGATCAAGTTATAAATCACAAATGCTCTCACATTTTTCAACAGTAGGATATTAATTTATAAACCTTTCCCAAACAGGGACTTCTGCGTCATCACTATAATTTTTTTGATACTGGCAACAAGAGACAATATGCTGATTGTTGACTTTTTCAATATTGGACTTACTGAGCATTAGACTTGCTACAAATCTATCGATACTGGTTGTTTTTGATTCTGAAGCGTCTGTTTCTCGATACCTGAGCCAGAAACCGCAATTATCAGTCAATGAATTTTAAGATTTAGTCCACCTAATTCATTGAAAAGATGGTGACAATTTTGAAATGAATCTACTAATGAATGTGTCGATTCAAGTTATATTTATTTATTTTTCTAACAGTTTAAAGGTTACTCAATCAGACACATAAATCATATAACTAGAAAAATATATCACATTGAAATAGTGTCATTTTTTTATCATATACATTAAAAATCAGAAACAGGACCAAATTGGATCCATAAAAAGAGTATTCATATTGACACCTGATCCAATATATGAGCTTCCCATTTTAAAGGTAGAAGGTTTTCCCTGTTCGGGCTACCCGGGAGACAAGTAATCCGACCCCATACTCTGATGTACACAACCCACCACTAAATATTCGTCCTAGACAAGATTCGAAACTGAGACCTCTTGCAAGGAACTTAGGGCCCCAACCACTAGGCTATCTAGTGATGGTTATGAGCTTCCCATTTTGCCACCTTTAATCCTAGGCACCACTTTTTAATGCTAGACACCACTCAATAAAAAATACATACATTCTTTCCCCTTTACATTAACATACATTTTGTAGAAAAATTTACATTAGTAAAAAGATCCTTTAATTTAAAAAAAATGTATAAGAAGATAGATGTCATTGATTCATGAAAAGATCTACACTTTTTTTTTTTTTTCATCAAAACCATCCGAAAACAACAGGATTCGAAATAAACCATTACAAACCAGGATGACAATAGAAAAATAGTAAGTAAAAGCATATAAAAGCAAAATGTTATGTACATACCTCAATGTATCATCATTAGAAATCATTATATGTTGTCCATCATTGCAGAAGTTTACTGAACTTTTAGAGCTTTCTGCAAGACGATAGAAAGCATCTCGAAGGCGAACACGAGTTTTTTCCGTCAACTGATAAATTCAACACAAAGATACTCAAGTTTATTAACGATTTTCACAACCTAGCACAAACTTTATTTGAAGTATAAACCTTCAATAGTACCCTACAAGACTAACCTGTGTAGTCACCCTTTGAAGATCCGTCAATACTGATTCTTCCATATAGTTTTGATTACTTGAACACTGATAAGACTTTGTTTTGAGGCGTTTCGAGCATCTAACATCTTGTGAATTTACCATCTCGCCCTCAAACATATTGGTAGTGTTGCCTAAGTTCGTGGTGTCGTGGGGCATAATTGGATCTTCTTCAAATAATGACCTACTGCAATGGAAACAAGAAGCTATACCATGAGAATGCAAATAGATAAGACGTGAATGCAATTTCGTGAAGAAAAATTTATTCAAAATATTGTTTGTTTTAAAGTGTTTTGACCCGTTACCCAACCTGACTGAACCACCCATTTTGCCATCTCTGTTTATCATGAACGGAGTTTTTAGTACTTTTATAAATGGATAGTAAAAGAGTCATAACAACACTCAACGGATCCGATTAATTTCTTACCGTTCAAAAAAAAGAGAAGTAAAGAAGGAAATGGATAAGTTTATCCATTATGCCAGTCCCAAACTCTTCGATTTCGAAAAAAAAAAAATATTAGTAATGGATGACATGTAATACGACAATAATTCAAGGAATCTGAATCCCAATTTTTGAGCATGTACAAGAAAATGTCATTGATCCTAGCTTCTTCTTCTTCTTCGGTAATTTGTTGAAAATCTTCTTGATTATTCCACAAATGCGATCCACCATTATTGTTAAGTTCTTGGCTCGTGCTTGAACTGTTGGATCTTGATCTTTCATTACCGGAATCAACATCAATTGAAGTGTAAAAGTTTTTTCCCTCATTGAAGGTGAGTTCTTCGCGGGTCATGTTTGAATTGAAATTGAAATTGTTTTTGGGTAAACATTGACCCCCAAATCCAGTCATCCCCCATTGTGACCAACTTTCTGGAGATGACATCATCTCTGGTTGTTCATAAACTTCTGGAACAACAAGATCTTCAATATCGAAACACCACTCCATAGTATTCATAACTACACAAAATCATCATTAATCAATTCAATTTCAATTTCAATTTTAATTTTCAATGCAAAGATTATAAATAAACACTTCTCATATATATATATATATATATATATATATATATATATATATATATATATATATATATATATATATAATTGCTTTTTGGCAAACAAACCAAGTTATAGTCAAATATAACATAGAAATTCATATATCTATCTATCTATCTATCTATCTATCTATATATATATATATATATATATATATATATATATATATATATATATATATATATATATATAATTGCTTTTTGGCAAACAAACCAAGTTATAGTCAAATATAACATAGAAATTCATATATCAGGTTCTTTTACTTTTAATATGAATATGAATATGAACACCCTTCTTTGTAGTTAATTCAATTTTTGAAACACGAAAAAACAAAGTTCATATTAATTATGTAGCCTAGTAATAACTAAAAATCAAACCTTTGATTACTAAATTAAAGCATTATCAATCAAATAGCGTAATCAAATCCAAACATCACTAATATATCAAAAATTGTTTTGCTAGGGCTCATTATTTACTTATCTAAAACGAATAATCAATTATCAAAACTTAAATCCAAACACCACATAACTCATTTAAATCAAATTGAATCTGTTTCATATTAAATCAGCATAAACTAGCAATAATATACTGCCCAATATTCATATTTATTACATATGTTCAATATTAGATTAATTAGGAACCCTAACAACAAAGCAACAAAAAGGCAAAAAAGAAAAAATCTAAAACATGACAGATAGAGCAGCTATCATCAATCATCAATTAAATTAAATTAAAACAAAACCAAGAACACTAAATTTTAAGCAACAATAAACATAAAAGCTAACCTGAATAAAATTGTTGATATAATACTGTAAGTTAAAAACTATGGATGCTGCTGAATAAAAAAGGGTTTCTAGGGGTTTTATATGATGTGGAAATTGGAATTTGATTTTGTTTGGTGAGAGTTTATTTGTGGCTGAAGATGGAGAGAGATTACTAGTGGTCAATAACACTGCATCAAATTCTTCTTTCTCCTTAATCCACGTAGGTTATATGGACCTACCAACAGCAAAATAGATAAATGTCATGTCTCGTGATTATATTAAATCCTACTTTGTACTTAAAACAACACGAGTAAAACAGTTTATTACCTTTTGTAGTATTGATGTTGACGTGAAATGATACAAAGGTTTTTGAAATATTAAAATATGATTGAGAGCTGATTGAAAAAATAATTACGCCGCCTGATCTTGTATAAACTATGTCTCTCATTGACATTCTTTGGCTTCCATTACGCCTTCATTGCTATTTGCTAAACCTCCACCCCGTTAACCCAAAATTTTCATTGAATCCACATTCCTCCTTAACATTCTGCCACTTTTGACACCAAGAATAAGGCGAAGCATACGATGACACGATACGCTTCTGTAGTTCTGTTAAGCGCATGGTAGTGCATCAAGCATTGATCAAAGAACGAACCATACCCATTCAACATAGTTTTTTTTCTTTCTTTAGTTATTGATTTTGAATTTTTTATTTTTGGGTTGAATTTGGATATTAGATTTGTTTTTGATTTGATAAAGTAGATGAAGAAAATAGATTTGTTAATCTTTGTTAATGTAAAGATGAAAGTTAAGTTATAACAGAAAAAATTAACGGACGTTAAGTTGGGGACCAACTACAAATTTTTTCTACATATTAACTGGATACCTGGTGAACAAGTTACATAATGCATACAATAGAACAAGTTAAATAGTTGAATGCATACAAGAAGATCTAAAAATTAAATGAATACAATAGAAATTTAGTGAAAGTTCATTACATTTTCAAATAATTTTCTCAATAATTTATGGTTGGCTCTAAAATGATGAATGCACCCTCATAAGATGGAGAATATCATCTTGTTATGCTTTTTTTTTTTTTCTAAAATAACGATTACTATTAAAATTAATATACTTTCATCATTTAATCCATAAAACCGATACAATAGAAACCGACGACCAATAAGGTTCGAAAAGAGTAAACAATCCAGATGAAACCTAAAAGAAGCCAACTCTATCCAAGTCCAAAAAAAACCAAGCGCAAAAATCCTATAATGTAAACAACTAACACAAACACGCGACTAGGAGACGCCCTTACCATTTCGATTATCCGGACGCGAAGTCATCCCTTCGAACTTATCAATATGGAGGCCTTTGCCACTACGCGATTGAAATTTGTAGGTAATAATGTTCGATGAGTTACTTTTAATACGAACACCCTCGCAAGCTGGAATTTCCCCCGGTCCACCAAATCTTGAATAAAAACGTTTTTCTTTTTTGTAGAAATTGAGGAACCCGAATCAATACCATCCACGTCAATAGCTACCGAAGTACGTGCTTTGCTAGCGTCCAAATGAGCCGCTTCTTCTTCTTCCCTTAAAGACAACCCGTCAATTAAACGCATCCCCTACTGTTTTCTTTTCCTGACCATCGGCGTCTTGGGAACAACCGGTTTCTCTACGTTAACCGACTCAACACCGGAACCTGGAGGTGGACCATCGTTTATTGACCCGTTAAAAACCAAAACATCTACTGGGCCACCACCCATCATTTTCTTCTTGTTAATTCGGCCCAGATTAATGGGCCAATTATCCACAAAGTTAACCTCAACAGGACAAACAATAACATCACCATGAGCTGAATTCACATCACGATCAACATTCTCAGGAGGGTCATTAGGACACAAATGCTCTTCATCAACACGAACAGAAGCATTTTTCGAGAATGTAGACAATAACATGCCTGACCCCGTAACATCATTAACTTCTAAACTACCAAAACGCAAGGCGTTAGCGCACAAAACATTCTCCTCAACTTCTACTTCTTCTTCTTCTATACCCTCTTCTATTTCCGGTGAGTGATCGACTGTTACAACATTATCAATATTCCCATGGTCACTGTTGACACTTAACACATGGTTAACCATCTCAACTTGTTGAACATAGTAGGGGTGGCCCGTCATAACGATACGGTTAGAGAGAGCCAAAAGATCAAGGGGAAAATCATCAAACAACGCACAATCCAAATCTGTAGTCGACCACATCATGAACGTGTTCCGTAATCTTGGTTTTGATGAAAGCGAACATCAAACCAATATTTGCAAGATTACAAGAAGATTTAGCAACTTTTAGGACCTCACCAAATAGGCTATCTAAGAAAAATATTGATCATACTACACTACCACACAACAAAAACTAAATGGGATAACTTAGAAAATATTGAACATAACAACACACAGAAGTGATGATTGGTAAACTCAAACGTTGCATTAATAAAAGTTAATTTATATAATATATTATAACCAAATGTGGATATGAATGTTAGATGTCTTTCAAAAACGTGATACAAAGTTAGGTTGTAAATAAATAGAATATGCTACAATCAAATACCTTCAGACACTATTCTCCCCTTTTCATCAGAGGAGCTCTGCTGTACAGGCAACAAAACTACACCTTAGCAAACATCAATATCATTGCGTAATTACGGCTACAGACATGTGATCATCAGCACAAGATCTTTTGAAAGATGTTCACTTTTTTAAATGTTAAGAATTTCTTTTATACAGATGACTGGCAAACGAACCCTAATTACTTAACACGAAAATCGTGTCTGAATATTGTCAAATTCTGAGTGAATTTGTCTCGGTTCTTTGAATCTAAGCTTCTAGATACATCAGCCATTAGTTTGTCAAAACATAAGGAGAGTCGTTGATGCTGATCTGCTGGCTGCAATATCAAATACATACAAGTTATTTTAATTTTGATCAAATTCGCGTCTTAAAAAACCTTTACTATTAAATGGGCAGTGTTCTTACTCTCTTTCTTAGTACATATCGAAACAAGTTGGAAACTTGACGAGTACGAAAACTTTACTATTATAATAATAATAATAATAATAATTATTATAATAATCATAATAATCATAATATAAGAAAATTATTTACGTTCTACTTACTATTCTGACCCGAGGAGTAAACTACATGTAGATTCAAACTATTTCTAGGTATATGGATTAAGATTTGCACATATAACTAAAACACATTCTGCATGGCAATTTGTAATTTTCTTTGTTATATATATATATAGCTTATTTTTTGTAATAACCCAAATATTTTGGGTTAACTACAAGCATATTAGCTCGAAATGTATGGGGACGGGAGCATGCAACAGGACATGAAAAGAACTGAACCGGTGAAGAGTAAACGTTTGACAAACAACAACATTTCATGCATAGGCAAAAAGATGAGCGCACAAACCTGTGAGCTTAAAATATGAGATTTCAGATCTGAAAATATCTGCAATTAAATGGCGATTACCTCAGTCAAATACAAAATTATACTAAAATCATACACCATAGTGTGACAGATTTTTATATAATTCAAAGGGTGGAATTTCACCTGCTCATTGATTAGTATTAAGCTTAGCATTGGTCTGCTAAGGCTCCATTGATTCCCACAATCCTCAAACAAAACAATCTCGAAAAGGGTCTTCAGTATCTGATGACATTAAGATGCAGAAAACAAAAAAACAAAAATGAGAAACCATTCAAGCAAACTGTAAAGCTATTAAGAACCCTGTTCGAGGTTTATAGCAAGGATACTCAAAAATGCAGATTTAAGATAATAAGTTAACAACCGTTCTCATTGTTGAAAAGTGGTCAACTGACTACAATACAAACTATCCCTTCATTATAAGTAGCATATAACAATTTATTGTACTATAATACCATCTAAAACTGTATGGTCAATGTAGCTTACTTCTGGGAACAATGTGGGGCACTCTGCAATATGCCGAGCAAGGTTGACTGCAGCGGATGATGTGGGGGCCTCCGCAATGGTGATGTTATTGAAATAAAAAGCAGCCAAATTGTCAACTGCTGATGCAGCCTGACATAACAAGTTTTGAAATTGTTTAATACATAAACTATAATGGAAATGAAAATCCATGCTAAAAATGCATTAAACGAGGTAAAATTGCAAATATGACTCGTCGATTAGAACAAAACTAGGCTTCACTTCTGATCCCCCAAATAAGAAGCCACCTTAACATATTTTCCTTACCCAAATATGTATCAGTTAAAACCCATTGATAGATATTTATTTGACTTATATGCATAGAAAAATTATTTATTATTCATTAATGAATATTTAAATGATAAATTAATTTCTTGTATGTTCTTTAAAAGAATTAGTCTGTTGATGATAACATTCGCCAACTTTATTTTTATTTTGGTCAAGTTTTTTATATCTGTAACATTCAGTCAAGATGAAGGTTAACGATTTTTTTATTTTTAATATTTGTCAACTAATGTTATAACCTACATGTATTTCAATCAATAAAGCTTAACGTATGTACTCCGATTTTGATTAACGTTTATTAGAAATTCTTTTTTCTGACATTTTCCGAAAAGAATGTTCAAGTTACATGAAAAGTTATGTTTCCCCCGAAAGAATGTTATTGAGTTTAGCACCTAACATCATGAATATATGTTCTTTCCGTTAGTTTTAGTCAAATACATGTCAGTAACATTCATCATCTACTTCAGTTTTCATTTTGGTAACATAGTCATGATAAATGTTAATTGTCAACGATTTCAACCTAATATTCATCGATGTTATATACTACATTAAAATTTCATCATGAAAGATTAATTCTCAATGATTCTGATTCACATTTATTTATAAAAACTATTTTTTCTTCACATTTTCATAAACAAATGTTAACTACCACAAATACCTGAGTTGAGATGTTTGTATCAAGGCCTTTCAGCCCGGACTCTAGCGAGCCAACTATATGCATGAAAGTGTTCAAATCCAGATTCAGCATAAAAACTATATGGCTGTTAAATAGAACCTCCAAAAATGCATAATATGCCTTTGTAAGCTACAAACAAAAATAACTAACGTTAATTGAGTATGGAAATACGTTTTACATAGATTATAAATCTGAACATATTATAAGCAAAATAGTAATTTTATTAAAATATATACCAATGAACAAAATGATCAACATACCTTCCTGTAAGCTAAAATATCGGCTAAAGGAACCGATAGGGTCATTTTTAGAGCAATGTCAAGTGCATCGGCAAGAGCTCTATCTCCATACAATTCAAACACCCCAAAATTTACATAGTTTCCAGCAAGGGCTGTCATCAGCATACAGACATTGTTGTTAGTAAGAAAAACACAATCGAATGTGACCGGCATGACCAAAGCCATTAGGGTACAGTTTTCGAAACAAAAGTGCATGTCAGATTATCTATAATCCCTTTACTAAAGTTTCATATCTGCCCTATCACTCACGTATGTATCTATTCGTATATACACAAGCCACAATCAATAGGATTTTATAAATCACATAAGCAATTATGCATGTGTCCAAGGTTGCAAAACTCGCTATTCCGGGAGTAATTGGTCGAGTAAACGGCAATTCAGGGATTAATCGGACTGTACTTTTTATACATTTAAAAAATAGATTTTAAAATTATATGAGTAAATCTAGAAGAAAACCATGAAAATGAACATAAAGTTTAACATAACTGTTTAAAATTGTTCATTTTGTTCAGAAACTATAAAATAAAATTCTAGTTTAAATTCATGTTAAAATTTTCATCAATTTTGACTTCGACATACTTTGATCAACAAATCCGATTTTGACCACGGATGTTGGAAAATCGAAACAGACTGTTCTTAAAAAGGGGTAATCAGGCATTAATCTAGGTAATTTACAATAGTGTGTGCCTATTGGCACAATGCACTTGTGACTAAGCCAGTGAACAACAAATAAAGCAACACATAAAAACATTAATAATCCAAAAATCATACATTCAGAAGCTTTGCTAAATACGGATATATAAAAATCATAAAATACCTCTAGTAAGAACAGTCAATGCAATCCATATCCCCTTGTATTTGAAGCCGTAGATATCCGCAACGTTAGGCATAGATAAGATCCTTGAACCATATGCCACAAGAAGTTTACTAACTTCTCGAAAAAGAAGAATGCCATTAACAGATGAGGATTCAAAAGTTAGGCGTTGAGCCTTGTTTAATACAAATTCAGCCAGAAACTTCAACAATGGGGTAGTAACCTGCAAATTGAACTTTTGGTTGAGAATCTTGAAAAGAACGGTAGATTCGTTCTATGTATCTGTCGAAATCTCAATTACAACACAAACTAGATAGCATCTGTAGTCCAAATGAATAAATTTGCATTTGTTGCACACATCAATAATTTATCAAAACAATCAATCTTAAATAACACAACTTAGACTACATATTGAAACAACATCAGTTCAATTTAGGTGAAAGATCAACTCAAGGTTTGGATCAGAGCTAGAGATCCCTCATTTGTTTCATTAGGTTTCCATTATTTGTGAATGTAAATAATACTTTTTCTAAGTATCTCTCTTTAATCCAACTTATCATGTTTGCATATGTTGTTGCAAACTTTCAGGGATATGTAACGTTAGATGAAACATGTATAAGTCAAACTTATTAACACAAAGAATGACTAAAATTCCAAAATTTATTTTATCAACTTTCTACAAATTGTCAATATCAACAGTAGAATGTCCAAAATCCACTCGTATGATCAATTTTGTATCTATTAAATTCAAATAATTTCATAGAATGTCAAAGAATAGTAACAACTAGCATACATATAACATACGACATTTTCTCCCACATAGGTTGCCTTAGAAGTGTTAAGTGTAAGACTTAGAAGTCCTAAATAATACAGTAATTCTCTGTGTGTATTTTTTAGTGATAACAGGTAGTTTAAGTTGGTAATCTTGAGTAGGGGATAATAAAAAGAGATGCGTTAACATAAAAGAATGAATATCCGAGAAGTTACCTCAGGTGTGTCTGCCCAATGTGAGAACCCTTTTAAAAGGATTGGCATGTGAGAAGGATACAACCAGTCAAACAAAAGGCCATATGTTCTTCGACTGAAAATAATCAAATGTAGTGTCATTTTTAACATAGCCAATAGAAATAAAACTATTTAGTAAAGGAAACTAACCTATTGGTGGCCATTGCTATTCCTCTTAAATCCCGCATCAATCCAATCAATGCATATTTGACATTATCAGTACGAAACATAGCATCAGGGACCGACTCTAAACTGATAAAAACCTAAAGCAACGAAAAATAGCATCAAAAGCCTGTTTAAGATAAACGAATGATGAAGGAGCTGTTTTGAAAATTTTAAAAAAGAAGGATAAAAGGGATCATACTTGTAATAGTGGATCCATAGATGACTTAAATTTAACTGGGCTGTCCTCCATAAAAATAAGCCAGCCAATGGTGTAATAAAACGTCGTTCTACTGCGAGAGCCTCTATATTCATGCAGGAAGGGGAAATGTTCCCTCTACAAATGAAAATAGATGATTATAAATATTAAGCTCGTAACGTATGAAGTGTTATAAAAAGAAATAAGATAACTGATCTACTAGGGACTCAAAGATAAGGAGATACATAAGTAGTTCACATGAACATAAAATTGCATACGAACCAATAGCTCGTAACGTGATAAAAACTAATAAAACAATACATAATATAAATTATATCCGAGAAATCGATTAACTCTCCCACGGTCTACTTTCGAGAGGTAAACGAACTCTCCAATGATCCAAAATCACTTTCCTTAATACTCAGCATAAAATTACCTAGGATCCTTTGGAAGAAGCTGAATGAAGTGAATGCCGAAACTTTTAAAGCGTCAGTTTTGGAAAGAGTAGAGGCAGGAATGGATACGGTTACTCAAGTGAACGCAGATCAGATGTGGAATAGTTTGGCAACAACTATTAGAGATGTTGCCAAGGAAACATTAGGTGTGGCAGTAGGGACATCGAGAGGACATAAGTCTAGTAGAGAATCATGGTGGATTAGTGATGAGGTTCAAATCAAAGTTGCGCTTAAGCAACTGAGGTTTAGGGAGCTCATTAGATGCCGGGACGGGACACGTGATGATAGAACTAGGGCAGAGGAGAGGTATAAAGAAGCCAATAGAGAAGCTAAGAAGGCCGTTGCCCGTGCAAAAGATAAAGCGTATGAAGATTTGTATAGAAAACTAGACTCTAAAGAAGGAGCAAATGATATTTACAGGATTGCAAAAGCGAGGGAGCGTAGGAGGAGGGATATAGATATCACCAAGTTTATCAAGGATGAAGCCGGTCAAACCATAGTGAAGGAAGAAGAAATTAGGAAAAGATGGGAAGGGTGTTTCTCATCTCTTTTCGTGGGTGAAGGACTCGGGCGCCAAGAGGATCCACAGGACTTGGGAATAGGACAATTCCGGAACAACAACTTCTGTAGGAGAATCAGTCAGGGAGAAGTAAGATCGGCACTACGAAAAATGGGTAGAAACAAAGCTGTAGGACCGGACCAGATTCCAATAGAGGCGTGGCGGTGCCTTGGCGACGATGGTGTCAGGTGGTTGACGTGTCTTTTCAATAAGATTCTTAGAAGTTATAAAATGCCTACGGAATGGAGACTCAGTGAGATTATCCCCATCTACAAAAATAAAGGAGATGCCCAAATCTGCGGTAATTATAGAGGCATAAAATTACTTAGTCATACTATGAAGCTTTGGGAGAGAGTGATTGAGACTAGACTTCGACGCGAAACTACGGTTTCAGAAAACTAATTTGGTTTCATGCCAGGGCGCTCTTCGATGGAGGCAATTCATATTTTAAGAAGCGTTATGGAGAAGTATAGGGAGAAACAAAAGGGTCTAGAGATGGTCTTCTTAGACTTAGAAAAGGCCTATGATAGCGTACCGCGAAAGCTGATTTGGAAGACCCTTAATGTTAGGGGTATCCCATGTAAGTATATTAGAGCTATTATAGATATGTACGATGGGGCGAAGTCCTGTGTTAGGACGCCTGTGGGAAACACAGAGTATTTCTCGATAGAAGTAGGCTTGCATCAGGGATCAGCCCTTAGTCCTTTCCTTTTCGCTTTGATCCTCGACGAGCTGTCTCAAGGAATACAAGAGAACATCCCTTGGTGTCTGATTTTTGCCGATGATATCGTGCTTGTATCGGAACAAAAGGATGAACTTAATAGAAGACTAGAACGATGGAGGGAGGCCTTAGAACAAAATGGGCTACGGATCAGTAGACAAAAGACGGAATATCTAAGGTGCGAATTCAGTAGGACTGAGGATGAACTAAATGTTGGAGGGAATATCAGCATTGGGGACCAGATCTTGCAACCACAAGAGTCGTTTAGATATCTAGGTTCGGTCCTCCACAAATCAGGGAGGATAGACGAGGACGTGACTCATCGTATTAAGGTAGGTTGGATGAAGTGGAGAGCAGCGAAAGGGGTCTTGTGCGACAAGAAGATACCGTTCAAATTGAAAGGGAAATTCTTCAAGGTGGCAATTAGACCTGCCATGTTGTACGGATCGGAATGTTGGCCAATGACGAAGGCCCAACAGAGAAGGATGGAAGTGGCAGAAATGAGGATGCTTAGGTGGACGTGCGGTAAAACCATGTTAGATATGATCCCAATGGGGTGTTTAGGGAAGACCTTGGAGTCGGTAGCATCATCGACAAGCTAAGAGAAGAACGACTTCGATGGTTTGGGCATGTGATGAGGCGACCAAGTATTGCACCGGTTAGGAGAGTCGAGGCACTCACGGTCGTTGGCGTTAGGAGAAGGGGTAGACCTACTCGTAGGTGGATGGATAGACTAAGGCTCGACATGATGGAGCTTTCGTTGACCGAGGACATGACTTCTGATAGGGGTGCGTGGAGGGCTAGAATTAGAATAGTCGAGTAGGGTTACTTTTCTTTTATTATTATTATTATTATTATTATTATTATTATTATTATTATTATTATTATTATTATTATTATTATTATTATTATTATTATTATTATTATTTTTTTTTTTTACTAGTTTTATTATTAGGATTATTATTATTATTATTATTATTATTATTAGTATTAATATTAATATTATTATTTTTATTATTACTATTATTATTATTATTATATTATTATTTTTACTATTACTATTTGTATTATTATTATCACTACTACTCTGTACTATTCCTATACTTTTACTAATATTACTATTATTATTATTATTATTAGTATTATTAGTATTATTATATTATGTTTATTATTATTATTATTACTATTACTAATAGTATTATTATCATTTGTACTACTACTATACTCTTAGCAATACTATTACTGTACTTTTACTAAAACTATTATTATTATTATTATTATTATTATTATTATTATTATTAGTATTATTATTATTATTTGTATTATTAATTTTTATTATAATTATTACTATTATTATTATGTTTATTACTATTACTATTAACTATTATTTTACTACTACTTGTACTTGTATTATTATTACTATTATTACTAGTATCATTATCATTACCTTTTTTTATTATTTACATCTACTAGTACTAGTAGACGAGTAGGTTTTTGTTTTTTGGTGTTTGTATGCACGTTTGTTTGTTGATATGTATGCATGGTTTGTACGTTTGTTTTTGGGAGGTATGTATGTAAGTTTTGTAGTGTAGGTTTTTTATGTCTATGTTTGTAGGTTTTCTGTTTTTTGAAGAATTGTAGGTTTTGATTATGTATTTTTTTTTTTTTTTTTTTTTGCAGGTTTGTATGTATGTTTTTGCTTGTTTTGTTGGTGTTTGTATGTACGTAGGTACGTGTTCTTGCAGGTATGTAGGTATGTTTATGTACGGTTGTATGCTGGTTTATATATAGGTTTATGTTTTATTGGGGGTGTGTGTATGGGGGTGTGTATAGATGGGTGTGTGTGTGTGGTGGGTGTGTGGGTGGGTGTGTGTCTCGTATCGTTCGGTGCATCCTGAGGTCATTATGGCTGAGGACGACCTTCTTTGCTCATGAGCTTGAGTGGTTTTCTTTTAGTTGTGTGGCTTCGGGGATGTCTACCGTAAAGGTGCATGAGTGGTGCTTTGGTTTGTTACGGGTGGTTGGCTCTTTGCTTGTGCAACAACTTCCACCCGGCATACCTTTCGTGTTCTGTTTACAAGGTACCTTTGCTTTATTTATTGAGGCAACACCAAACGTCGATTAAGTGGCGTCTTGACTGCCGCTTAGAGCCTAAATTGATTTTCAGGCAGGCTTTTAAACCCATGAAAATTTGATTCTACCATTTTCATGGCGTCTCAATTTTTATGTATTTATTTATTTATTTATTATTTTATTTTACTATTTTTTTTTTAAAGGCCGGAGGTCCACTCGGAAGCAATCTCTTTATCCGCCGAATAAAGAGAGGGATGACTTTCTCTACTTTTCTGGGTGGAGAAATGACTTGTTTTTATTCTCGGATAAAGGAAGGATTGTCTACATCTCACCTCCCCCATACACCACTCAAGTGGTATTGGGTACTGTTGTTGTTGTTGTTGTATTTATAGATTTTACCTAGCTTGTTCCGTAAGACTTAGCTAACTACAATAGATATTCACAAAACTTTCCTAATTCCTAATAATAATAATAATAATAATAATAATAATAATATCTTAAGTTAAAATATTGAATAATATAAGTATAGATGGGGAGTTACTGTATGATTTGCAACAATGAATTTGACAGTGTCCAACTTCATAAGTAGTTTTCCTGTCATATATCTGCAAAAAATACATCACGAATATATTCATCTTCGGAAAAAAAAAAAAAAAAAAAAAAAAAAAAAAAAAAAAAAAAAAAACTGGCACACTCTATAAAAACTCAAAGAGAACTAACTAGTAAGATCGAACTAACCCAGAAGCGAGTTCCAAAAACAGACTTAAGGTGTGATCAATGACTACCTCACTCTGTAAGTAAAACAATAAATGAGAAACAATACAACGGTTTTCAAGTTGAGAGAGACATAATAAGGAAGATTAACTACCTCTGTGTAACACCTGAGGTTTGTTGCAATTTTCCCAACAATCAAATTTAATGCCTGAAGATGATCTTGCAGTCCAAGCAGCTCAGATAAGCGTCCATACAGCTGCTGCAAAAGAAATTCAAGGTTTTTAATTGTTTGGATGATGAAAAATAGCTTAGAGTATGCATGAAAGTTATTATTCGAAGTACTCACCTTAGAAGAATGCATGGCTTGATCACCTACATAAGATTTTCTGAAGTTTTGAAAGAATGTCAATATTGCCTGGTCAAGTCTCTGTTTGCTTAGTTCACCGTATCTCTGAAATGAGATATTATAGATAGATATAGATTAATGCATCATATTAAAATTAGAAAGTTAATTGACCATTTACTTATAAATAAACCATAGATGATACTTGGTTTCGTAGGACCTAGATCATGTCATAATTTAGCGCGCCTACAAAAATCTTCTAGTAACATAAAAAGTCTTATGTTTGATTTATCTTTGAAAGATGATGTAGCAATCTGATTTTTATTCTTAAAAAAGATCAAACTGGATGTGTAGAAAAAACTAAAGTCCATATTCCACAATCCAGCACAATGTGCACTATGATGTTTTACCTGACTATGGAATCCACTATCAGTGACGTTAATGATACGCAAAACACGAGCTGATAATTCTGCATCAATAGCTTCTTGGGAATCCGTACTGAATATTTTTAGAAAAAAAAAAAAAAAAAAAAAAAAAAAAAGTTTAGAGAAAATTATGGTCCACCAAGGACAACAAAGGTTACTTAAGAATGTAAGCAAAAATGTATATCAAGAACTATATATTGGATACCTGCCACCAGTACACTGTCTAATCTTCAATATAGCAGCGACAATATGAATTATCCAAGTTAATTTGGCTTCAATGACTGAGAGTTCACTATTATCACTAATCTGATTTTGTGCTCTTTCCTATAAAATAGTACAGCTTATTAAGTACATCAAAAATATGCCATCAAGTATTTGAACGAAAAGCAATTGGAACTAGAGCCTACCGTATAGAGTTGTAGTATGGGCTCCACAATGTTTATAATAAACAAACTACACCTTTCATACTGAAAAACAAGAGCAACTGATTTAGTAGTCAACATTTCTTTCAAATACAACTTTATGATTTATGATATTAGATAAAATAAATATTAAATATTGAATATGATTATTGTATACTAAGTCCTAAAAAGGTAATACCAATGTTTATACCTGAAATCTACATAGATGTGGAAAGCAGTCAAGCTGGTCTTGTAGAAGCTCTACATTGTCAAGAGGATTCTCAGATAGGTCATCTTGAGGAGTAGCCTACATAATAAACTCGATAAATTTGAGCTTATGTAAATTTAAGGGAAAAAAAAAACAAGACTTGAGTTCACCAAAGAATGAAAATTGATACTCATGGACTAAGTGCAATGTACCTGCACAGAATCAAATCTTGAAGTAATAAAACCTTCACTAATTTTGGGCACAAACTCATCAAGCAAGCTAGGTGCATCAGCTTTCAAGTAGGGCACAGATGATACGAGCCGTGACCACAGCCCCAAAAGATAGTATACGCTGCTACTAGCCCACTGCAAGAGGCATCAAGTAATTAAGAATTCATAAGAAAAACGAATATAATCTTAGTTCCATAAATAATCAAAACAAATACTATCTGATAATTGATAGATAATTAAGTCACATAGTTGTTGTACTTCTTTATCAAATGTGCGTGTCCCATTAACCGCAGTGATTATTTAAACCAAATTTAGTAATTGCATTATTGTACATATGGATGGATACATGTATTGTTCTCAACTCATTGTGATATTTCCTCTCATGTATGAAATTGTATATATAAAACAAGACTTCTAATATAAGGAATTTGGAACGACATTAGTTTTAATATATCAGTGCAAAAGTTTTGGATTTTAGAATAACGTCAAAAGGATTCAAGTTTGTTTCTAGAAGATACTTCAAACTCCAAATAACATTGATATATCATATTATCTAATTTTAAAGCTGTAAACACCAAGCCAACCTGCCATGACTGCAAGGATTTTAATGTAAACTCTGCAACCAAACGTATCCAATCACTGTAACCTTCCACGTTCACAAGTTCTGATAGCTGCAACCACAAACAGGGATTAAACTTTCAAGAATCCTGTGTTTGGAAATTTAAGAATACTAACAACTGCAATATTTAAATAAGAGTTTACCCAACACTACCCAATATCCAAGATACTGTAGCCAAACACGAATGTGAGTTCAAATGAAATATCTCAGATTCTTGATTTGCTTACTTTCTTGCTCTATGCTCTAGATTCTAAGGGATATGTCTCAGTTATAACCAACGAGCTTATAGCTCAGTGGTACCCGATGCCTTTGATCCCTGGGCCCACAGTGGGGGAAGCTTTGACCTTAAGAAAGGCGCAAGTTCGATTCTCAGTCTGGGCGCCCCGCATGGAATTATTTCTCCCTCCGGGGGGAAATTTGTGAAGTGTTTCGGGGGTCTAGCTAGTTGGGGTAAAAATCGCCTTGCCGTCACTGTGGTACCTGGGAGGAGGTACTTTGCCGGCACAGGTCTCTTTCGGGGTGGGATTGGTGGGTGCTACGGCACACAGGGTTAGCGTGTCCCGGCCAACTTACACGTTTTGACCTTATGTCTCAGTTATAAACATTATATCTATATCTAACGATGTGTATGTTGATGTGTGTAAATTAAAGTCACCTCGTTCTTTATGATATAATATGCTCACTCAGCAAGAGGTTAAGATGCTTATTTTAACCGAAGAACAGGGCTTTAAACAATAAAACATTGATATAGCATCTTCCTTCTCTTGCTTAGCAAGCATGTTATTTCAGAAAGACTTACAAAAATAGATGTAACTCGGTTGATTAAAATTATTTAATATGTTTGTAGCTGAAAAACAAGGCATCTGCGCTTACTGTAGTATCTTTACATAATGTTGGAATGATGAAGTGCACAATAATTATATAAGACCAGCACATAATACTTGTGAAGAGACTCAACATAATAAATAGTATCCTGAAACTAGAAAGTATTCAAAATGCAAAAAGATACACAAATCACCTGATAGTTTACTCTAAACCGTCCAAGAAGACGGCAATACTCATGGTAATTTTCATGATCAGCAAGACCTAGTTCACAATTCACAAACAATCATTGAGATTTATGCTCACTGATAGAATCTAAAAGTCCAAAGTAAACAACAAATAGAAAAAGGATAAGATGTACACTGCAGTTACAGATTAACATAACTATCACTCAAGCAAGCACCGAATTTTAGTAACTAACTTGAAATTTTTGGATTATAAGATATAAACAAAAATTGAATATTTGTTCTTGAGCATATGCATACCACAGAGAAAGAGATCATGAAACTATAATATATATAGCATATGATATTGCTTTAACTATTAGTAGTAATAGATAATAGATACCACAACAACCTAATACTACAACAGAAAACTATGTACCTTGTCCTGCTTGTAAGATCTCTTTTGTTCCAGTCATTAAATGGGCCAGGAACTTCGAACGTGCGGCATCATTTGAGAATAGAGAGCGCCTTACAGAAGCCAATCTCACTAAGCATTCCAAAGCCTATAAATACAAAATCAAGTACAATATGGCTTTAACATAGAGCTCGAGAGTCATACAAGAATAATTAAGCCAGTCCAGATAACTAAATAATCCAAAAAACACATAAAAATTAGATAGCACCGATGGAGTTAAGTATGTTTTAACGATGCACTTAATGCATAGTTCTTATGACGGCATCAATTCTTCTCTAACCATCAATAAAACTTACATACTAAAATGGAACATGGGTGATGCAGCCTTTTACTTGGGGAAACTTGAAAAAAGAACAGCTAGAAATTTCGAGAAAAAAAGAGGCAAAAGTAGAGATGCAGAATTGTATTCAATAAAATAGAGAAAAAAACTGATATATGACTCGCCTCTTTCGATAAAGGAGGCTTTGTGATTGCATAGTAATCAAAAAATATTTGTAGTGTGGTTGGATCTTCAAAAACCGGCTTCCACCCAGAAGGAATCTGCAAATTTACCAGTTATCATAAAGATTAATGGAAAAACGATAAGTTACAAGAACCTTTAAGGATAATTCAATTACAGTCAACATGTTCTTTATAATGTATAATTCACATTTGAATCTATTGTAAACTCATACCTGGACAGTACCAAACTCATCTGAGCTTTCGTCAATTGATGTCCCAACAAAATCAAAAGACAGACATTTTAATGCCAGAGATAGTGCCAGATCTTGCAAGCGACTGCCAACTGCACCCAGATAAATGTTTTCTAATATGACAATTGTTTTTTAATATAACAACAGAAAACATTATAACTGAAACAAAAGATCACTATAACATTACCATCAGTTTTCAGCTGTTGTAGGGAGGTAAGAGATATTTGGAAAATTTGAAAAAGAGATTGATCCCTGAAGTTGCAAGCAACTCTTCGATGATGTGTAGAAGGCAATCCAGGATTTGGCTGTAAAGTAACGAATGATAATGATGATAAAAATAATTAATAATTAATTGATAATAATAAAGAAAAAAATGACGATTGATAATGAAAAAATCACAAAAAAAAAAAAAAAAACCCTAGTAACTACACAAATGCATTAATATTAACATAACATATATTTACATTATAACACAAATTGTTCAGTAGGCAAGGCATATTACCAACCTGATTCATCTCACTGACCAGCTGATTCAAAATCTTTAAACCAATAGAAACATGATCTGGTGATGCCTGACAAAGACAACAACCAGGTAAGAAACTCAGTGAGCGTTATATTATTTTGCATCAACATATTATTAAACTGCATAAAAAACCAAAAGGCAGGCAAAGCAACTCTGATTTAAAGTGAGTTTTACAGCACACTTTTAGTATGTGATATTAGCTGATTATGGTAAATCTAATAGTGAGATCAGAAACATAATATGTAAGTAAATATGATATATGCATAACACTTCCACATTTCAGAAGTGAAGAGTAATACTCAACGATAACGCCTAATGTAAATTACTAAATTTAACTTACTACCAATAAAATTTCTGACGCTTAGCCTGCATGGAATTAGGAAGATCAGACTACATCCAATCAAAATAAGGAAGAATACTATAGTCTGCTAACAGCTAATCAAAAATCACAACAGATAACTATGTAGATTTAATTTCTTAAAACTGTGGATTATTGAAAACTTTGATTAATTTTAACATCGGCTAAGCTGCAACTGCCATTTATCATTGATAATATGAATTCAAACTTTCAGTTATGCAATTTTCATTACTTTTCGTTGTTTCTTTGAGTGATGCGAAACAAAGATCTATAAAAGAATAAAAAAGGCTAATGCATAAAGAAAAGGTAAGGTATTACCTGGATCAAGAAATTTGTAGAATCTTTGACAGCATCTCTGAAACCATCATCGTCAAACCAACCGAACTTGGTCACCCGACACAAAAGCTGGACTAGAGATCCAATTACATATGGCTGCAATTCATGTCCCCTTTTCGCCAAATATGTAATAATGTAGTTTCCTTCATCAAATGTCCAAACAAATAAATTACATGACGTTACGAGAAAGAGGCCCTACTCACTACAAATGAATACACCACAAGATCGAACTGCACTCATGGGAAACTTGAAAAGAAGTAATGCTGACTATTACATTATTCACACAAAGCATGTTAAATAACGAGACTACAACAATGATCGATAATAATATAACACTAATACGTTTTAGCAAATCTGAATAAGCATTATTTTACCCATATTTGATGCCAGAAAAAACAAATTAGTGTATGAGATCATTATTAACTACCCAAAAAGAAGGTTTTATGATGTATGTTCATGAGTTAATCTATGAATTACAAGGCATATATGTAAACCTACAAAGAGAAGATTATTAGAAGAATTACGTATATCAAGACGTAGCTGTAAGGATAGTGTGTGCTCAGTCACTTGCTTCAGCAAACTCGAACTAGCGAGCATCAATGCGTAAGGAGTTGATGCATTGTCCAATATATACTGGCACTGCGAAATGTAGTCGGTATTTGCTGAAAAGCATTTTAGTGTGTTCTCAGCATGAGCCCGTTCAACAGAGTCTTGTGAATTATACAGTCTCTCACACAAAGCTTCCAATTGCGCTAAGCTCTCCATTCTTGATTAGAATTAAAAATCGACTTTCGCGTATCAAGAACCAGCAATTATCCAATTTAGGTCTACAAAATATATACAAAGAGGTCATGCATCATGACTGATAACTACACAAATGTATATGACTCACATTTATCAAAGACAGACCAATTAATGACACGCAACAATAACGGAAAGAACAATATAGGGGGGCATAATCAAAAGGTACAGCATATGATGATAAACCAGATATTATAACATATAGAGATATTACATTGTTCATCATACAAAAAAGCATCTGTCATCATCATTAAATTATTTCCTATTACATGTATGAGGTTTAAAAAAATGTTACATATATAAAGGCTATGGATAGAATTCCAAAATATACGACCATGACCAAAACGTCAGCAATCCTTGCTATATAGAAATATACTGCAACAATCCTGTAAAAAGAAAAGACCAATAATAACATTAGCTGACATCAGCTACACTATTATGGTTTAAAGAAAATGACATGATTGATTTTGCTTATTCATATGAGTTATATGATCTCCATTTCACAGTCTAATACACATATCTCCTGAACACTGGCGGAATGAACTCAATTGAACTGCACAATTAAAATCAAAACAAACTGGCAGCTACAGGCCTAGTCTTGAAATTATAACCACTAGCTTAAAATACAACTAACCAGGAAACTAAGATCATAGGCCAACCAAAAAATTATAATTCAAAACCAAAGGTGAAATCTCTAAAAGAAAGAATTCTTTTACATAACATTACGTTAAACAAAACATCCATAACATGAGCCCTTTTTCCTAATATAATGCCATAACATGAGCCGTTTTACTAATATAAAATGACCATAATATATTTAAAAATCACACCGTGCAGTTGATCAGAACAGAACTTACATCAGCTTAAAGAAATCATCGAAATGACTATAAGATACCCGAGATCACATGAACAAAAATGTTAACCAGGAACTAAGATCATGAAAATAACTTCTAGTTTAAAGTAATTGAACAGCAAAAAGTATAAATAACTAAAAACATGTGATTTCCATTACTCTTATTATACATCACATTACATCCAGCAGAATATGGTGCCATCAGTAACATAATTTATTATTAAGAGTTAAGCAATGCAATTTGATTGATAGAATAAAACAAATGAACTGCCGTTAGTAACATATTTCTTTCCGACTTCTGATCTTCATTTCGCAATCTAACATACACAAATCCTCAAAACGAACTCGATAAACACAAAATGCATAATCAACATCATGATTAATCTATACTAATAGTCAATAAATAACAAAATTCATTTATTAGAAGATTAAAAAAAAACATGTGAATTTCATTTCTTTGATTCTTCATCACAGTAAGTCAAATAAAATCTGATACAACATATAATTAAGCAACAAATGATATTGTATGCAATTGATTATACCAAAAAAAAAATCAGGTAACAGAATTGATCATATACAATGATCAAACACCTTTGGAAGCCGTAGAATCAGATACAATTTGTATCTCCGACAGAAGAGATAAACCTGAGATCTGTATATTGAGTTACTTGAGTCGATTAAATCGCCGAGTACATAGATGTATCTACAACTTGTATCTATATCTACAGATAGATAGATGATAATAGGAATGAAAAACAGGTAAGAGAGTGGCTTACGACTAATAAAGTAGTGGTAAAAGGAAGATGGCTTGGTAATAAATATAAATAAATACAAACTCTAAAATGAAGCCCAAATTAAAAAGCCCTAATTTTTTGCTTTGATGCTGGTGCTGTCAAAGTATGACTTTGGTCTCTTCTGGATCAGCATAATAATAAAAAAAATAAAAAATTATATTTAGACAATCACGTTGACACGTTTGGACCGGCCCAACACCATGTGGTTGTAATTATTTCTCCCTCACTTCGAATTCATCTACTCACGTGACCCTGAATCGTTCAAGTAATTTTATCGATAATACTATCAATCTAAACAAATTTATTACCCATCACAAAGGTAAGTCTTGTAATGTAGTGATAGCGTACCCTACCAGCACGAAGAGAAATACGAAGTAGTTTTTGAAGAAAGGAAACGAAGGCATGTCTAAACGGAGCGGTGGCGTCCAAACCCATGCACCGAATCTTAAATGATGTGAAGTCAAAGGAATAGTGGCCTACTACCGCTAGCCCGGCGGCCCCAAACAAAGAAGAAAAGGGGACAACATAACTTTTATGGTGTAAGAAGACAAAAATGAAATACAACTAATGCTTCCAAACTATCTAGGGACTCTGCAAAAAAGATGTTTCTCCTATAAATATGAGAACAAGACGGAAGCATAACACAATGGATTACAATTCATACTTTCACACTCTCAACTCTTTTTCGGTGGCGTAAAGCAGTTCACATACTAGCTACCTTCGGGGAATCGCCAACGAAGAGAAATTCACTCATATTAAGCCATTTCCGTAGTTTAAAGTTGGTATACTCATTCCTTCAATAAGGTCTGCCAAGAATTGTACAAACATGTAGATTGTGAGAAGACTAAGAAATTCATTCATTATTCATAGTTGGTCTGGTTAGAGGAAGCTTTCATCTACTGTAGAAACACCTTCATAATCTTCTACTCGTAAAGTTAATGTTTTAGACTCTCTTTGTGTGGACATTCTCGTGCTTGACGTTGGTGATGAGGTCGTAGTGGATGACGAGTTAGATTTGAATGAGTTTCAAGATCAAGGTTTAGATGCAATGTCTTCTTTTAAAGGCAAGGGTATTATATCTTCGGGTCACGGTGAAGATCGGGTTCTGATTTCTTCTAATCGGTTGCGAAAGATTTGAAGTCCGATAAGGTTAAAGCTAAGCATATTCCCCATTCTCCATTTATCTAAAAGGAAGAATAGACGAATAGTAACTCAATTTGTGCTTCAAACATTTGTACTATGTGCTTACACATATGTACCATCAAGAACAAAGACTACAAATGGCCACTCCATTTGTACTATGTGCTTATGTTGGTCCCTTGATTAACAACAGGAGTATTGTAGAGGGGGGTGAATACAATTTTTTTGATTATCTTAACAGTTTAACCAAATTAGTATTCATGCAAGTAAATTAGATAAGAGTCAAAGGTAATTTTCAACGGTTATTCTTTGTTGATATAAATCACAAAGAATCACAACTATCCTTGGCGGAATGATAGTTGGTTGATACATATTTACCTAAGTTATAGCTATCGAGGTTATCTAAAGCTATTACACGTTTGGACTCTTAATAAATAAAACTCATACCACTAGTTGTTACAATAGTGAATACTTCTATTTATATTAGTCCTATTAATCGTGTAATTGTTCCATTGTCCACTGGTACATAGGATGTATGTATTTGTGGGGACAACTGCACCAGAGAGCGTGCTCTCTTCTTTCCTCTTTGATAGTTATTTGTAGGAACACCCAAATTCAGTTTGGCACCACTATTTGATTAAACAAATAGAATGTTGTGTTCCCTAGGCGTTGACAAAGAATAACACATGTCTGCACATGCGTTAAACTTCTGCATTCTCACGTGGTCTTGTACGGTCACTTATCAGCCGCCGATGTGTAATACCCCGTCAGAATCCACTAACGGTGTATTAACTCCGGTCCCACAGTTTAACGGTCACACCCTCTATATGTGACGTTTCCGAAAAAGTATTCGCATTAAATACCAAAACAAAGTCATTTATTAAAGAAATGTATCTGAAAAGCAGTTGACATAAACGACTAACTTAAGTAAACCAAAACATTATTTGAAATGACAGTTTTCAATGCGAATATATGTTCTTAAAATACATCATGACGAAAACATGCTGGACAACATCCAGTACTAGCAGCTAACAAGCAATCATGACAACCCTGCAAAGCGGAAGCAATACCTCTATGGACCTGAGATAAAAATATGCAAAACATCAACGAAAACATTGAGTGAATCTACAGGTTTAGTAAAGCATTTCGTAAGTTAGGCCACAGGATTTATAAGAAACATCGTAAATTTATACATAAGCATGAGCACTTGATTATAAAGCTTTAACCTTGCAGATAGTTAAAGCGCTACACGTCTTCCCTTTACCCTTTCTAAGCATACACCGATCAAGTGTACAAGTTACAACAGAATAAGCACCTCGTAGGTTGAGGCGAGGTTTCTAATGACCCGTCCTAATCCATCTGGACGAATACATTACATTTGGTTACATCGCGAGGTACTTGACCTCTATATGATACATTTTACAAACATTGCATTCGTTTTTGAAAAGACAATCTTTCATTACATCGAAAGTTGACGGCATGCATACCATTTCATAATATATCCAACTATAATTGACTTAATAATAATCTTGATGAACTCAACGACTCGAATGCAACGTCTTTTGAAATATGTCATGAATGACTCCAAGTAATATCTCTAATATGAGCAAATGCACAGCGAAAGATTTCTTTCATACCTGAGAATAAACATGCTTTCAAATGTCAACCAAAAGGTTGATGAGTTCATTAGTTTATCATAATCATTCATTTTCATCATTTTAATAGACCACAAGAATTTCATTTCCAGTTCTCATAAATATACGTCCCATGCATAGAGACAAAAATCATTCATATGGATTGAACACCTGGTAACCGACATTAACAAGATGCATATAAGAATATCCCCTATCATTCCAGGAAATCCTTCGGACATGATAAAACAACATCGAAGTACTAAAGCATCTGGTACTTTGGATGGGGTTCGTTAGGCCCAATAGATCTATCTTTAGGATTCGCATCAATTAGGGGTGCATTAATTCTCAAAATTAGTGATGTTCCCTAATTCTTAGGCTACCAAGCAAAAAAGGGCATATTCGGCTTCGATCATTCAACCATATAATGTAGTTTCGATTACTTGTGTTTATTTCGTAAAACAGTTACAAAAATTGCGCATGTATTCTCAGCCCAAAAATATAAAGGGTAAAAAGGCAAATGAAACTCACCATACTGTATTTTGTAGTAAAAATACATATGACGTCATTGAACAAGTGTAGGGTTGGCTTCGGATTCACGAACCTATATTATTCATATATTTATTAAAACCTATACTTGTAATCGAACAAATTTAGGTATTATTATTAATTGTTATTTTAGTAACTTGTACGTTTCATTAATAACTAAATTAACTATATTTATTTTATATACATTAAATAGATAATTAATATTTATTATAAAAATATTAATATAGTTATGCTCTATGTTAATAATATATATTTTTATATAGAAAATCTTTATTTGATATATTAATTAATAATACTAATAATAAAAATGATAAAAATAATAATATAAATATTAAAAAATAATAATAATAATAATAGGGATAATAAATTAACAATGATAAAAAAAATGATAATTCTAATAATAATAATAATAATGATACTTAATAATAATAATAATAATAATAATAATAATAGTTTTAATATAATAATATTAATAATTTTCAGAAATAATTATAGGTATTTGTCATAAACTTAATCATACTTTTTCTTAATAATCATAATTATATCATTAACCTATTTTAAATCATAACTTAATCCTAAATTTTATTTTTAAACCTAACCTTAACATTTTAATAACATTAATAATAATAATAATAATAATAATAATAATAATAATAACAATAATGATAATAATAATAATAATAATAATAATAATAATAATAATCATAATCATAATAATAATAATAATAATAATAATAATAATAATAATAATAATAATAATAATAATAATAATAATAATAATAATAATAATAATAATAATAATAATAATAATAATAATAATAATAATAATAATAATAATAACAATAAAGAGTAATAAGTAAACTACCTCAAGGAGTAGTCCTAAAAAAATTTCCCAAGTCCAGGTTTGAACTCGCGATGTCCCGCTAACTCGATAACATCCTTAACCATATTTATTATTATTGTTATTTCACATATCGTTAACGGATCATAATCATCTCCATGCTACATTGTATTATTATTTTGTGTATTATTATATTTAATTTGTTATTCGTTATCATCGTCTTCAAAATCACCATCAACGTGATCATAATCATAAACAACACTCGTCATCATCATCTAACATTACCATAATCATCTATTATGATCATTATCTAAACATCATCATCTTTTTCACATATCATCTTCGTATATCTATAAGTCCAACAGTTTGAAAAAGTACGGCCCATCAAGTGTTACAGTAGTTTCGTGACCCAACAAGTATAAAGCAGGTACCCGGCCCAGCAGGCCCGAGAACCAGTCCAATTATATACTATAAACCGGAGCTCAATGGCTATGATCGTAAATGATGGTGTTGGAGGTTGTTCACGAAGAAGAATGGTGAAAGTGGTGTTTGTCGATTGATTATAGGAGAGAGAGATGAGAGATAACGAGGTTGTTGTGGTAGTTGTACATGGTAAAAGAAGTGAAACAAGGTGATTGAAGACACAAATGTATAGCAGCGAGTAGCTAACAATCATGGTGGTGAAGGTTGTAATGGAGAAGAAAGAATGAGGGAGAAGGTGATTGTGGTGGCGGTCAGTTGTCAGGAAATGGTCTAGTTCGTTGCCATCAGCAAACTTGATCACGGCAACAAAAATAGTAGTTGTGGTGATATCATGTGGGTTGTGACAAGCTAGTGATGATGGATCACGATTGAAACAGCAACCCGTAAGTCTACATCAGCTTGAGGATTGGTCTGGTGATGAGGAGGGTATCGAATAGCATAACAGAAGCAATAGATGAGGTGTTCTTTGAGTTGGTTTTTATCGGGCAGAAGTAGTGGGTATTGATCAAAATATATTAGTTGAAGTTGGTTGTTTTATGAAGATGGTGTGGTTAGATATGTTCTTGATGGTCTTGCTTGTCAACAGCAATAACAAGGCACAAGCGGGTATTGAATTTGTAGTTTTCGTTTAAGTGTAAATGATATATATATATATATATATATATATATATATATATATATATATATATATATATATCTATAAAGAGGATAGAGAGTATAGTTGGTGATAGATCAAAAGCAAAAGTAACACAATAATGTAAATTAAGTCCCGTGAATCTCTGTCTTAAATTCAATAATGATAATAATATAATAATAATAATAATCTTTAACACATGTAGATAAATTGAGATTGAAAATGTCAAGCATAGTGAAGCCATCGGCTTCTTGTCCATATTATGTAGATATTTTAATTTACGGAATATTACATCATGGTCTATTGCTAAACAGTTAACATATAAAAGTTTTCTGAAAAATCCCCAATTTTTAAATTAAGTCCATTTATTTATTTTGGTCATTATGGTATAAAATTTGATTATTAATTACTAAATAAAAATTACATCGACTGTCCCTCCCAATTCTGGGTAAAATATAAAAGTGTTAAAATTTAATTACTAGATCCTAAATACATTTTTTTTAGTAAGCCTAAAATTTATAGAACCCATTTTTAGATCACCGTTTATTTTATAATTATATAAGTTTGTATTTAACTTGCTTAATATCGATTGACTGATAAACGAGTGCTATTAACGTTTACTAAATAAATTCGAAACCATATAAATATACACTCAATATACCTTATATATATATATATATATATATATATATATATATATATATATATATATATATATATATATATATATATATATATATATATATATATATATATTAATATCATATATTATTTTATTTACATAATTAATTAACTCATATAATATTTTAATTTATAATAATTCTAATAATAATAATAATGATAGTTAATAATAATAATAATAGTAGTTTTAATAATAATAATATTAATAATTTTCAGAAATAATTATAGGTATTTGTCATAAACTTAATCATACTTTTTCTTAATAATCATAATTATATCATTAACCTATTTTAAATCATAACTTAATCCTAAATTTTATTTTTAAACCTAACCTTAACATTTTAATAACATTAATAATAATAATAATAATAATAATAATAATAATAATAATAATAATAATAATAATAATAATAATAATAATAATAATAATAATAATAAAGAGTAATAAGTAAACTACCTCAAGGAGTAGTCCTAAAAAATTTCCCAAGTCCGGGTTTGAACCCGCGACGTCCCCTAACCCGATAACATCCTTAACCATATTTATTATTATTGTTATTTCACATATCATTAACGGATCATAATCATCTCTATGCTACATTGTCTTATTATTTTGTGTATTATTATATTTAATTCGTTATTCGTTATCATCATCTTCATAATCACCATCAACGTGATCATAATCATAAACAACACTCGTCATCATCATCTAACATTACCATAATCATCTATTATGATCATTATCTAAACATCATCATCTTTTTCACATATCATCTTCGTATATCTATAAGTCCAACAGTTTGAAAAAGTACGGCCCATCAAGTGTTACAGTAGTTTCGTGACCCAACAAGTATACAACAGGTACCCGGCCCAGCAGGCCCGAGAACCAGTCCAATTATATACTATAAACCGGAGCCCAATGGCTATAAATATTACGGCCCAACAAGGAAAATCATTGCCCAGTTCGATTATAAAAAAAATATAGCACGTCCTTTAAATTTTCCATTTTTGTTGGCCCGCAATCCATCATCATCTTTACAGCTCATAATAACATTATACAAGTACATCATTATCATAACGCTACCGTTTCATCATATTCATTTTATTTTAATAGAAGAAACAGAAAACGTTGTAGCAGCCATCGAAGCACATCAAGATTGTGTTACTATCACAGGATTATTAACATCATTCATTGTCTCTAAAATTTTATTATCGATTACGTTTTTGTTTAAGAGGTGATCAGAGATGAAACGAGATCATAAAGCGAGAAAAGAAACTTAACAGATCGATGAATGGTTTACCCACGTAACAGATTGAAACTGGAGCAGAATTTATAGAGTTGGTGATGGTAGTGTGACAGTTTAGGGTGATGAATGGTGGTGGAAGAAGGTTGATGCAGGTGGTTTCGATTTGTGGTTGCTTTTGGTATTTCATGGTGGTACAAACAGGCCGGAAACTGTAGAAAATAAGTGGTGATTGGTTTTAGATGCAAAAGAAGAAAAAGAAATAGAATTAGAAACGATAGTAGCAGGGTGATGGTTTACGGTTTATAGTTGAACAGGAGAGAAAAGTATTGCAACGGTGATGTAGAAAAAACCACTATTGCAGTATTAGTAGAAGTAGTTTTAGTCATGGGTTTGTGATGGTGTTTTAGGTTTATGATCGTAAATGATGGTGTTGGAGGTTGTTCACGAAGAAGAATGGTGAAAGTGGTGTTTGTCGATTGATTATAGGAGAGAGAGATGAGAGATAACGAGGTTGTTGTGGTGGTTGTACATGGTAAAAGAAGTGAAACAAGGTGATTGAAGACACAAATGTATAGCAGCGAGTAGCTAACAATCATGGTGGTGAAGGTTGTAATGGAGAAGAAAGAATGGGGGAGAAGGTGATTGTGGTGGCGGTCAGTTGTCAGGAGATGGTCTAGTTTGTTGCCATCAGCAAACTTGATCACGTCAACAAAAATAGTAGTTGTGGTGATATCATGTGGGTTGTGACAAGCTAGTGATGATGGATCACAATTGAAATAGCAACCCGTAAGTCTACATCAGCTTGAGGATTGGTCTGGTGATGAGGAGGGTATCGAATAGCATAACAGAAGCAATAGATGAGGTGTTCTTTGAGTTGGTTTTTATCGGGCAGAAGTAGTGGGTATTGATCAAAATATATTAGTTGAAGTTGGTTGTTTTATGAAGATGGTGTGGTTAGATATGTTCTTGATGGTCTTGCTTGTCAACAGCAATAACAAGGCACAAGTGGGTATTGAATTTGTAGTTTTCGTTTAAGTGTAAATGATATGCATATGCATATGTATATGTATATATATATATATATATATATATATATATATATATATATATATATATATATATAAAGAGGATAGAGAGTATAGTTGGTGATAGATCAAAAGCAAAAGTAACACAATAATGTAAATTAAGTCCCGTGAATCTCTGTCTTAAATTCAATAATGATAATAATATAATAATAATAATAATCTTTAACACATGTAGATAAATTGAGATTGAAAATGTCAAGCATAGTGAAGCCATCGGCTTCTTGTCCATATTATGTAGATATTTTAATTTACGTAATATTACATCATGGTCTATTACTAAACAGTTAACATATAAAAGTTTTCTGAAAAATCCCCAATTTTTAAATTAAGTCCATTTATTTATTTTGGTCATTATGGTATAAAATTTGATTATTAATTACTAAATAAAAATTACATCGACTGTCCCTCTCAATTCTGGGTAAAATATAAAAGTGTTAAAATTTAATTACTAGATCCTAAATACATTTTTGTTTAGTAAGCCTAAAATTTATAGAACCCATTTTTGGATCACCGTTTGTTTTAGAATTATATAAGTTTGTATTTAACTTGCTTAATATCGATCGACTGACAAACGAGTGCTATTAACGTTTACTAAATAAATTCGAAACCATATAAATATACATTCAATATACCTTATATATATATATATTAATATCATATATTATTTTATTTACATAATTAATTAACTCATATAATATTTTAATTTATAATAATTAATATATATATATATATATATATATATATATATATATATATATATATATATATTTATATATTCATTTACACATAATGGTTCATGAATCTTCGGGAATAGTCGAAGGGTAATTGATTGCATGAACACAGTTCAAAGTTTTTGAAACATCAACATTATAGACTCTGCTTATCGTGTCAGAAACATATAAAGATTAAGTTTAAATTTGGTTGGAAATTTCCGGGTCGTCACAGTACCTACCCGTTAAAGAAATTTCGTCCCGAAATTTGAGTGGGATGGTCATGGATGACAATAAGTATGTTTTCATGACGCATACGAGTTGAAAATTAGAGTTTTATCATCATTGAGTAATATGGATAAAATAATTCGATTATTCGAAAAGTACGAATGAAGTTATCACAAAAGAGTGAAATGAAGAAATAGAGATTCGTCTTAGCTTTTGACGTTGTCTTGGTTGAATTCCGGAATTCAAGGGATTTAAAGAAAATCTTCGAAATCTAAAAGATTTGATTCTTCGATGAGTAAGTAAATTAAGATCTCTATAATTAAATATGGTGCTCTGTCTCGATTACTCTGTCTGATATTTCCATTATAAATTAAACTCTTCCGTTCCATTATTCTAACCATTCCTATACTTTCTTTCTTAGTTCGTACATCCAAAAGATTGTGAAAATGCTTAATCCCGTTCTAATCCTTGATATTTTCCCAATTATCATTTCTGTCATCCTTCTTTTCAATCTTTCACTAGAAAAATCTGTTTACTTCTACTATTACCTTGGGGTGATACTATTCTTAATTCTACCGTGTCTTTATATTACTATTCATATTAATATCCACGGTTTGTAACCTCCGTGTTGTTATTGGGCTTTATATTTTCTCTTATATTTTGGAGTTCTTTGCCTTTTTATTCTCTTCTCGACCTCTAGTAAAGCGAGTAATGGTCAGAATTTGTAAATATGTAGTTTCGAATGAACCTAATGTTCTAAACAAGAAAGAACATAATAGCACGATTTGATTTGTCAAATTACCAGAATCACTGAAAATAGAACTATCAAGAATATATTTTCTTGATATGTTCAGAAGTTAAGCAGAATGAAAGAGTTATGTAACATAGCACGTGATGACGTTATGATCTGTGAATCATCACGTCCCATTAGAAACTCAGCATGACTTACTGTAATATAATCACGTTGATCAAGTGTCATTATATTATACTAACTCATGCATCAATTTTCAACACTACTTCAAAATCATTCATAATTCAAACTCGAATTTTATAAAGAAATTTAGAAACTAAAGTAGTTTCCTTTATGATGTAATATAGATAGCACGAAGAGATAAATAATTTCGGACGAGAATATTTATGAAAATATCTTCAGAAATATCGAAGATATTTATGATGATATTTTGGAATTTCTAAGTTCGAAGGTTGATGAAGAAAAATTTTCCGCAAGATTTTAACATGACTTCGGAGCAAGATATTCTCTAAAGATTTCAATAGATCCAGAATTACTTGGATTCTTTGAATATAGGGTTTGGTCCTTGTATTTGTCCTTGGTCTCCTTCAGGGTTAGCTCAATCCGTTTTTTTTATCAAATTTTCTATCGAGCGTTCTCAACCTTCCATTCTTTATTATCAAACCTTTTGGCCTGTTTAGACCATCTACAATTTTGCTATTTCCTCTGCATTTAATGCTACCATATCTGAATCATCGGTTATCAATCCGAGGCGGTTTCAAGAGAATTGTGTTTTTAGATGATTAAACGTTGATGGTAATATGGTGGAATATAAAAGGTTCCCCGGTAACAATAAAAGAGCACACATATATATCAAGGTGTTAATAAGGTTATTTCGAACGAAAAGTCGAAGCTGACTTGCTGGAGCTGTGACAAAATTTGCTACTTTGAAAGGAATCACCAAGTTATTTTGGGTAATAATAACACTAAAGGAATTAGCACAGATACGTGTTAAACGTTTTCTCAGGTTCCGAGTGTTTTCAGGTGCATAACTATATGCATCAATCTTTTCTTCCATAGATGAAGTACGGTTGGTTCATCCTCTCGATTGAGGTGTTTTCAAGAATCATGAAAGGTTTAAACGCAGATTGTAATCGTCAAAGTACAAATGAGGTTTAAGATGAAATCAAGTGGCAAACTTGAAGAATTGTTTAGTTTCATATGTTATAATCAATATTTTAATTCATTTTAATTGTCCAATGTTGGTAGTCCACAGTTGATAGTCCACAGTTAGCAGTTCAATAATTTATATATAGTTTAATATATTAAATTCGAATTAATTAATACGTATCGTGACCCATTGTATACATGTCTCAGACTCGATCACAACTCAAAGTATATATATTATTGTAGAATCAACCTCAATCATGTATAGCTAACTCAAGCATTACTGCATATAGAGTGTCTATGGTTATTCCAAATAATATATATAAATGCGTCGATATGATATGTCAAAACATTGTATACGTGTCCCGATATTTAAGTGCGTAAAATAAATAACAGAAATTAAATGACGATAAATAAAATTGCAAGAATTAAAATTGTGATAAATAAAATGTAATACGGAATTAACAGTTAGCTAGGAACAATAAGCTAGGATTTTGTTAGCGTGGATTCTTAACAAAATTCCTCATAGTTAATTTGTCTGTCTCTAACAAATTTTATTTTGTCAAATGTTTTCTTCATTATGCCACTTGTTGGATTCTGATAGGTCAAAATCCAAATATGAAATTGAATGAAAATGGTTATTCTGCGGTGAACAGATACGTATATCGGTGGTTGTAAGTAGGATAGTAAATGACTGTTAAATCAGCTTCGAAGAATGTACAGTGTAACTTATTAAGGTGAAATCTAAATATTCCCCGGGTATTACCTACCCGTTAAAATAATTTCACCATTAACAGTTTGTACAAAAGAATTTTTAATTACAATCTTTATGAAAACATATATACATATATATTTTCTTCAGATGAAATCATGGATTTAATGAGTTAATATGATATTAATCTCATTTGCTTTTCGGTTTGAGCTAGAATAAATAATATCTAAGATTTTAGAGATTACATAATCACCACAGAATGTTTCTCCAATGAAGTTATAGATTAATACTTCATCGGTTATTATTGTTGGTACTCCTTGGTATCTATGGTGCGTATGTCGTTAATGTTCGAGGTACAGATTGTGATGTTGAGGTGTGTTATTGGTGGTACTGGTGTTGTCGGTGTTGTTGCTGAAGCTGGTAAATTTTGCACCATATTCTCCAAATTGATTACTCGAGCTCGAAGTTCGTTGACTTCTTCTATTATTTCGGGATGATTGTCTGTTCGGACGAGTGGATGAATAAGGTTTAGAATTGTGGATAGAATATAATCGTGACGAGCTACCCTGGAAATGAGAGTGAAAATGGTATTACGAACAGGTTCACCGGTAAGTGCTTCAGGTTCTTCGCCAAGTGGTGAATTCGGTTGACGGAAAGGATCGCCTTCTTCGCGTCTCCATTGATTAAGTCGACTACGAATCCATCAGATGAATTGGGGATGGTGTAACATCCCGCGTTTTTTCGTTAAATTTATTTTTAACACCGTCTTTTTTTTTTAAATAATACCTTTCGTTATTTAAAATCGTATTTTCCGTTGACTAACGTTCTTAATATTCCTGTTATTTAATTATAACATCACTAGTTTACTCGAGCGTTTTTAAAATACTCGTTTGGTTAATTCCCGCACCCTCTTTTAAACTCGAGGGACTATTGGCATCAAGTGGGCAAACTAGTTGACTAGGTCAACTAGTCAACCCACCATCTCCACCACTCATTCATTTGAACACCCACCACCATTCTTACTACTTCCTTTTTCTCTCAAATCCTCTCAACAAAGAATCATCATCCAAATCTTTTCAAGGAAGCAAACATCAAAACAAATTACATATTCGTGATCCTCTCTTCATCCTCTACATTTTGGTACCAATCTCATCACATTTAGGTAACATTTCTAAAATATTAGATTTCTCTAAATTCGTTTTATATACTTGAAATGGTGTTAGTTAGTGTCTATGGCTCAAGTATAACATGAATATATGTTTTGTTTGCTCGATTTGTTATTTTGGAGTAACTAGCATGAACTTGAAAATGGGTGTGCTTAATCTTTGATTTTGGATGAGTTAATGTTGTTAAATTGTTAAAGTTCATGTTTTAATTGTGTTACTAGTATCACCTCGGGGAACGCTTCTTTAGAGTTGCACTAATTCTTTCGATTTAATACGAGTCACGTTAGAGACATCGTTACACTTTGTTCATTTTAAAACTTCACGATTATACGAACTTGAATCTATGAAGTGATGTGGGAATGGAGGTATGAGTTAGCGTAATATAACGACACTCGATCAACGTGGTTATATTACGGTAAGTCATACCAAAGTTCTAATGACTCGTGATGGTGATTGGACTCGATCAACCTAATCACCACCATGTGCCATGTACATGACTTCATTTTTCTTGTTTGAACATCCGAAAACTTCGAGAATACTGATAACAACTATACCCGGGACACATCTTCGATTAATGTCGAACCATATTTATGCTTCCAAATGAATGGCAAATTCTTTCAACATCAGACGTATGTTACACGTGTATACTATCTCGTTTTCGTACAGTTTTATCGACGAACTACAAACTGTTTGGTATGCTCACATCGAGGCGGAAACTTCTCTCACATTACACTCGTACTTCCGTTTAAGGAAATCTTTTATCTAAATTCTCAATGGAGAGAGAGACTCTTCACATTATACTAGTATTCGCCACGATGGGGAATATTCCTAACGAATGTTTTCGGAAACCGATAAATCTTTCGCGGCACGAATTTCTTGAGAAACTTGTTCTAACTAACGTTTTCAAGTCCTAACGAACTTGTTCAATATACCTTAAAGAGATGTACCTCGTTTCGGATCGAGATGCTCGTTTCACTTCTAAATTTTGGAGTGCCTTACAAAAAGTCTCGGGACCACGTTTAGATATGAGTACCGCACATCAACCACAACCCGACGGACCGAGCAAACATACGATTCAAACCTTGGAAACCATAATACGAATTTGCGTTATGAACTTCAAATTTACTTGAGAAAAGTAGTTGCCTTTAGCCAAATTCTCTTACTACAATAATTTTCATTCGAGTATTAACGCCACACTTTTCGAGGACCCGTATAGCCGCAATTGTCGTTTTCTTAAATTGTTGAACCGAAGTAGGTGACAAGCAAACCACCGAACCTGAACTCATTCATGAAACAACTGAAAAATTATTCAAATTCAAGAAAGGCTCAAGACGGCCCGTAGTCGCCAAAAGAGCTACACCGATGTTAGACGTAAACATTTCAAATTGCAAGTGGGTAACCACGTAACGTTAAAAGTCACACCTTGAGAAGGTGCAATCCATTTCGGGAAACGTAGAAAGCTAAATCCGCGATACACAAAACCTTTTAAAATCCGGGGGCGTTTTGAACCCGTTACTAGCCGTTTAGATTTTCCAACTCCTTCGAGTCTCCGTTCATCCTACATTCTACGTATCAAACTTAAAGAAGTGTCTTGCCGAACAAGAACTTGATATTCCTTTCGATGAGCTTACTATCGATGACAAACTTCACTTCCTAGGAGAACCGGTTGAAATTGTGAATCGTGAAAACCAAACTTTAAAACGACGTAAAATTTTGACTGTCAAAGTTCGTTGAAAAGGAAGTACCTTCACTTATTCGTAGAATTTGCAACGCAAGGTTTCGAAGAAGAAACAACGACTACTACTTCCAACTAAATTTCGGGACAAAATTTCTTTTAAGGTGTAGGTAATGTAACATCCCGCGTTTTTCCGTTAAATTTATTTTTAACACCGTCTTTTTTTTTTAAATAATACCTTTCGTTATTTAAAATTGTATTTTTCGTTGACTATCGTTCTTAATATTCCTGTTATTTAATTATAACATCACTAGTTTACTCGCGCGTTTTTAAAATACTCGTTTGGTTACTTCCCTCACCCGCTTTTAAACTCGAGGGACTATTGGCGTCAAGTGGGCAACTAGTTGACTAGGTCAACTAGTCAACCCACCATCTCCACCACTCATTCATTTGAACACCCACCACCATTCTTGCTACTTCCTTTTTCTCTCAAATCCTCTCAACAAAGAATCATCATCCAAATCTTTTCAAGGAAGCAAACATCAAAACAAATTACATATTCGTGATCCTCTCTTCATCCTCTACATTTTGGTACCAATTTCATCACATTTGGGTAACATTTCTAAAACACTAGATTTCTCTAAATTCGTTTTATATACTTGAAATGGTGTTAGTTAGTGTCTATGGCTCAAGTATAACATGAATATATGTTTTGTTTGCTCGATTTGTTGTTTTGGAGTAACTAGCATGAACTTGAAAATGGGTGTGCTTAATCTTTGATTTTGGATGAGTTAATATTGTTAAATCATTAAAGTTCATGTTTTAATTGTGTTACTAGTATCACTAGCTTCATTTTGATGTGTAGGTTGATTAAGAAAACTTCAAACACATTATTATTGATTTTTGTGAATTTTGGTTAGGGTTTGGTAGACTTAAAACGAACTTTCGATGTTTTGAATGCCATGAATTGTTATTAGTAAGTGTTTAGTTGTAATGTATGTTTCATTACCTTCAAAACGGCATATCATATGTGTGAATTGGATTCCCGAATCTTAAAATGCATTTTATGAACTTGAAACTTTGAAAATAAACCTTTAATGATCATTTGACGAGATTTAGGTTATTGCAATTGATGTTTTTGCTTGATGAAAAGTACTTAGTTTTGTTCCTCGTCAAAATACCTTTCCAACGATATAAGATACATGTCCTAAGTGTTTTCGGTTCACAAATTGTGTTAGTTTGATTTTTGGTTCGTGCACTTGTGTGTTTCAGCAAACAGGGTCTGTATACTGATCTGGACGCCGTCCAGATTCTTGGACGCCATCCAGTACTTCAATGCTGGATGCTGTCCAGCAAATCTGGACGCCGTCCAGATGAACTATCAGATTCTGTTTCGCTTGGTCGTTTACCGTTTAATTCTAACTATGCTACGCACCTCCGATTAACATGAAACTTGGCCAACATGCTCATATATGATTATATAACTTAGAAAAATTGTCCGAGGCCCGACCCGACCGCGTTGACTTTGACTTTTACCAAGTTTGACTTTTAGTCAAACTTAACCAAGTACTTATGCAATCGTTCTAATCTTTCTTTTATACTTGATTCTTGCATGAAACTTGACAACGTGACTCACATGCTATATATATTCGAGTCGTAACGAGCCATAGGACTAATTGAACACATTTCGCCCGACCTTGTGTCGTAACCGGTAATTGATACAACTTACTTGTTTAGGTCAAGGCTAAGCAACTTTCATGCACACGTTTACTTTGTGAAGTACATTTATACTCGTGCACTCGAGGTGAGATCATAGTCCCACCTTTTCAACAACTTTTATACTTTTAAATCGTGGCTGAGAAACATATACTTTGTTACATCTTGTACTACTTACTTTTATGTTTTGAACACAAGTCCGATGAAACAAACATTCCACAGCGAGTTTAGAACAAAATCCTCAATTCGATTATCATTAGTTACACTTGCCGGGTGTAAGCGAGAACTTATGTTGTATGGATCCATATGGGTTTGACAAACCCTCATTCAAATGGTTCGCTACCATTTACGAATGAAATATATATTCGAGAAACAGTATATGTTCTAACACTATTGTGATGAGGTTCTATGGAAGGAATGTTAAGCATTGATAATTGGGTGCTCGCGAACCTATTTTGGAATAAAACTTTTGGATGATCAATTTTATGGAAATACTAAATCTTGTGATTCAAAATAACGTTTATTACTACATCTATGATTTCACCAACATTTTTCGTTGACAGTTTTCTATATGTTTCTCAGGTTCATACATGGCTATTTGATACATGCTTCCGCGTACACTCATACTTGCTTGGGATCAAGCATACATGCATACACTCTGATTTCTTGCTTGGAGTCAAGCATACATACATGCATACGCTAGTGATAGCACCTTTGGATTCAAACTTTTCGTTTACATACTTACGCTATTTATAGCAAACCGTGATTTTAAACTAATTATGTCGCAAGTTTTTTCATTTACACTTCATAACTTTTGTAAACTTAAACTTGTTGTCGATCCGTTTGGTAAACTAAACTTTGTAAGTTTTGTACATTTTAAATGAATGCGACATAATTTTGGTCAAATGCGTCTCATATAGAGACTATGACCATGCAACGAGACCTAAGTAGCGGCGCCGTCAATGACGATTTTGCCGGGTCGCTACATATGGTATCAGAGCGTTGGTTGTAGGGAACTATGATATGCATTAGTGTGTCTCACAGAGTCGTTAGGACGCATTAGTGAATCTAGACTACAACCGGATAGTTAACCATTGCATTCTGACATACATTTACTATAGATAGCACTTACTTGACTACTTGTGCATTATACTTGAATCATTCTTAGGCAAAATTCTTAATGGTACCAAACTTTCATCATACGAATCGGTATTCTGCCACTTTCTGGTGACCCACGTCAATTTCAAGATTCATACATGAAAGGATGACAACGACTTCATTAGTCACACTTGTTCGGGAACTCTGTCTCCCAGATTGTTATTTGCCACCGTTTCAACTTACTATTGGGGTCACACCAGTGTTCCTTACTATCTACCACTTCTTGTTACTACCATCACTACTCTAGGTGAGTATCGTCATCACTATTTATCACTACGGTTGCGTACTATTGTTATCATGATTCGTTACACTTCTCGTACTGGAATACATTATTGTTTGACTTGAATCGCATTGATGTGAACAATCATTTATACACTTCCCTCGGGGAACGCTTCTTTAGAGTTGCACTAATTCTTTCGATTCAATACGAGTCACATTAGAGACATCGTTACACTTTGTTCATTTTAAAACTTCACGATTATACGAACTTGAATCTATGGAGTAATGTGGGAATGGAGGTATGAGTTAGCGTAATATAATGACACTCGATCAACGTGGTTATATTACGGTAATTCATACCAAAGTTCTAATGACTTGTGATGGTGATTGGACTCAATCAACCTAATCACCACCATGTGCCATGTACATGACTTCATTTTTCTTGTTTGAACATCCAAAAACTCCGAGAATACTGATAACAACCATACCCGGGACACATCTTCGATTAATGTCGAACCATATTTATGCTTCCAAATGAATGGAAAATTCTTTCAACATCAGCGTATGTTACACGTGTATACTATCTCGTTTTCGCACAGTTTTATCGACGAACTACAAACTGTTTTGTATGCTCATGATGTGCGTAGAGGTGTATACGAAATAGTTATATTTTTATTACGAAATACTATTAAATACGATACAATTTTACACAAGTTATTTATTTATTTATAGAGTGGATATACCTAAACCTTGCTACAACACTTATCGGCAGTGTACCTAATCGTACAGTAGTGTAGTTTTTAGTAAGTCCGGTTCATTCCACAGGGAGCTAGCCAAGTTTAACGCTATATTTTTAAAACTATATTTGTATAAATATAAATATATATATAAGTAATATTATTATTATAAAAAGGGGGTTTTTACCGTTTAATGACCGGTTTGTCGATTTTAAAACTTTAGTCGCAGTTAAAACCTAATGTAAAATATTAAAAATAAATATAACTTAAATTAAAGCGTAAAGTAAATAACGCTAATAAAATTGCGATAAATAAAAGTGCGATAAATAAAATGACGATAAATAAAATTGCGATAATTAAAAAGTACGATAAATAAAATGACAATAAATTAAAGTGCGATAATTAAAAAGTACGATAAATAAAATGACAATAAATTAAAGTACGATAATTAAAAGTGCAATTAAATATGAAATAAAGTAATTATGCTTATTTGAACTTCCGTAATCATGATGTTTGACGTGTTGATTTTAGTTTAGTACCATGGGTTAATTGTCCTTTGTCCTGGATTATTCAATATGTCCATCTGGTTTTTGTCCATAACAGTTCATCAGTCATAAATATAAAGTGTGAGTGTCCTCGTCAAATTATCCTTATATCCGAAGTCAAATATTTCAACTAATTGGGGACTTAAACTATAATTACACCAAGTGTCCTTGTATGTAATTCACCCCTGTTTTAATAAGTCCATTAACTATTAATCCATTCTCGTGTCCGATTAAATGAACGATTATTAGTACTTATAAATATCCGCCCATCGTGTCCGATCGAGTGTATATGGTTATTTATAGGTACGTCCAATTGTAAATCTTTATATTAAATTAACAAACTATCATTTAATTAAACAAATATAAAGCCCATTAATAGTCCATAGTCTAATTTTCACAAGTGTCGTTCTTTTGTCCAAACCCCAATTATGGTACAAAGTCCAATTACCCTGTCTTAATATTTTAGCCCAACATCATGATTACTTCGGATTAAATAAGCATAATAATAACTTAGCTACGAGACATTAATTTAAAAAGGTTGAACATAACTTACAATGATTAATAATAGCGTAGTGTTACACGGACAGAATTTCGACTTACACACTTACAACATTCGCTAACATAACCTTATTATTATTAAAATTAAAATTAAAATTATAATATATATATATATATATATATATATATATATATATATATATATATATATATATATATATATATATATATATATATATATATATACGTGAGATAGAGAGATAGAGAAAAGATGTACCAAACTCGGCTGAAAACTTTGCAATTTATAGCACTTGGCCTGACTTTTGGCCCCATACGATCGCATGGAAATTGTACTTCCAGGCCATGCGATCGCATGGCCCTCTGATCCAGCTCACATAATTTTGTTTTCTTGTTTGCCGACGGTTTTAATATATAATATAATATATATAATTTTAAGAATTAATTATATATTATATTATATTCATGTGCATAGTTGACTTGTAATTTTTAGTCCGTTGCGTTGAGCGTTGAGAGTTGACTCTGGTCCCGGTTCCGGATTTTCGAACGTCCTTGCGTACAATTTAATATCTTGTACTTTGCGTTTCGCGGCTTGTACTCTTGTAATTTCTAGACGTTTCTCATCAATAATTTGAACCACTTGGATTGTACTTTGTACTTTTGAGCTTTTTGGTCATTTGCGTCTTCAATTCGTCGAATCTGTCTTTGGTCTTCACCTTTTATTATTTAAACGAATATCACTTGTAAATAGAACAATTGCAACTAAAATCTTGTCTTTCTTGAGGGATAATGCTATGAAATATATGTTCGTTTTTAGCATTATCAGCTCACATCGAGGCGGAAACTTCTCTCGCATTACACTCGTACTTCCGTTTAAGGAAATCTTTTATCTAAATTCTTAATGGAGAGAGAGACTCTTCGCATTATACTAGTATTCGCTACGAGGGGGAATATTCCTAACGAACGTTTTTAGAAACCGATAAATCTTTCGCGACGCGAATTTCTTAAGAAACTTGTTCTAACTAACGTTTTCAAGTCCTAATGAACTTGTTCAATATACCTTAAAGAGATGTACCTCGTTTCGGATCGAGATCCTCGTTTCACTTCTAGATTTTGGAGTGCCTTACAAAAAGTCTCGGGACCACGTTTAGACATGAGTACCGCACATCAACCACAACCCGACGGACCGAGCAAACATACGATTCAAACCTTGGAAACCATAATACGAATTTGCGTTATCAACTTCAAATTTACTTGAGAAAAGTAGTTGCCTTTAGCCAAATTCTCTTACTACAATAATTTTCATTCGAGTATTAACGCCACACTTTTCGAGGACTCGTATAGCCGCAATTGTCGTTTTCTTAAATTGTTGAACCGAAGTAGGTGACAAGCAAACCACCGAACCCGAACTCATTCATGAAACAACCGAAAAATTATTCAAATTCAAGAAAGGCTCAAGACGGCACGTAGTCTCCAATAGAGCTACACCGATGTTAGACGTAAACATTTCAAATTCCAAGTGGGTAACTGCGTAACGTTAAAAGTCACACCTTGAGAAGGTGCAATCCGTTTCGGGAAACGTAGAAAGCTAAATCCGCGATACACAAAACCTTTTAAAATCCGGGGGTGTTTTGAACCCGTTACTAGCCATTTAGATTTTCCAACTCATTCGAGTCTCCGTTCATCCTACATTCTACGTATCAAACTTAAAGAAGTGTCTTGCCGAATAAGAACTTGATATTCCTTTCGATGAGCTTACTATCGATTACAAACTTCACTTCCTAGGAGAACCGGTTGAAATTGTGACCACTGAGTGTACCTCAGATACTGATTTTAGGGCCTGCCTCTCGGCTACTGCCAACCCTCGTAAGGGATCGCAAGGAGTAAGAGCCAATGCTTCGCCACATGTCACACTGTGAGAACCTCCCTTACGACTAACCCACCACACATGGACGCGGTTATACCAGCTCAGATACCAACTCTAATGACCCGTCTTAATCCATCTGGACGAATACATTACATTTGGTTACATCGCGAGGTACTTGACCTCTATATGATACATTTTACAAACATTGCATTCGTTTTTGAAAAGACAATCTTTCATTACATCGAAAGTTGACGGCATGCATACCATTTCATAATATATCCAAATATAATTGACTTAATAATAATCTTGATGAACTCAACGACTCGAATGCAACGTCTTTTGAAATATGTCATGAATGACTCCAAGTAATATCTCTAATATGAGCAAATGCACAGCGGAAGATTTCTTTCATACCTGAGAATAAACATGCTTTCAAGTGTCAACCAAAAGGTTGGTGAGTTCATTAGTTTATCATAATCATTCATTTTCATCATTTTAATAGAGCACAAGAATTTCATTTCCAGTTCTCATAAATATACGTCCCATGCATAGAGACAAAAATCATTCATATGGATTGAACACATGGTAACCGACATTAACAATATGCATATAAGAATATCCCCTATCATTCCGGGAAATCCTTCGGACATGATAAAACAACTTCAAAGTACTAAAGCATCCGGTACTTTGGATGGGGTTCGTTAGGCCCAATAGATCTATCTTTAGGATTCGCATCAATTAGGGGTGCACTAATTCTCAAAATTAGTGATGTTCCCTAATTCTTAGGCTACCAAGCAAAAAGGGGCATATTCGGCTTCTATCATTCAACCATATAATGTAGTTTCGATTAGTTGTGTCTATTTCGTAAAACAGTTATAAAAATTGCGCATGTATTTTCAGCCCAAAAATATAAAGGGTAAAAAGGCAAATGAAACTCACCATACTGTATTTTGTAGTAAAAATACATATGACGTCATTGAACAAGTGTAGGGTTGGCCTCGGATTCACGAACCTATATTATTCATATATTTATTAAAACCTATACTTGAAATCGAACAAAATTAGGTATTATTATTAATTGTTATTTTAGTAACTTGTACGTTTCATTAATAACTAAATTAACTATATATATTTTATATACATTAAATAGATAATTAATATTTATTACAAAAATATTAATATAGTTATGCTTTATGTTAATAATATATATTTTTATATAGAAAATCTTTATTTGATATATTAATAATACTAATAATAAAAATGATAAAAATAATAATATAAATATTAAAAATAATAATAATAGGGATAATAAATTAACAATGATAAAAAAATGATAATTCTAATAATAATAATAATGATACTTAATAATAATAATAATAATAATAATAATAATAATAGTTTTAATAATAATAATATTAATAATTTTCAGAAATAATTATAGGTATTTGTCATAAACTTAATCATACTTTTTCTTAATAATCATAATTATATCATTAACCTATTTTAAATCATAACTTAATCCTAAATTTTATTTTTAAACCTAACCTTAACATTTTAATAACATTAATATTAATAATAATAATAATAATAATAATAATAATAATAATAATAATAATAATAATAATAATAATAACAACAACAACAATAAATAGTAATAAGTAAACTACCTCGAGGAGTAGTCCTAAAAAATTTCCCAAGTCCGGGTTTGAACCCGCGACGTCCCCTAACCCGATAACATCCTTAACCATATTTATTATTATTGTTATTTCACATATCATTAACGGATCATAATCATCTCTATGCTACATTGTCTTATCATTTTGTGTATTATTATATTTAATTCGTTATTCGTTATCATCATCTTCATAATCACCATCAACGTGATCATAATCATAAACAACACTCGTCATCATCATCTAACATTACTATAATCATCTATTATGATCATTATCTAAACATCAACATCTTTTTCACATATCATCTGCGTATATCTATAAGTCCAACAGTTTGAAAAAGTACGGCCCATCAAGTGTTACAGTAGTTTCGTGGCCCAACAAGTATACAGCAGGTACCCGCCCCAGCAGGCCCAAGAACCAGTCCAATTATATACTATAAACCGGAGCCCAATGGCTATAAATATTACGGCCCAACAAGGAAAATCATTGCCCAGTTCGATTATAAAAAAATATAGCACGTCCTTTAAATTTTCCATTTTTGTCGGCCTTCAATCCATCATCATCTTTACAGCTCATAATAACATTATACAAGTACATCATTATCATAACCCTACCGTTTCATCATATTCATTTTATTTTAATAGAAGAAACAGAAAACGTTGTAGTAGCCATCGAAGCATATCAAGATCGTGTTACCATCACATGATTATTAACATCATTCATTGTCTCTAAAATTTTATTATCGATTACGTTTTTGTTTAAGAGGTGATCAGAGATGAAACGAGATCATAAAGCGAGAAAAGAAACTTAACAGATCGATGAATGGTTTACCCACGTAACAGATTGAAACTGGAGCAGAATTTATAGAGTTGGTGATGGTAGTATGACGGTTTAGGGTGATGAATGGTGGTGGAAGAAGGTTGATGCAGGTGGTTTCGATTTGTGGTTGCTTTTGGTATTTCATGGTTGTACAAACAGGTCGGAAACTGTAGAAAATAAGTGGTGATTGGTTTTAGATGCAAAAGAAGAAAAGAAATAGAATTAGAAATGATAGTAGCAGGGTGATGGTTTACGGTTTATAGTTGAACAGGAGAGAAAAGTATTGCAACGGTGATGTAGAAAAAAACCACTATTGCAGTATTAGTAGAAGTAGTTTTAGTCGTAGGTTTGTGATGGTGTTTTAGGTTTATGATCGTAAATGATGGTGTTGGAGGTTGTTCACGAAGAAGAATGGTGAAAGTGGTGTTTGTCGATTGATTATAGGAGAGAGAGAGAGATGAGAGATAACGAGGTTGTTGTGGTGGTTGTACATGGTAACAGAAGTGAAACAAGGTGATTGAAGACACAAACGTATAGCAGCGAGTAGCTAACAATCATGGTGGTGAAGGTTGTAATGGAGAAGAAAGAATGAGGGAGAAGGTGATTGTGGTGGCGGTCAGTTGTCAGGAGATGGTCTAGTTCGTTGCCATCAGCAAACTTGATCACGTCAACAAAAATAGTAGTTGTGGTGATATCATGTGGGTTGTGACAAGCTAGTGATGATGGATCACGATTGAAACAGCAAACCGTAAGTCTACATCAGCTTGAGGATTGGTCTGGTGATGAGGAGGGTATCGAATAGCATAACAGAAGCAATAGATGAGGTGTTCTTTGAGTTGGTTTTTATCGGGCAGAAGTAGTGGGTATTGATCAAAATATATTAGTTGAAGTTGGTTGTTTTATGAAGATGGTGTGGTTAGATATGTTCTTGAAGGTCTTGCTTGTCAACAGCAATAACAAGGCACACGTGGGTATTGAATTTGTAGTTTTCGTTTAAGTGTAAATGATATGCATATGCATATGTATACTATATATATATATATATATATATATATATATATATATATATATATATATATATATATATATATATATATATATATATATATATATATATATATATATATATATTATATATATATATATATATATATATATAAAGAGGATAGAGAGTATAGTTGGTGATAGATCAAAAGCAAAAGTAACACAATAATGTAAATTAAGTCCCGTGAATCTCTGTCTTAAATTCAATAATGATAATAATATAATAATAATAATAATCTTTAACACATGTAGATAAATTGAGATTGAAAATGTCAAGCATAGTGAAGCCATCGGCTTCTTGTCCATATTATGTAGATATTTTAATTTACGGAATATTACATCATGGTCTATTGCTAAACAGTTAACATATAAAAGTTTTCTGAAAAATCCCCAATTTTTAAATTAAGTCCATTTATTTATTTCGGTCATTATGGTATAAAATCTGATTATTAATTACTAAATAAAAATTACATCGACTGTCCCTCTCAATTCTGGGTAAAATATAAAAGTGTTAAAATTTAATTACTAGATCCTAAATACATTTTTTTTAGTAAGCCTAAAATTTATAGAACCCATTTTTGGATCACCGTTTATTTTAGAATTATATAAGTTTGTATTTAACTTGCTTAATATCGATCGACTGACAAACGAGTGCTATTAACATTTACTAAATAAATTCGAAACCATATAAATATATATTCAATATACCTTATATATATATATATATATATATATATATATATATATATATATATATATATATATATATATATATATATATACCTTACATATATACCTTACATAATTAATTAACTCATATAATATATATATATATATATATATATATATATATATATATATATATATATATATATATATATATATAGATTTATTTTAATATCATATATTATTTTATTTACATAATTAATTAACTCATATAATATTTTAATTTATAATAATTAATATATATATATATATATATATATATATATATATATTTATTTATTTATTTATTTATTTACACATAATGGTTAGTGAATCGTCGGGAATAGTCGAAGGGTAATTGATTACATGAACACAGTTCAAAGTTTTTGAGACATCAACATTACAGACTCTGCTTATCGTGTCGGAAATATATAAAGATTAAGTTTAAATTTGGTTCGAAATTTCTGGGTCGTCACAAGGTTCGTCAAACCTAACGGTACCGTCCCTATAAGTCAACCTTACGTAAAGTAATTAATATAATCAAGCTAAGGGATTTTTGATCTGAACTCATATGTATATCGTTTAAGTTACTTGTGCCTAATATGTAAAACATTTGTAAAAAGCATGTTATCTCATCCCTGTAAAAATGTAATAGGGACTGTAGACTCACCTTAGCCAAAGCACTGAAATATCTCTTAGTAAAATCGTACAGTAGTCGAACAATCTCGACCGAACAACGTAACCTAGTCAAATAGGTCATCTTAAGTATACATATAGGTCACACTATGTCAACCCATAGTGTACGCAAAGTTCTAGTGCTCAGACTGACTCAATATACATATAAAAGTCAACTGATCCAAGCAAGTCAACCAAAGTCAACTCAAAAGTCAACTCAATCAAAGTGGTCAACTAAAGTCAAACATCTTAGTAGGTCATGAAATCATGGTCAACATGTCAAACCTAAGTCAAACAACATGTTACAGTTGAGCTTTTCTGTTCAACTTTGTCATCGACTTCTGTTGAATAGTACAATTGATGTAGACCACTCAGGAAACCACTATGCTTATAATGGAGCATAGTTGTCTCATGTAGAAAGCTGCTTTCCAGCCATGCCGGTTCTTCTATGCTGAGTCACTAGATATTCTTGACTTGCTAGGTACACATCTTGTGCTAATTGAAGAATACTGTCTACCTTGTGCTGGTAGACTAGGCAGCAAACTAAATACTCGACATAGCAATATATGATGTCTATACATAAACAAACCTGTGCTGGCTGCACATAACATTCTAGTGTACATATCTGCTGTTTTGTCATAATTAAATCCTTAATTGCTTTGGGGACTCAACAGCTTACACATATGTGCCATCAAGAACAAAGACTACAAATGGTCACTCTTGGGTAAATTAAAGGGTAAAAATTGTAACTTTCTAGGAGTGTAAAGGTTAAATTCAAAGGGCAAAAGTTAACTTTTCTATTTAATAGAAAACACTAACTAAAACCCACCTAAGGTTTAGACAAAAATTATTTTTTTGTTCAGCGCGAGTTACGTTTCATCGCCATAACCGTTCAAATTGAAATAATTTTACGAACTAAACATAACAAATTATATTCGAACGAAGTTTACACGCACTATGTTGCTGAAATGACTATCTCTTTGGCTTTATCTAAAAGGAATAGTTGATGAATAATAACTCAATTTGTGCTTGAAGCATTTGTACTATGTGCTTACACATATGTACCGTCAAGAAGAAACACTATAAATGGTCACTGTTGGGTAAATTAAGGAAAAATTGTATTCTAGGGGTGTGAAGGTTAAAATCACGGAGCAAATGGGTAACTTTTATATTTAACAGAAAATTCATCAACTAAAACCACCTAAATTTTTGGCGGAATTTATTCTTTTGTTCGGCGCGAATTAGATTTCATCGTCATAACCGTTAAACTCGAAAAGAAACAGCGTAATTATATTTTGTATTCTGTATTAATCAATGAATGAGATTACAGGAGAGATTTATATATATATAGAGTTTATAATTACACTATAATCTCTCTATTATAATCATTGTTATATAATGAACTTAAGTTGTATAATGTTCCCCACAAGCTAAGGCCGGAACGACATGTAGCTTGGATCGTAATAGAAGAAATATTGATGATGACAAAGGCTTCTCAAATACATCTGCAATTAGATCATCAGTGGTAATAAACTGAATTGAGAGTTTATGTTGTTCAACCTTTTCTCGAACAAAGTGAAAATCCACTTCCACGTGTTTTGTACGTGCATGAAAAACTGGATTTGCTGATAGGTATGTAGCACTAAGATTGTCATACCACAAAGTAGGAACTTTCTTAACTGGTACTCGAAGTTCATGCATTAAATCTTGTTAGTTCTAAGCTGTTGAATAAGACCAAAAAGCCTAAGAAGAAAATCGTTAAGTGAGCCGAATTGAAGAATTCCGTGAAGTTCGTGAAACACATTTGATGACTGTTTTGTTATTTAGTGTTTGGGCCTCATTTGTTAGCTCGGGAAACATATGGTTCCTAATCAAGTCGTTGACTTGTTGATTACAGACCCTATTTATGGTTTGTTTGGTTGTGTGTGTTTTTTGTTTGTCTATTTCGTTTGTTTCTTATATTTTGTTTTGTGTTAGTTCGCGTTTGTCATTTTTTTTTAGGGTTGACTTTAGTTTGTTGGTTTATCGCCTTTATGTTGTATGTTTCACAAGGGTCTATCATCCTTCTTTTGATGAAGGGTCCCTTATTCTATATACTCGTTATTTTTCGGAAAAAAGATATAATATGATATTTCTTTATTAGACACAGTGACGGAACCAAGAATTTTTTTTCATCAGGGGCGGATTTTTTTAAAAAAACGTAACAACTTTTTTGGGCAAAATACAAAGACTTTTAGTCAAAATATGGAGGCTTTGGGGGTAAAATATGAAGACTTTTGAGAAAAAAAATCCAATGGGGGTAAGTAAACCTAGTGTTGTAGATCATGTGATAGTGGTCTACCTCTTTTAGCGAAAGGTCAGAAGTTCGACTCCCATGGGGTGCAGCATTATACACAAGGTTGCCCATTTACCTTTGAATTCCACTCAAGGGTGTTTTCTGCACATCGCGTTGCGGGGTCAGTGGGGGCGGTGGGTTTTACCTCCCCATGCCCTCGGATTGGTCCGAGTTTCCTCCTGGCCAGCAGTTGCCGAGCGGGTTATACAACTGCGGGAGATGAACGCGTGAGTGGTTAAGGTGTCCCTGAGTGATCTCGTACTACTGTTATAAAAGGGGGGAGGAGTGGGTAAAATGAAAAATCCAAAAATTTTGCATTAAAAATTACAAATTTATTTGTGGCGGTCACCCCTGCCCCTTAGTACGATATAAAAAATGTGTTTAATCAATGCATATTCGATTAATACATATTTATTTTTCTATACAACTCACTAATAACATAATTAAACTCCAATTGATTTATCCATAACACTTGCATAAAGTTTTAGCTTGAAATACAAGCTCTATATACCAGATATAAGTTTTTACTTACAAGTATTAGTTGCCTTTGTCAAACACACTCGAAAACTTATTTTAGCAATCATATAGCAACCTAACAAATATACCCAACACATGAACACAAGTTAAGGACATAGAGAAAAACAAACGATACCAATATGTGATAGAATCGCAATAGTTGAAGGACTACTAGTGTGAACTAGAAAAACAACGTTGAAGGACTATTAATGTTGATTAAAGAAACAATGGATGAAAAATGTAATTTAGCGTTTATATAATTGAAATTTTTTTTTTTTGTTAAATAAGAAACCCTCTTTGAGTCCAGGGTTTTACTAGAGAACAAACGATATTCTTATTCTTATTCTCATCAATCAAAACAGAAATAAAATAAAATGGCGAGCGGTGGAATAACAGCAGCAGCAGCAGCCGGAGGAGGAGGAGGAGGAGTTGAATGGCATCAGAGACCACCAAATGCCAAAAATCCAATCGTGTTCTTCGATATCATAATCGGTACCATACCTGCTGGTCGTATTAAGATGGAACTTTTTGCTGATATCGCTCCTAAAACTGCCGAAAATTTCCGTCAGTTTTGTACCGGAGAATATAGGTTTATTATTTTATTTACTTTATTTGTATTTGTATAACTTGAATCAGTCAATTAATTTGACCTAATTTTCAATCGTTGATGTGCAGAAAAGCTGGACTACCTGTTGGATACAAAGGTTGTCAATTTCATAGGATCATCAAGGATTTTATGATTCAAGCTGGTGATTTTCTCAAGGTTGATATTTTTTTTTTTTTTTTTTTTTTTTTTTTCATTTTCTCATGATGATGTTTTCACATTCAATTTGTTTTTGTTTTCAGATGTCACTAGGTTTTGATACCCTTATAAGATGTATCTGTGTAACCTAAATAGGAAAAGTCTCACCTGTTATCCGTTTACCAGGGCTTAGTGAGCTTATCACTTTGAGCTTATGGGATCATTGAAGCTATAAAATCAAGTTAATAAGCTTATGATTCAGTAATATAGAGGTTATTGGCTTTTAAATCCAATTAGCCTGAAATATAAGCTAGTTTAGAAAAAGTTGAATCACAGCTCAATGAAGGTTGTAGATTATTATACTGTTATTGAAGTTCTGTTTTTTATTTTTAGAATCAAGTACTAATTGTTCTGGACAATATATAAATGGGAAATTTGCAAATATACAAAAGCCTATATATAATTAGTCTATTTGCAGGGAGATGGTAGTGGATGTGTATCCATTTATGGAAGTAAGTTCGAGGATGAAAATTTCATCGCTAAGCATACTGGACCTGGTCTTCTGTCAATGGTATGCATCTTGATTTCAATATTATTTATTTTCATTTCATATATGTGTTTACTTAAGACCTATACAAGTAGAGTTTGGCTTTCTATAGGTCTTAATCAAGTATAAATACGTGTCTTTTGTCCAATTTACTTGTTATCTCTAGGGATTCTATTTGCTACAAATGAGCATGTGTTCGGTTCTATGATTGATATTATTCGACAATAATATGTCCAACCTACATGGTAATGTATGTAATCGAAAACGAGTCATAACATGACAGGTGACGTCTTTATCTTCTGTACTAGGGTTGCATGTGAGTAAAATTAAATGAACTGGGACAACTCATGGATGTAATTGGGTACATCTGGTGATATGCATGTACTGAGTTGAACGGAAATATAGAAGTACACTGGTGTTCTAGTTGTAGTGTAAATATGATTATACATAACTGAAACTGAACCAACTTGAACTGAATCTTTGTTTTTATTTATTTGAATAAGACTAGCTTAAAATGATCCGTTTGTTCCAAGTTTTTGTAACAAATTCTTTAAAAAAAATCCCGTATGGTTCTGGTTATCACTAAATCTCAAAACTAATTGAATATAATCCAGAACGAAGAACCAAGACAAATTTAGCTGGTCCTATTCCCTTCGTTATTGTTCAGTTTGTTTATTGTGGTCTGAAATGTTGTTGTTGAACCTAAACTTAGCGAGTACTTCATGATACACAAACATTTTCATTATAAACTTTAATGGAGAATCTTAATAATGAAATATAGCTGAATTTGATCATCAGGCATTAAGTAACATTAATTAAGAACATAGAACTCTCATGCTAATATATAGTTATAGAGAATGATCATTGTATTATATGGAATTCATAAGTTTAAAATACCTTTTGGCTTTAATAATTTAGATGAAACCTCAAGCTTGTATGTTAGTAGGCCTTCTTCTAATTAGAAGACTTACATACAGAATCTATATTTCTTTGTTTTGGTCTGTGTTTTCCATTATTCAGATAATTTGGTACTCATGGGTAGAAGAAACTATTAGTGTGCACACACACACTCACACTCACACATAAAGAGAGACACACACACTAATCTTTATTAGTACAAGTAGTATCCATAGCTAAAAAATATAGATTAGAGATAGGCTATCTACCTAGAACATCCTACTCATCAATCATAACTCTAGTACATCACATATTATTAAGATGTTATACTGTTATGGTAAGAGATGACCACCATTTGTTTTATTGATGAAACAAATTGTTTTACTAGATCATTAGTGGGCCTACTAAAGACCTGATGAGTATAAACAGTTGTGTTTTGGTTGTGTGAATCTATTGTGCTTTAGGATTACCATTTATTCTTTTTTATTTTTATCTTTCGCAGGCCAACAGTGGACCAAATTCTAATGGGTGTCAGGTACTTTAATATTGTTTATTCGTTACTTAAAATGTCATCTTCTATGTTATAAGATAATCATTTATAATGCTAAAATAATCAAGGTATGGTTTTGGTAAGCTATAATACAGTCAACTACCAGTTTATTCCGGTTTTGATAGCTGTGGCATGGGTTGATTTGAGCTATGTTTTTCTTCAAGAGCAAGTGACTTTATAAGGGAATACCTTAAAATGTCTTAAATATAAATTTAAGTCACTTCTTTCAAAATTTATAATCATATTGAAATATTTTTTCAATTATGAAGAAAAGAGTATTGGAATTGTGTATAGTATTATCAAAAAATTATTCATTTTGAGCTGTAACAACCTGTTACCAAGATGTGCACGAATGCGTATCTCTAGGACCACTACTTTGATATAGCTCGTTCATCTGAAACACTTGACATTTTTAACTAAGTGTTGTTCTGTTCTCTGTGCAGTTTTTTCTCACTTGTGCCAAATGTGATTGGCTTGACAATAAGCATGTGGTATTCGGGGTATGTTCTTTCCCTCCCTCGTTGTATTTACTCATAACAGACAATTAATAGTATGGGGAAAACCAATTAAAACTACTTTAAATAAATAAATAGCACTAAAGTAACACTGAACATTTGTGAGTAGGACCCCCCATTATACTATCTACTATCCGCTGATAGTTCTTTCCTCTAAGTTATGAATCTTTTTAAATTCTAGTTGACAGTACTAATTTAGTCGTTATTGATTCAGAGAGTTCTTGGAGATGGTCTATTGGTGGTGAGGAAGATTGAGAATGTGGCTACAGGACCAAACAATCGGCCCAAATTGCCCTGCATTATTGCAGAATGCGGAGAGATGTGATTAAGTCCTTGGTTATGTAACGTACATGTAAACTTTTACGTTCAGATGAATGATATGAAGACAAATATCCTCTCCGAGAAGATGAAAGGTTATCTGGCTGTATTAACCCTAGATCAGTAGGCCTTATTTAAAGCACTGCTCACAAAGCCAAATAAAACCTGTTTGTGGGTTTAATGATTGTGCTATCCTATTGGCTACCTCTTTAATATTACTCTCTGAGCTATTTACTTGTCAAGATCTTGTTTATTATTTATACTTTTGGTGGGTGAAAACTTGTAGGCCTGGTTAGATATACAAATCTTAATCAGTTTCTTCGGGTTCGATTGAAATACCAACTTTTAATGCATACAACAAAAATTATGCGGTGAAAAGTTGTACTATGTGCTTTGATGGTAAGATATCGTGGTGCCCATCTATGAAAATACGATGGATCTAGACATGAGGTGAGTCAACTAGTTTTGTGCTATTTTTACTCCGTGTGATTCACCACCATAGCACCACATAATCGTTGTTAGAATCTAATTTATAATCCAAGTAGATTAATTATCAAAAATTCATGTAATTAATTTGAATGTTCATAGTGTACCCTACCTTCGACATATTAATGGCCGACTCGTTAATAACCACTCACGAAGTAAATGCCAAATATAGGTGCCACGAAGACATTCATACTTGCTAGAGTACAATGGTATCGAATCTAGTGTCCCATAACCTCGGTCAAATAAAAGTCAAATTATGAAAGCTATTCCTAGCTCGGCTGCCCACAAATACAACTAAGGAAGGGGACAATTTTGCTTTCCCTTTGTATGAAGTCATTTTGAGAAAGTCAACTAATATTTTCAAAATGCATGGGGAACTAACATAACCTCAAAAAGTGGTATTGCTCTTCTACAAATAAGTAGGCATAAACCTTGGAGAGGTCATGTTCTCATTACACAATCAATTCACTAGTATGTTACACACACATACCTCACATTATCTCTTGGTGGCGTAAAGCAAGTCACATCTTGCTACCTTCGGAAAACCGCCAACAAGAGCATACACCCTTTATGTCCACCCTAATTATCTACCTCTGTGATTAAAACTACCCAACCTTATCACTTCGATAAGGCTCGCCAGAAAGTGTACAAACAATTGGCGCCATCCGTGGGATACACACAAACACATACTATGTTTAGAAAAGTGCTAAACCGACGCCATGGTTGATTCCAATCACGTACCATCTGGGGTCACCTCACCCATGGGGACACCCATCTCAAGTCAGATTCAACCGAAATTCGAAACGGTTGGGACTATCACTCAAACACCGTTCACCCCCGCTGCATTCATCTCCACAAATTGTCATGGCTCAAATTCTACAGAACCACCGCCACTGATAGACAAAACCTTCATACTAAATAATTACAATCACATCAGGTCAGTAATGAGAGATTTACGAGCAGCGGTCCATCTCCAAAGTCGACGAACTTTTAACTTATGAAAGTGATGAATATGATGATGAAAGGGAAATGGAAGCTCCACCCAACCCGAGCCTGCCCCCATAAATTCAGCCAACCAATCATCTGGTTCAAACTACGACACAACAAATCGGAGTCACGAACATGGAAGCTCCACCCAACCTAGCTACAAAAAGGAACCTAACACCTCGAACCGGTACCCCAAAAGAAAAGGAACCTAGCTACAGAAAGACACAAAGCAACATGCAAAGAAGTAGAATGAGCTACTCAAAGCAAGCATCATTCTGGAAGCAAAATATCTGTCCTGGGTAGCGAATCCCGTCTTGGTCAAGAAAGCAGATAGGGGCTGGAGGATGTGCGTAGACTTTATGAACATCAACAAAGCTTGCCCGAAGGATTGCTATCCTCTACCGGAGATTGATTGGAAGGTAGAATCCTTGAATGAGTACAAGTTCAAGTGTTTCTTAGATGCGTACATGGGTTACCATCAGATCCAGATGGTAGAGAAAGACGAAGAGAAAACGTCATTCTTCACAAGTAACGAGATTTTCTGTCATCAAAAGATGCCCTTCCAATTGAAAAACGCAGGAGCGACATACCAAAGACTCGTAGAGAAAGCTTTTCACAAACAGTTGGGCAGAAACCTAGAAGCTTATGTCGATGACATGGTCATTAAGAATCACGAAGAGACAGATCTCTTGGAAGACATTCAGGTGACCTTCGATACCGTTTGGTCCATCAATATGAAGCTTAACCCGAAGTAATTTTCCTAAATTCTTGGGTTACTACATCATTAAGAAAGGAATGCGAGCAAAATTGGAGAAGGTAGATAAGCTTAAGCAGCTTAAAACCCCAATGACAAAAAAAAAAAAAAAAAAAAAATATGCAAAGCCTCAATGAAAAGCTAGCATCACTAAGTCGCTTCCTATGCCGGAGTGCAGAGAAACAATTGCCTTTCTTCAAAATACTAAAGGGTTGCTTGGATAAAAGAAGATAGTCTGGAGCGAAGAAGTGGAAAAAGCCTTCACAGAAATGAAGACATACAATGGCGAACCTCCCAACCCTGACATCGTCTGTGCAAGGAGAAACGCTATATGTGTGCTTGGCTACCTCCGAAGAATGCATCAGCACAGTCCTTGTAACATCCTCAACTGGGCCTAGCTGTAAGATTACTAGTTTGCCCTTAAGTTTGTATTAAGTTAATATATGCTTTTACTTATTATTTAATATTTTTTATTATGTGATGATGTGGTAAGGACCAGTTTGTGACAAGGGTCACAGAACATGTTTGTTTATTTAAATTGGACTTCGTCTGGGTCGCCAAATGATGTACGAAAGTTATCAGATAACTGGTAAATACCGTGTGTGATGGGGTATTGTATTTAACATAAATATATAAGCATGATACAGCTCATATATATCATTTTCTTGAAACTTCTACACAACACCTCGTACCTAATTTTCTTCCATTCTTGAAACCTAATCTCCAAATCTTGTTGATTGATCCTTGTTTTTATTGAAAATTAGTAGCAAGTGATTTCTAGAGTCTAAACTAGGTAAGATTTATGTGTTTTCATACTTGAATCTGTGTCAAAATGGGTTTTTAGTTAGGTTTTTGACAAGTGGGTTTTGATGTCAAATTGGTTGAAATTGTTGTTGTTTTGATGTAATTAGTTGGAGTTTAAGTTTCTATAAGTGTTATAAATGTTTCCTAAACGGATTTTGGTGTCAAAACATTTAGAAATCGAGATTTGGGTGATTTTGGTTCGAAACCTGTCAGTTTCTGCTGCTACTACACGAAGAATACAACCGTACGGTTGCAGCTTGCAACCGTACGGGTACACTGTGCAACCGTACGGGTGCATGTGCAACCGTACAGATGTAGTGGTGTTGGTGCAACCGGGCAGTGGGTGTGCAACCGTACGGGTGCACGATGCAACCGAACGGATGGACTTGCAACCGTACGGATGCATGTGCAACCGTATGGATATTGATCAGTGGAGCATTATTGTGAAATTTAGTTGTTTCCTAGCCGTTATGCTGTCCGCGTGACTTATGATGATCAGGATGTAAATTCTGAAAATGCACAAGTGTTAAGTAGACTTTTTAGCGGCGCTTTTTGATAATGATTTACTTTACTGTGTTGTTTTGTGTTAACGGACAGAAACTAACTTGATTTGCCTTATGTTCAGGTGATAAGGATAAGGAAGCCGCTCAGTGATAGATTATCTGAGCTAGTTGCTGGTAGTCGGTGAGTGGGACTAACTGGAGTATATAGTATAGAGTAGCATGTTATATAATGATTGCCATGCTTGTTAGATATACTTGCTACTATGGTTAGTTAGTATGTTGTGATGACTGCATGTTAGTTGATGCTTGTCTGCTGGAGCCCAGTGCGTCCCTATTGTGTGGTAGCCTCGGTAGGAGAGATCAACCTGCGGGTTGGGTTCCTCATGTGTTATCCTAGACAATCGTGGTGTATATATGTGTGAATGACGCGTTTGTCGTGTGTGGATTATATATAAACAACACGGTGGTGGAGGAACTTCTGGTAAGCCCCAGTCCGATCAACTAGTGGTTAATGGTTTGGCCGAGCCGCCAGAGTCTTTGTAGACGGCACTTGGGTGATGTTTATGTGTTAGACTATGTGACATGATTAGTATGACGGCTCCTGTATACTCTTGCCTGTAGTTAGTTGTACTCACTTAGCTTCATGCTAATTCCCCTCCATCTCCTCCCTGCAGGTTGTTAGCTTTGTAAATTATGCTTTTAGGAGAAGACGGGCATGATGATGTTATGTTTGACAGGAGTCAACTCTGATGTGGTTTTACTTAGTTTAAAATGTGTTCTTTGGTAAACATAATGCATTTACGTCTCTTCCGTTTAACTTATGCATTTTGTTTTAATAACACGTGACATCGGTTGGATTGTATTAATGATATTTACCAGTTATGTCGTATTTAATAAACTTAATGCTTCTGCCACGTATTTAAAAAAAAAAATTTAGCGGTGTCACAGTCCTATTAACGGAGAGAGACCGAAGGTAAATCCTAATATACTTCGTGAGTCGCGTTCTCCAAGGAGCTCCGGAGCTCAAAAAGCTCACCCTAGTACTTGTGCATATAGATCGAAAATTACGAAGTTATTTCCAAGCTCACCCTATTGTTGTTAAAATCCAATTCACCATGTACTCATAAAGCCATAAAAGTCAGGTCGAATGGCCAAATGGGCCATTGAATCGGGAGAACATGACATTGTTTCCAAGTAATGCACTCCATCAAGGGAAAAGTGCTAGCCGATTTCATTGCCGAGACAACAGTGAAAGACGAAGAAGGCATTTCAACACAAGTCATCATCTCAACCGTTGAAAGAGAGGAATGGAAGTTGTACACTGACGGAGCATCTAGCTCTGATGGATCGGGAGCAGGTTTAATGTTGGTTAACCCCGAAGGGAAAGAATACACATATTCCCTTCACTCCGAATTCATAACCACCAACAACGAGGCAGAATCTGAAGCCCTTCTCTCTAGCCTAAGGATGGCGAAGAACATACAACGCCTTCGCACCTTCATCGTTTCACAACTAGTTGCTAACCAGGTTCTGAGCACCTTCAAATCCAGACAACCATCCATCTAACTCTATCTGTCGAAAGCTAGAGAGCTGATAGAAAACTTCAAAAGCTTTGCCATTGAACATGTACGAAGGAGCCAGAGTGAAAACTTAACCAAAGAAGTTCTGTTTGAAGTGCTAATAAAAGATCCATTCAAGAAAAGAAGGTCAATGACCTGATAGAAGAGGATGAAGACACATGGATGAAACCATTAAGGGAATACTTAGGAATTTGGAATCTTACCAGAGGATAAGAACGAATATAGGATACTTCGGATTAAAGCTCCATCTTACAACCTGGTGAATGGAGGTTTGTACCGAAGGTCGTTTTTAACACTCTTCGATGCGTTGGACCGAAGCAAGCTTCTATCGTCATCCAATAAATGCACGAAGGAATATGTGGCCTTCACGCCCGCCCAAGGTCAGTGGTAGCCTAGATCATGAGAACATGATACTATTGGCATACAATGGATCAAGACATGGTCACAATCCTATAAACGTGCGAATCCTTCCAGATTCACTTGAACATCACAAGGAAACCAAATCAAGAGTTAGTCTCTGTATTGTCAGCATGACCATTCACTAAATGGGGAATATATATATATATATATATATATATATATATATATATATATATATATATATATATATATATATATATATATATATATATATATAGTAGGACCACTGCCCGAAGCTCCGGGTAAGTCAGATTTCTGCTTGTAGCAAACAACTACTTCACAAAATGGACAGAGGCAAAACCCTAACAACGATCACATGTAAACATATTGAGAAATTTGTATGGGAATGTATCGTATAGGTTTGGAATTCCCAAGGAAATTGTCTCCGATAATGGGAAACAGTTTTTCGAAGGTCTCTTCCCAAGCTTTTGTGAAAAGTTGAAAATCGAGCAAATTTACACCTCCGTATACCATCCACAAGGGTACAGATATGTGGAATTCACAAACCGAGATATCATAAAAGGGCTCGAAAAAAGATTGGGGAGATGCCACAAATAGTGGGTCAATGAGCTTCCACTGGTACTATAGGTTCATTGGACCACACTAAAGCGAAACAACGGTGAAACACCATACAACCTAGCATACAGGACCGAAGCAGTCCTCCCCGCTAAAATACAAGTCTTGACTAACATGACTGCTAATCTCGAAGACAACTCAGAAAACCTTCGTGTAAACTTAGACTTGTTGGAAGAAAGAAGGGTAGCAACAATGATTCGAGAAGCCTCTTATAAGAAATTTATAGAAAGATACTATGACAAATGAGTCAAGCCATCCACTTTCAAGATAGGAGATTATATCCTATGATTTAATAACACAATAAACTGATCAGAGGGACATAGTTGTAATTTGACAGAGTGCCATCATGATGACGAAGTGAAAACATCTAATCAATGTTTAGATTATCAATGAAGTTTAACTTAACGAAGCTTTCTCGGAACTTCACTTCATAAAATTAAACTGGGGGGCTTGATAGTGTACCTAATCTTCGACATATTAATGGCCGCTTCGTTCATAGCCGCTCACGAAGCAAATGCATAACATATGTACCACGAAGACATTCATACTTGTAGAGGCCCCAAAATCATCCGCTGCAGTCAACCTTACTCGGCATATTGCAGAGTGCCCAACATTGTTCCCAGAAGTAAGCTTCATTGACCATACAGTTTTCATTACTAGATTATGTTGCTGACTTCATGTAGATATTCTTTTACAAAATATGAATATAATATTGAAATTTTTAGATGGTATTATAGTACAATAAATTGTTATATGCTATTTATAATGAAGTAATAGTTTTTTTATGGTCGCTTGACCACTTTCTAACAATCAGAACTGTTGATAGGTTATTATCGTGAATCCGCATTTTCTAGTATCCTTTCTATAAACCTCGAATAGGGTTTCTGTTAATAGCTTTATGTTATGTCTAACCTGGAATGTTAATTCACAGTTAAATAATAGAAATTAACCTGAAAGCTTACGAATAAGAACAACAATGGAGTTGACTTCCAATTACAATTATGAACGAATTCAGTTACAATTGAGAGGGAAAAAATAATATCCTAACAGAATTAACAAGCTATTTGTAAGCTAAAGAAGTGTAACAGCTTCGATTACAGAGCTGGATACGATGCATGCGCTTCGCTCGTGTCACCCTCCTAAACCCGCATCCAATCAGCACACGTTCCTGGTACGCTTATTTCATTTACACATCATGTGCTTGGCACACTAGCACTTAACGAGCACTAAACCCGTTTAATGGTAACTAACAAAATTATAAAAATATCTCCTTCTTCAATTAATTCTTGTCCTCAAGAATTAGGGTTCTTCAAATTTGAAATTGGGGAAATCGTTGGGCAATCTCATCAGCAAATTCCCATGTCGCATCTTCTGGTCTTTCATCCGACCATTGGATTAAAAAGCTCACACCAGCAACATTACTCCATTTAGCTAATTTTCGATCAAGAACTTGAAGTTGCTCAAGTGCTATGACTGATGTATGATCCAATACAGGCATAGTACCTGCAACTATTGGAGTCATTCCTTTGTGTAATTTTAGCTGAGAAATGTGGAACACAGGGTATACTTGAGCTGAATTAGGCAGTTGTAACTTGTAAGCTACTTCCCCAATCTGTTCCAAAATGACAAAAGGACCATAATACTTAGGAGAGAGCTTGTGAAATTTGTTCTATCTCAAGTTCATTTTTCTATCAGGTTGCATCTTGACATAGACCCATTAACCCACTTGATATTCTTTATTTGTTCTACCTTTATCAGCATAATGTTTCATTCTATCTTGAGCCTTTGCAAGTGGTACTTAAGCATGCCAATGGCTTCCATTCTAGCTTGTAGTGAACGGTCCACTGTATCAACAACACTTCGACCTATAGTATACAAAATTGTGTCTAGAGGTGCTTGTCCATACACCACCTCATAAGGTGTTGTCTGAATGGCTGTGTGATAACTAGTACTATACCAGTATTCTGCCAAAGCTATCCAATTGATCCATTCTTTTGGTTTTCACCTGTCATACACTTGAGGTATCCTTCTACACACTTATTAATAATTTTAGTCTGCCCATCAGTTTGAGGGTGATAAGCAGTTGAAAGGCACAATTTAACTTTCAGCTTAAGGAATAACTCCTGCCAAAACTTGCTGATAAATCTTGTCCATGTCACTTATAATAACCTTTGGTAGGCCATGTAACTTGTAGACATTATTAAGGAAGACTTGTGCTGATTGACTAATCCTTTATATTGAAATGGTTCAAGAGTCAAATGGTTTGGCAATTCTTCATTAGGGGATGAATCTAGAGAATTTTGAATTAGAGCTCTAGATTTTTGTTCATCTCATACCGCAATAGTATCTCTGGGTTTGCAGCGATAACGTGGTATATCTACTATACGACCATTGACCAAAATATGTCTATGATTAACTAATTGGCGAGCTCCCGGAATAGTCGGAGCCATAACCAACCAAAAAAGGATATTATCCAAGCGCATTTCAAGTAATTGTAATAAAACCTGACTAGTTGACCCTTTGCCTTTCTGGCGATACGAACGTATTTAAGTAATTGTTGTTCTGTAAGACCTTAATGAAAACACACTTTTTTTCTTCTTCTAGGCGAATACGATATTGAGATCTTTTCCCGGACCGCGATTGGTTTCTAAGATCACTTCCAGCTCTGGGCTTTTTATTAGTTAGCCCTGGGGGCTCACTTGTAAAGCAGTGAATGGATGTGCAAGTGCCATAAAGTGTGCATATTTACTTAGTCTATCCACCATAACCAATATAACATTCTTACCATGTGACAGAGGTAACGCTTCAATGAAATCCATTGAAATTTCACTCCGAATTCTTTGTGGTATGGGCAAAGGCTGCAACAACCCCAGATACTTAGTGAGATCAGCTTTATTCTTTGAACAAGTGGTGCAATTTCTTATCATTTCTTCCACATGTTTTTTCAGTTTTTTCCAATATAGCCCAGCAGATAACCTTTTAGTTGTAGAATGACCACCAACTGGATCATTGTGAAATTGTTCCATTAACTTCATTCTCAATGATTGATTTGCTCCCACCACCATCTTCCCTTTCATACACAACATATCACCTTGCATCATATAGGATTTAGATTATACCTCACTCCTTTTTAGCTTCATAATAAATTGCTGCAGATCAACATCTTGCTGCACACTCTTGATTACTTCTTCATGTAAGTTGTTATAAACTGAGGTGATATGGATATGAAATAATTGGCTCATTCCCTGCATTTTGGATAGTGGATCAGCAACTACATTCTTACTTCCTTTTTTGTATAATATCTCATAATCATATACCAACAACTTAGGTAAGTACTTCATCTATATGGGTGTAGATATCCTTTAATCCAACAAATTTTGTGACTAATGTTGTCAGTTTTGATCTTGAAATGTCTATGTAGTACTTACCTCTCCACTTTTCAAGAGTTAAGATCATAACTAGAAACTCCTTTGCATATGTAGATGGAGCTTGGTGGCGTTTTGATAATGTTTTACTAAGATATGCTAATGGTTGGCCATCTTGAATTAACACTGCCCCCAACGCTGTTCCAGAAGCATCTGTTTCTACTATAAATTCCTCTTTAAAATTAGGCAACCCTAGCACTAGTACCTGTTGCATAGCATTTTTCAATTGTTCAATGCTGTAGTAGCCTGCTCAGTCCATTGAAATGCATCCTTATTCAATAATTGAGTTAATGGTTGAGCTATTGTAGCATAACCCTGCACAAATCTCCTATAATAGCCTGTCCATCCCAAGAACCCTCTAAAAGTTGTTTCAAACTTTTAGGTATTGGCCACTGCTTCATTGCTTCTATTTTCATAGGATCATGCTACTCCTTTTTCAGATATGACATGGCTCAAATATTCCATTTGATTTGTAGCAAACACACACTTAGAACTGTTTGCATACAATGATTTTTCTCTCATGAGTTGCATTACCAAGCTTAGATGCTGTAAATACTCTTTAAGGGTAGAACTATATATCAAAATATCATCAAAGAAGACAAGAACAAACTTCCTGATATACCTTTTAAAACACATGATTTATTAAATATTTAAAAGTTGATGGAGATTAGTGAGGCCAAAGGGCATGACTAAAAATTCATAGTGCCCTTCATGAGCTCTGAATGCTGTTTTAGCTATATCCCCTTCAAACATTCTGTTTTGATGATATCTAGACCTAAGATCCAACTTAGAAAATACCCTTGATCCATTTAACTCATTAATCAACTCTTCAATGATGGGAATTAGGAGTTTGTCTTTTATTGTGTTCTTGTTTAGCTCCCTATAATTAACACACATACGCCAACTACCATCTTTTTTCTAGACCATCACAATGGGAGCAGAAAATGGACTTTGGCTAGGTCTAATCACTCTTGTTCCCAACAGTTCCCCAACCATCTCTTCAATAGCATTTTTCTATGTTGAAGGGTGTCTATAGGGTCTAACATTGATGATTTGAGTGACTTCTTTAAGTGGTATTCTGTGGTAATGGGATCTCTTTGGTGGCAGCTCTGTTGGTGTAGCAAAAATATCTTCAAATTTTGTTAGCAAAAATTCCAGCTCTTTATCAGGTATGACAATTTGTTGAGCAGTAGACTGACACAATGTTACAGGGTACACATAGAGAAACATGGATGATAACTGAGCTTGATTCTGCTCCAAACTTTTAATCATCATTCTACCTTCCGCCCACTGCACCATTGGCTTTTTTGTACCTCCTAACTCTACTTTCATGTTGTTGTGATAAAAAGTCATTAATAACTTTTCAAAGTTCTACCTCATTTCTCCTAAAGTACTAAACCATTGTATGCCTAATACCATATCACAACCTCCAGAAGGTCTTACCACCATGCTACTAGTGAATATTGCATCACTCAATTTCCACTCTATAGTAAAACACTTAGTGGTAATGATTTTGTGACCCCCTGGTATCATAACATGCATTGGATCAATGTCTCTTAATTGACACCCAATTCTTTTAGCCATTTCAATGTCAAAAAATTATGAGTGCTGTATGAGTCTATTAGAATGTGTACTCCTTGTTTCTTGATTTTCCATGTGATTCTTATTGTTTGATAAGTGCTAGAACCAGTTAATGCACTTAAGGAAATCTGTGAAGTATCATCAACATAAGTATCTACTACATCACTCAATTGTTCATCCTCAACTATTTCATTTTGTGTAGCCAATTCTTTAGACCCTTCACCAATTACTTCTAAAACATAAATTTGTCCACTAAATTTATGGCATGGCATGTATTTTTTATCATAGTAAAAACATAAGCCCTTGTTCCTTTTTCTCTTCCATTTGCTTTTGGGTCAACCTTTATTGTTACTTCTCATATTGGTGTTGTAGTTTGGATTTGGTAGGGCTAGTTTTGTTTGTACAGTTGGTGTGTTTATAGACTTGTTAACATATGGAGTGTATGGTGTGTACATAGATGAGTTTGTATTATAATTTGTAGTACCAACTTTAGGTGTAGGAAGCAATGAATTATACCTCCTTTTTGTAGTAGCTATGGTGTATTCTTTTAATTTGGCCAAACAAAAAAATCTTCCTATGTTTTAGGTTTAAACATCCTGACCTGCAGCTCTATTTCCTTCTGCAAACCGGCTAAAAACAATCTAATTGCATGCTTATTGCTGATATCACCTTGTTTAGTAGCCTCTCAAACTCATCATAATATGCTTGTACTGATCCAATTTGTCTTAAATTCTTTAACTCAGCTAATGGATCTTCTACACTTGGACCAAACGTGTTAAGGATTACCTCTTCATACAAGTTCCATTCTACCTCTTCTCCATGGATTTTGATAAAATGTTGACGCCAACTCAATGCCTTACCAATCATATGAATGGAAGCTATTCTCACCTTGTCATCTTCTTCAATTCTGTCCAAAGTGAAGAATTACTTGCATCTGTACAAGCATCCAGTGACGTCATCACCTTCAAACTTTGGAAATTCAATCTTAGATAACCTAGCCAACTGTTGATTGCCTCGATTGGATGTGCCTTCACCATTTCTAATTCTTTGTGTGTCATTAGAAATGTATTGTTGCTTCATAACTACACCATCGATTCTTCCATTAATCTGTGTACTCATTTCATCAATTCTACTATTGAATTGTGAATTCATTTCAGCGATGACTTTATGCAACTCAGGGAGTGCTGTCTTCATATTATCCATCAGATTTTCTTTACCAGAACTATTTCGAGTCGGCATAACCATAATTCATGTGAATCTATCACAAATTCGCAGGATATAGCTCTGATACCAATGTTATGTCTAACCTGAAATGTTAATTCGCAGTTAAACAATAGAAATTAACTTGAAAGCTTACGAATAAGAACGATAATGGAGTTAACTTGCAATAACAATTAGGAACGGATTTAGTTACAATTGAGAGGAAAAACAATAAAATACAATTCACTAACTGCATCCAAACAGAATTAACAAGCTATTTGTAAGCTAACAGAAGTGTAACAGCTCCGATTACAGAACTGGAGACGATGTACGTGCTTCGCTCGTATCTCCCTCCTAAACCTGCATTCAATCAGCACATGTGCCTGGCACGCTTATTTCATTTACACATCACGTGCTTGGCAGACTAGCACTTAACGAGCCCTGTTTAATAGTATCCAATAGAATCATAACATTTTACAGTTAGCTCGAATGGTTTCTCATTTTTAGCCTATTTTCTGCATCTTAATGTGATCAGATACGCTCGTTGAGGCAAAATGTTTTGAGCGTATTTCTTCTAAATGTGCTAAATCTAATGAAACATCCGAGTGGCTCTCTAGTCCTACGGTAGGTGGAGGGACAACATTTTCTTTATGCCCTTTCTCTCTCCTGGACCGCACATCCTCTCTTTGTTTTTCAACCACAGCCCCGTTTCCATCCTTATCACTCCTTTAAATGTTTTGAAGTATCTCTAGTAGTTGCTCAATGGTCATCGTCTTTGGCCGTTTGATATGTGGGTCATCGATTGGTTCAGAATGCAGAGGTTGTTTACTTTTAATTTTAATATCGCCCTCAATTCTTTTCCCCTCAGACACTTTTCTTTTTCTGGACCCTTTCTTGCTAGACCCCTCACTTGGTAACCTATAAGCTCCTGGGGCAGGACCCTCGAGTACTTGAGGATCCATGAGAGCTCCTATTTCTCTCAGATAAGTTATTATTAGTGGATCCGTGCGAGGTACACAGTTCAGTAAATGAGAAGGGATGGGTGCTGGTGTTACTGACTGAGATCCGGTGGTTGCTTGAATGAGGGGATTGGAGTTGTTCCAGGGAAATGGATTTGGGGATTGTTCACTAACAGTAATCAGGCGGTCAAGAATAATAGCATAAAATTTTCGGAATTTGATGTAATTTAGTAGTAGGTTGGAGTGGATTAACACCATACGAACCCACACAACTTGTGCGAGATCAGCGTTCAGTAGGAAGATCACCGAGTAAAAGATTTTCAAAAAGTATGAGGTGATGGTATCCGTTCTGGTTTTTGATTAAACAAAAAGTCTGTTTAAGATAGTGTAAAGAACAGCCTATCTTTGTTCGAGGTTTTGTTTCTCGAAAGATCTGATGTTTGTTAGTTCTCATTCATAAACTAACTCTTTGACAGCAACCAACATCTCAACATCAGATGGGGAAGCATCATATTTCTCTCTGGCATGGAATCTTAAGGCCCGTCTCATGGTGGAAAAGGTGAAAGTAGCGGTTTGATTTGGGTTTTGAGCGATTTGGAATGTGAATCGTTCAGGTTGATCACCCTCAACAGCATGATGCGTCATGGTGGTCCACATCAAAATCAGTTGTATTTTTGAGACATGACAGAATTATGTTAGAACCTCAATCAGGGGATGAATCAACAGAATTGGAATTCCGTAATTGCACGAAGTGGTGAAGTCATTGACGATGTATTTGTTGTTTTCCATAGTTGTTTCATCATTAACATAGTTAATAGTAAAGCACATGTGATATGGTGTTGTTTGAAAACAGTGGCAAAATTTTAAGGAATTTTAAAAATTGACAAGTTTTTGAACACACAAACACTTAAGCTTTTTGAGCAGATAAAGGTTTTCGAGCACCCTAACTTTTTGAGCAAAGTTTTCGAGCAGGTAAACTTTTCAGACACTCAATGTTTTCGAGCACTAAATGATTTCGGGCAGCTAAAGTTTTCGAGCGCTCAAAAACTGTTAAGTTTTTGAGCACTCAACCTATTTGGGCAAAACAATAATTTTGATGATTTATCATCAAAACTTAGATCAATCAGTTCGTTTAGACTAACAGCAGAAAACCCTAATCTTTTAACCACGGTTTCTAAGTTTAATTCATCAGATATTGTCACTTAAGAGTTTGAGCCCTAACTTTTCGCAACACACAATCGAAACATAAACAAGCAAGTTTGATGGTGTTCTAAGCATACACAAGTTCTCAGGTGTTTATTAATGGTGTTTAAGACCTAAATACTAAGGCCATTTCAAGATCATGTTCATGGGTTAAGTTTAAAATCGAATGAGGTGTGAGATTCGAGGGCCGAATATAAAGAAAAACATGGATTTGAAATTTGAGGGTCGATTTGTGGTTTTTAAGTCCCATGTATGTGTTTGATTAAAGGTCTTAGCAGAGATTACATTCATTACAGTGATTTAAATTCAAAAAACACAAAACAGGGGATACCGTTTGAGATTGAACACAAAAACAGTAGCTTCTTGGTTAAGCTAGAGATTTTCGGTTAGGAGCAAAGACATTGAATTTTGTATTTTGAAAGTGTGGGGGTAGGTGGTACTGAATGCCACCTTTTTATACACTTTATGACTGAAAACATTAAGTTTTCTGTCTCTGTTCGAAAAACTCACTATTCGACTGCTGCACGAAAACTTCAACTTTTCGAGCATAACTTCAACTTTTCGGGCATGCTCGAACACCTTAAGAATTTTAAAATTGATTTAAATAATTAAGTAAAATAAAATTTAACTCCAATTATTTTACAAAATTTAATTTTCTTAGGTTTTAGTTCCCCTCAATTGTTCGGGGACCCGAGTTCAAGTGGATATGTTGATATCGGCCAAAAAGTCACGTTTTTACCCCCGATATTAAGCCCTAAATCTATAAAGTTCCAAACTTTCTTGCCAAAATAATCACTTTGTCAGTAATTACAAAGGCGATGCAAAAAGAATAAAGTAAAACGGAGCTAAAACAAAGATTCTAGAGCGAAAACGGTGAAAGACAAGTTACGACCCCGGAAACCAAGTTACGATCCCGGGAACTAGCAAAACGATCCAAGGAATCAGGAAAAACCAGACACCCCCCTATGAAAACTACCTGCCGCACCCCCTGCGAGGGGTTTCCAAGCCATTTTCCAGACACCCCCTATGAAAACTACCTGCCGCACCCCTGCCAGACACCCCCTATGAAAACTGCCTGCCACACCCCCCTGTCGCACCTACTTGCCAGTTTTTATATACAACTTTGCCATCAAACTTTCCTATAAAAAGGTGGCACATCCTACCATTTCAACACACACCTTCTTCACTTGTCTCTCTAAAATATCTCTCTATTGTCGCTCTTTAGTGATCAGTAGGAGATTAGTTCTCTCTCTACTTTCTCTCTTTAATTAGAAAATTAATTATCTCTCTATTGTCGGTCTCTAGTGATCAATAGGAGATTAGTATGTAGTTAGTAGTAGAAGCTATCGAGCATTGTAACACTATGGATATTATGAAGAAATACAAGTGTTATTCTGCCGACATAATTCGGTAATATATATTCTTTCTTTTATTAATTTATTATAATATTCTTATTTGATGTTTGTGACTTATTAATATTATAAATGCTTGTTGCCAATGTGTGAGTAATTGTTTGATTGTTTGCTATGATTTAATAATGTTAGTTAGGGATGATTATCGTTTCGTACTCGCTTTCTATCTATGATATTAAACCTCGTTATTATCGTCTTTCCACCAATAAACGTGATTAAAACCTTTTATAAAGTCAAAAATTATAAGGTAATTAATTATCTGTGTTTATACATTGGTCAAGGTATGAACTCATCGAAAATACTATAAAGTACATGGGGAATTATCGTAGGACCAGATCAAGACATTGGTCAAGAGTATAAGACTCGAGGAAATACTGTTGCAACAGTAGAGTATAGTGTTGATGTACTCGAGGATCACTTGAGCATGGTCAAGGTTAGAAGCTATGGAACCAATACAAGTATAGTACATGGTGGATAACTAAGGATTTATTAGGTAGATTTAAATAAGGGCTGGTTTAAGTCATAAATGGGAATTTAACACACTACAATACAAACTAAGCTTATAAATTTTTAAGGATGACTGAGAACTATCAGAGGTTCTAATTTGCCTACAAACCCTTAGATTCTACCGAACCATTGACAGAAAGGAATTCGAAACACATTCATAACCAATCACTTGGGTGATACACTAAGGTGTTAAGAGAGGTTGTATATATATATATATATATATATATATATATATATATATATATATATATATATATATATATATATATATATATATATATATATATGGCTATGCTACTTTATTCATTCGCCCAAGGTATGAATTGCATCCAAGATGGGCCGCTTATATCCTTAAACCCGATAAAGTGTCGGGAGTTGAGCATAGTCCATCCGATCAGAATCACGATAGCCTAGTTCCGCGTGACATGTTAATCAAGAAATCAATTAGTAGGGAATCTAGTGTTTACACCAAGGTATATCTATCCAATGAGTGTATCGTAATATCTCGACACTATGTTATCTTAAATCACGGTGAACCACGCCTTCTCCGTCCTTAGCTGTTGCATACTAGCTAACTTATTTTAAATATATTGCTTTAATATTTTAAATATAATTATAAATCAAATCAGCCCAACTATAGCCTTTAAACTATTTGATATTCCGGATAAAAGTGGAGTCTAGAATAAACTGGTTGGACTTGGTTGTTAGATTTTCCGAACAGTCGCCAAATTATTGGGACCAAAAGGATCCTGCTTCTCCACAAAAGGTGTACCTGGCCACTAGTCTTGGACACTAAATTGTGTACAAACCCAATCTTAATTACTAAATTATCTGAATAAACTCTGTTTCAAATTCGACCGCTCAAGGAACGACCCTTGGTCATATTTGCCCTTGCTAACCCATAGGAAGTAATAATAGATTTAGGGCCAGCAAAATGTAAAATTAAAACTCTGTTGATAAGTTCATATCGACACCTTGCGTCCTAACGACACCGAATAAATAAACCATCCGATCAGGCATATCATAGGAAGTTAATTTTTGGCGCCGCTGCCGGGGAGCGGTAGTACGATTTGGAGCCTGTTTAGATTAGTTAGTTTTTAAGAGACCCTTTGACTGAGACTAGCTTTGTCAGAAGTTACTAGCTTACCGTAGTTAGGTTAAATAATATTAGCTTAATTTAGATTAATTAGAACGTTTTAAATGGACTTCCTTATTAGTGAACCTTTAGGATGGTTTAACCTACTTAGACCACTAAGAATTCTTCTGAAACATCCTTCCTTCTATCCGATATCATACATTGTACCCATCCAGAGAGATCCACACTTACCTGCTGATAGTTCAATGATGGCCGCATGCATCACTCTCGCTGACATTACCAAACCCTCGTTAGAAGGACGAGGAGGACCGATACTCTATCCAGAGGTTAACGGAGCATCTTTTGTGCTTAAGCATAGCACCATACAACTCATTCAGAACCATTTTCAGTTCCACGACTTACCAAATGACGATCCCAACTCTCACTTAGATAGATTCCTCTCCTTATCCAACTCATATAAGCAAAATGAGGTTGAACAAGATGTTGTTCATCTATATTTGTTCCCCCATTCCTTAACTCTTCAAGCAAAAACCTGGTTCGAGGGGTTAGAACCCAACTCTATCACCTCATGGGAGGAAATGACAACAACTTTCTTATTTAAGTACTTTTTCCCATCAAAACAAATCAAACTTAGGAATGATATCGTAAACTTTGAACAAGTATACAATGAATCACTCTACACTGCATGAGAAAGATTCAAACATTTGCTTCGAAGATGCCCGAACCACCGTCTTGAGAGCTCTGTTCAAATTTTGACCTTCTACAAAGGTCTGAATTGGAACAACAAGTCTACTCTTGATGCTGTTTCTCAAGGTAACCTCATGAACTTCACTGCTGACAAGGCCTGGAGATTGATCGAGGAGATGACTATGCACCATCACGATCGGAACATGGAAGAGCACATTTCATCAGCAACACCGCTTTCCGCCTCCGACCCTATCAAAAATAAAACCATCAAATTTCTCTCAGAGCAAATAGAAAACCTCACCAAAGAAGTTGGAGAGCTAAAGAAACTCCCGTAACATGTGTCTCAAGTGCAATTATGCCAGAATTGTACTGACCTACATCCTACCAAGGTATATGAGGCTGAATGTGAGGACTCTGTTGCCTACTCTAATAAGATCCTAGCTCATCTGCACAACCAACCTACTAAACCCACTACCCACCAGAGACAAGTCTAGACGATGTCCTACTTCCAATCATCAACATGATCACAGCAAGACAAGACGCAGCTGACTTAGTCATGACTAATCACTTGAGTAGTCTTGAAAATAAAATAAGCCAGCTAAATCAACATCTCAATCTCTAGGTTGTCCTAAAAATGACTCAAAGGTGGCACATAGCCAACCTTCAGTTTCTTCTAAGGAAAAGAAACTAACTAATACCCATTCGGTAGTAGTCATTGAGTCATCACCTAAACCTACTGGGAAAACACCTATTCCATTCCCGGGTCGTCTTAAGCAAAGACATAACAAGACGAAATCTTTCAAGCTTGACGGTAAATTTTTAGACACTGTGTCTAAAAATCCTCATAGTAAGAAGTATTTTAAGAAACTCCTATCAACCAAGGATAACATACCCGAAGTACCTAATGTCCCGCTGAATGTGGATTTTTCAGCTATTATTTTAAATACTCTTCGTGAAAAACTAGGGGATATCGAACGATTTACCCTTTCTTGTTCTATCTACCAATCTGGTACTATCTATTCTCTCGCTGACCTTGGTTCCAGCATCAATCTCATGCCCTTCTCACTATTCAGAGACTCGAAATTGGAAACCTTAACCCTACCAAAATGAGCATCCAGCTAGCTGACCAATCCACTAGATATCCTAAGGGAATAACTGAGAATGTCATGGTTAAGGTCGAAAAATTCCTTTTTCTAACCGACTTTGTGGTTATGGATTTTAAAGAAGACATAAAAACCCCTATCATCTTCGAAAGGCCTTTCATGAATACAGCCAAAGTGATCGTTGACGTTTATTCACGGACTATCACCTTGAGAGCCCGTGGAGAAGAGGTCACTTTCATGATCGACGAGTTAGTATGTCCTTCTGATGGGAACGGCGAAATAAATACCATATCCACTAGGAAAGTCACCTTCTATTCCGAGAATGAAGAGAAGAAGATAGAATTAGAAGACAAGAAGAATAACCGCTCCACACCAACCATCTTCACTCCCACCTTATTTTGATCTTTTAATGACTGGAGAGGATTTTGTTCTAGAAGAACTCTCTGAACCAATTATAGTTGAATCTCCCGACTAGAGTGACGAAGAGGTGGATGAAGAAATAGAAATGGAAATCCCGGATAAGAAGGAAGTGATGGAGGATTCTAGCACCGAAGTAGTTGTTAATGTTGCTACCATATTGGAGACATCAATGGACATCGTCCCACCTCCATCCTTAGAGTACAACATTACGACCAACCTGAAGTCATAAATAAGAAAGACGATTTTGCGTCAGGGCTACCCTATAAACCATCACTCAAATACATAATGACATACACATCATGGAGTGATGAGGACCCTCTTTGACCAACCTACACAAATCAAGGAGGTAGAAGAAATTGATAGCTTTGTTATACCTCAAGTTGAACAAAGCATTCACTTCAAACCACCTTCTCCTCTCATTGGACATACATTATTCTATGTCTGATTCAAACCCATCGGTATGTTTCAATATTACCTCATGTGTCTACTGATGGATGCAAGGGAGCTGCCTAGATTTCCTGAGAAATAAGGCTCGAGTCAGGCTTTGTTCACAAGCGCTTCTCGGGAGGCAACCCGTGTGTTTATTTTTCTATAGCTTTTGTAGTAGTTAGATCAGGATAATTAGGTTAATTGAATAAGTGAAAGTGAAACTCAAAATAAAATTTTCAACATTTATTAGGACGAATTCACTTCTCCTACTTGTCTTGGGCATAAGTGAATTAATTGATACATTATTTCAAAAGTCTTAAAATTAAAGGTAGTCAACACTTTAAGTGTGGGATTAAACTTTTTAGTCATATACTGATTTGTTGAATTTTCAAAGACCTAATTTTGAAACTCTCAAGTTTTCAAATAACTTTTTCATCAAAACGCAAATCAGTGAGTCTATGGCCTAAAGCTTAATCACCTGTCTAGGTTTGATCTTTTCCATTTTTACAAGTAATAGACAGTTATTGATGCCTGTGGTGGAGACTCTTTGAATAATGATGAAATGAAAAGGAAACCCGTTGATTATTTTATTGCAAGTTATTAATGGATGTTGTATGGAGGATGAGAACGCCCTAATGAGCTTGAGTACACTTAAAGAAGACCGATTCGAATCCAGCAGAAGATGGTTCCGACTCAATCTACCTTCAGATCTTCAGCTCACAGCCGCACCCAAGGGGAGTAATTCGTGTCTTTCTTCGTTTATTTATTTTACTTTGTTATATCCTTAATCTATACCCTATCCTAAGCTTATCACTAAGTGTGGGATTCCAATCCAATATTGAGCTTAGATACATTTTACGACATGTTCAAACTCTAAGTGTAGGATTCTAGCTCCCTAAAATCTAAGAATGAACATTAGGGACAATGTTCCTCTAAGTGTGGAATAGCGGTGCAGTACACCGTAATTAGCTATGGGATGCTCGTAAAATGTTCTTAACTTAAAATTTTACAAATATTTTTGAGTATACCTACTATTTAGATTCTTTTTCCTCAACGTAATTTTTTCAAAAATTTTGGTTAAATGATACTTTCTGAAAAAGTACTGTCGAAAATCAAGCTTGTTTGTTCTAAAATTAAGACAAATGAGAACATAAATCTTCTTAAAGATGAACCGATTCTCTAAAAGAGCATTTCATGACTATGCATTTTCAACTCAATATAATTGTTGTGAGGCACCCCAAAAATAGCCCAATAAGCATTCATTTTTAAATGCTTCACTATCTTTTCTGTTGAGAGTGCCGATGTTAGCATTTAGAGTTAGAACTTGACCTTGACATACATTTCGAGGCCAATGGTTAGTAAGCACTATATGTGGTGTAGGTGCGATACTACTTTCAAAATCACTCTGAATAGAGAAGACAAAAAAACCATCCGTTTCCGTTTCCACTCCACGCATTTAAACCGACCAACTCATGCCAAAGAGTTGATGAATCAGAAAATATTCACCCCCAAATTCACTATCATATATGTTACCCTTTCCGCCCTATTTTCTATCTTATTTTCAAAATCTAGAAATTCAAAGAGATAGATCGAACAAGTTTACTTCAAACACTTGGCGAAAAATTCTGAAATTTCAGACTGTTTTTGATAGGTCATAAAAAGCCCTATTTCTGGTGAAACACCTTTCTCTCTGGGCATAAAAAGAAATAGACAAAGTTATGAAGATGGGATATGCAAAAAAAAATAAAAATAAAATTGTGAGCTAAGCATCAAAAATATAGAAGACAAAAATCTTCGAATAAAAGCATAGATCCCCCAAGAAAATGAAGATTGTGACCCAGGAGGATTGCAGAAAAGAAGCAAAGTCTTCGCTGAAAATCAACACCCTCTAAAGGAACTCTTCAACAAAAATAGAGTGCCATCTTTCTTAGAAAAAGTATATCCTCATGAAACCGAAATCTATCGAATCTCTCTAAATTTCGAAAATCACCCTTTTTGCCATATAAAAACCTTCACTTTTCTCCGCAAACCAACCTTTAAACCCGCTCTTCCTCTTGAAAGATTGATTAGAGAGAAGATCAATTTCGTCCTTATCTAACCGGTGGAGATTTGATTCTTGGTCAAGCCTATGACAATACTTGCAACATGACTGGATATGAGCGAATTTATTTCATAGATTGATAGGGAACCCCAAACACTTGAGTGATTTGAGTGACCCGTGTAAGGAAGCCCAAGTCATGTAACATCCCCTCATGCTTGCAGAGATAGTTTCTACCCTTTTAGAAGACGATTTTTTGATTTTGCTGTTATAATAAATAACAAGTCACTTGAATAATAGAACGGAAACATCAGAAGTATCCTTGAACTCAAAATAAAAGAAAGGTTTGTTTGAGGAAAAGCAAAGTCTAAGTGTGGGATATTTGATATCCGCCAAAAAGTCACGTTTTTACGCCCGATATTAACCCCTAAATCAATAACATACCAAACTTTACTGCCAAAATAATCACTTTGTCAGTTAATTTGGTAGATTAAGTAATTAAGAAGGCGATGAAAAAAGAATCAAGTAAAACGGAGCTAAAATGAAGATTCTAGAGGGAGAATGGTGAAAGACAAGTTACGTCCCCGAAAACCAAGTTACGTGTAGAGACCCGTCCTAATCCATCTGGACGAATACATTACATTTGGTTACATCGGGAGGTACTTGACCTCTATATGATACATTTTACAAACATTGCATTCGTTTTTAAAAGACAAACTTTCATTTCATCGAAAGTTGACGGCATGCATACCATTTCATAATATATCCAACTATAATCGACTTAAAAATAATCTTGATGAACTCAACGACTCGAATGCAACGTCTTTTGAAATATGTCATGAATGACTCCAAGTAATATCTTTAAAATGAGCAAATGCACAGCTGAAGATTTCTTTCATACCCTAGAATAAACATGCTTTAAAGTGTTAACCAAAAGGTTGGTGAGTTCATTAGTTTAACATAAATAATCATTTCCATCATTTTAATAGACCACAAGATTTTCATTTTCATTTCTCATAAATATACATCCCATGCATAGAGACAAAAATCATTCATATGGATTGAACACCTGGTAACCGACATTAACAAGATGCATATAAGAATATCCCCATCATTCTGGGACATCCATCGGACATGATATAAAAACTCGAAGTACTAAAGCATCCGGTACTTTGGATGGAGTTTGTTAGGCCCAATAGATTTATCTTTAGGATTCGCGTCAATTAGGGGTGCACTAATTCTCAAAATTAGTGATGTTCCCTAATTCTTAGGCTACCAAACAAAAAAGGGGCATATTCGGCTTCGATCATGTATTCTCAGTCTCAAAAATATATATTGCAAAAGCATTTAAAAAGGGAGCAAATGAAACTCACCATACTGTATTTTGTAGTAAAAATACATATGGCGTCATTGAACAAGTGTAGGGTTGGTCTCGGATTCACGAACCTATATTATTCATATATTTATTAAAACCTATACTTGTAATCGAACAACTAAATTTACATATTATTAGTAATATAATTGTAAATTATATATTTTATCAATAAGTAATTCAAATATTTCTATTTTATGCACTTTAACTAAATAATTAGTATTTATTATAGAACGTTAATTATAGGTATGTTATATGTTTTAACTATAGTGTTATGTAACTAAAAAATCATTTGGTAAAATAATATTATTAATAATAAATAAAACGTTGTATTATTTTATAATTATAATATTAGTAATTATACTTAATAATGATAATAATTATTATTATGATTCTAAAAATTATAATACTTATAATGATGATAATAATAATGATAATACTAATAATAATGTTAATATTGATAATAAAAATGATAATAATAATAATAATAATAATAATAATAATAATAATAATAATAATAATAATAATAATAAAATATATAAAAAAAATTTAATATTGATATTGATAATAATAATAATAAAATAAAAAGGTTGTATTGTTTCTACAATAAAAACCCTAATTTTTGATAAACATTCTTAATACTAATAATGCTTAATAATGTTAATAATAGTAATAATAATATTAGTGATAATAATAATAAAATGTATTTATTCTTATAATAATAATAATAATAATAATAATAATAATAATAATAATAATAATAATAATAATAATAATAATAATGATAATAATAATAATGATTTTAGAATACAACCTTTGAAGGACAAGCTTCTAAAAAAGAATGCGTCACTGCCCGGGCTTGAACCCGCGACATCCCGCTAACCCGACATTCCCTTAGAACAGCTGAGCCAGCCTGTTCTTCTGGAATTAATACTAACCCATATATATTTAACCCAATACTATTCGTGTTCTATTCTCTTCCTCTTCTTTATCAATCACGATATCATCACATTTTAATCATCTTTGATATTCATTATCAAACCATGATCATGATCAACATTTTATCACCTTCGTAATTCATCAATAGTAACAACTTTGTATCATCATTCCTAACTTCATAACTATCATCATCTAATATCGTACATCATCCTTTTCTAACCCTAATCATCATCTTAATAGCATTTAACTAGCCACCCGATTTACTTATGATATATGTTATTTATTCGGTCCAAGAAGATCTCGGCCCAAACTAGGAAGCCAAACAAATTAACTTAGTCCAACTGAAGAAGATAGGTTTTGGTCTAACAAAAACATAGATTTTGGCCCAACTAGATAGTTTACAAAGAAAATATTTGCTTCGGCCCAGGTTAGCAAAAGTATTTAGCCCAATAGTGTGCCTAAGTTATATGCCCGATGGATTTGTGGTTGCTGTAGGGTTTTGTCAGAATGGAACGGCATCAACCAGAAGTTTTGAACCGAGCTTTAACAAGATCAAATAGAAATGTCGTTCAATTTCATCGGTTCATCATCATCTTAATCTAATTGTTATTATAATCATGCTCGTTTTATTTTCAACATCCATTCCAAATTACTCTCATCACAGTCATCATCACGTATCACATAATCGTTATCGTATGTAATCATCACTCATCTAATATCATATACAATACATCTCTGCATTATCTATAACCTTTCATAAACTATTACCCCTTTTACAATAAGCGAGATCACCCATTTGGTTAAGGATTACAAGTGTAACATAATCTTTATCCTCGTCATCTTCCATTAACTTTAATCATAACTGGTATTTATTTAATAATACTAAATTACGTATAGTGAGATGCTAATAATTCTTAGAAACAGAATTGAGTGGAGAGGTGGGGTTACAAGCTTAGTATATGTCGGCCATAAAGAAAAAGAGACACATGATAGCAATTTAATCATTGTCCTTCACATCTATCAAATGGGTTTTAGTTTAATATGCAACGGAAGTAATAATTGGGGCGGTATTATTCGTACAGCGATGGTGGTGTTTCACAGCTGCAGTCTTATAATGAATGAAGCAGAAACACTAGAATTAGATAGTAGCGAGTAAAATGATAGCTGAACAGAAAGAAGGAAAAATAGCAGCTGCAGTGCAGTAGCAGTTCGTTGATGATAGTGGCGATTGGGTGGTGTTTTGGGGCAGTAAAACAGAAAAAAATTTCACAGTAGCAGCAACAATAAAAAGTACCAAGGGTGGTTGGTTCTTGTTCCAGGGATGGTGGTTTGATTAAAAGGTATTTTGGGTTTGGTTACAGCAGCACATGTCATACCCCGTCCTAATCCATTCGGACAAAGTTCATATTGATTATAAACAATTCACATCAGTTGATTACATCGCGAGGTACTTGACCTCTATATGATACATTTTACAAACATTGCATTCATTTTTGAAAAGATAATCTTTCATTACATCGAAAGTTGACGGCATGCATACCATTTCATAAATATCAAACTATCAACGACTTAATAATAATCTTGATAAACTCAATGACTCGAATACAACGTCTTTTGAAATATGTCATGAATGACTTCAAGTAATATCTCTAAAATGAGCATATGCACAGCGGAAGATTTCTTTTCGTATCTGAGAATAAACATGCTTTCAAGTGCAAACCAAAAGGTTGGTGAGTTCACTAGTTTAACATAAATAATCATTTCATAATTTTAATAGACTATAAGATTTCATATTTCCATTTCTCATAAACATACGTCCCATGCATAGAGACAAAAATATCATTCATATGGATTGAACACCTGGTAACCGACATTCACAATATGCATATAAGATTATCCCCATCATTCCGGGATCCTCCTTCGGACATGATATAAATTTCGAAGTACTAAAGCATCCGGTACTTTGGATGGGGCTTGTTGGGCCCGATAGATCTATCTTTAGGATTTGCGTCAATTAGAATGTCTGTTCCCTAATTCTTAGATTACCAGACTAAAAAGGGGCATATTCGGTTTAATAATCCAACCATAGAATGTAGTTTCGATCACTTGTGTCTATTTCGTAAAGCATTTATAAAAGCAGCGCATATATTCTCAGTCCCAAAAATATATATTGTAAAAGCATTTAAAAAGGGAGCAAATGAAACTCACGCATATAAATATTGTAAAACATTTATTAAAACATTGCATGTATTCTCAGCCCAAAAATGTAATGAGTAAAAAGGGAGCAAATGAAACTCACCTAATGTATTTTGTAGTAAAAATACATATGATAATTTTGAACAATGCAGGGTTGACCTCGGATTCACGAACCTATATCATTTGCATATATATATTAAAACAAATACTCGTAATTAAACAAGTGTATACATATTATTTTATGTTTTAAGATTAATATTCTTATATATAAAATTTTATTAATACTTACTTTACATTATGTTATTTAATTCGATATTTAATTAAGGTTATTGGTTAAAACGAAAATTTATGTAGTATTAGTATATATACATATATATTTTGTTTTGTAAAATTATCAATTATGGTAAAACTAGTTTAAGAATAATAATAATTCTGATAATAGTAATTTTAATAAAAAAAAGTGGTAATTTTACTAAAACTTGATAAAGTAAAAATAATAGTTTTAGCAAAAATAGTATTTTTAATAGTAATGGTAAGTTTAATAATAACTATTGTTTTAATAGAAATTTTAACGTTTGTATAATTAATAATACTAAAATTAATGCTTAAAGGGTACTCCAAGTATACTAATTTTAATGATAATGATACTTAATCTCCTTAGTAATAATAATAACTATACATATGATAAGAATGCTAATATTGATGATGATTATAATTTGCATATTAATACTATTAATACAAAATGATCATATTTGGTACTAATTTTAATGTAATAATATTATTTGTATTAATGATAGTAATAATAATAATAACATTATAACACTAACTAGTAACAATAACAATATTACCAATAACAATAATAATAATAATAATAATAATTAAAACTACCTTAAAGCTTTCCCAAAAAAAAAAATATATGCTTCTACCCAGGCTCGAACCCGAGACCTCTTGTTCACCCAACACCCTCCCTAACCCCTACACTGCCGATTGTTTTTCTATTTCATAACCAAGCTCAGATTTATTTAATTCACATATTCAATCTTCACTTCAAACTTGCAGTCCAAAAATTAATTAGTTAGCCCAATACTAGTCCAATCTATAATCAGATAGCTAGCCCACTTGCATCATTCTGTAATGTAGCTCGATGGATCTGGCTCAGTCAAAAAAAAAAATAAATAACACGGTAGCAGTAGTCAAAAAAATACTTCGATTCCCCTTTCATTCTACTTATAGTATCATCATCATCATCAAGCATATTATTATCATTAACTACATCGTAATGCCGTGACCCTAGCATCATCATCTTTATTCGATATTCATTAAATCTCGCTGCAACATCTCTATTGAATCATAATCATATCCTAGTCATAATCGTAATCTTAATCCTAACAACAGCCATTTCCTTCGATGTCGAACAATCACGATATCATCATCGTGTATCATTCTCAACATAAAATCACACTTATCATCATCGACATTAACTTATATTATTTTCATCATTACCGCTGTAATCATCTTCGTATCTATGTTTCATCACCATCTTTATCATCTCGATCCTTATCAATATCAATTCGTAACCATAATCAACATCCTAATGTTATCATAATTATATCATAATCATGATCTTCTCATAATTATAATCACTCACCATAACCCTAATATTATCATTACCAATTGCGTATAAAGAGAAAAAGAAAAGAAATTTTATCAGCATGAACTCTTACGGCCATTTAAAATAAGCAAGGTATCGGCCCAACAGGAAAAAGGCTATGTCTCGACCCAATTATTGAAACAAGTTTTACGGCCCATGACACCTCAGTCCAATTACCACTTTTTTTCCAATTCTGTTATACTGCTCGACTTCACATGCAATTCCAGATGAAATTTAGACAGCTCAAAAGTTTAATCAAGTGGAGTTGGTGAGGTTAAAGTAAGTAGAAACCGATACATAATATGAAAGGGATGTGGGGGTTTCACTTTGGGTAATGGTCGGCCATATAGAAAAAGAAAATAGAATTCGTACAAGCCGTCAAAATCAATTTAATTATTATCTTCCAACTTGTTTCTTTCCCTTTTTCAATAACCGAACAAAGCAATAGTTGAGAGTTCAGCAAGTGGATGTTATAATATTCTAACTATCAAGAAAACATAGAGTAGTAGCAGCGGGGCTGTAGTAGCAGTTTGAAAAGGAAAAAAAATAACTAAAATGGAAGTTTGTGATGTAGCAGCGAATAGTAGGATGCAAGTGTTTAATGGGTTGCAGATTTGGACAGGAAATCGAATATAAAGCTTACTGTTTCATCAACATCATTGTTTCTATCTATCATCCATATCATCCATCATTAATGTCCGTTTATCAAATAGTAACAAGCTCATGTTGTTGGAGATTGATCAGAATAGTAGAAGAAACTACGGCAGAAGTAGCAAACGATCAAGGAGATGGAAAAAATAATAGTTTGTGATCTTCGTTGATATATATAAAAAATATGATGGGTGATTCGGTTGGATCATTAGTTTAAGAAAGAAACAAATAGTAATTCGTGGTGATGACTTCACAAAAAAATAAATGATCAACGAAGGTGATGGCCTTTGATGGAATGGAAGCGGTAGCAGCCACAACAAATGGGTTTCGGTTGTTTATGTACCGAACAGAAGCAGAAGGTTAACTTAATTGGTGGCGATGGTGAGTGAAACTGAAAATAGGAGTTTTAATCATGGTGGTTTCGGGTCATGAGGGTTGATGGTTATGATGGAAATTGTGATGGTGGAGGGTTCACGGATGGTTTGTGTTGCTTGATCCCACAGAAAACAGAAATATGTGCAGCAGAATTGTGTGGTTTTCAAGTTGGTTAAGTGGTTCTTGGTTTTTAAGTGATAGGAGATGTTGTACGTACGCATGTATATAAAATTTATAGGCTAGTCAAAAAGTAATCAAAGTATTCAATCTAAAATAGTATTAATCAATCATATATAGTGATTTGATTTGTATCGAGCAGTATTGAGTTATAAATGAGATGGGTTGGTGATGTACGACCACATGTGTATATGTAATTTAATTCATGTCACTTGTATATAAGTATATGTGGATATATTTAGTTGTTAACAAATCCATTAATAATTAATAACAATATAAATCATTGGAAAAACGCGGATTGTCAAAGGATTTTAGGATTGTTTTAGTCATATTCAAGTATATATATTATATACATTATAGGTTAGTGGTTATAGACTAGTGTATGTGAATGTATGATAAAGATTAGGATTATACAATGATATATGTGAACGTACAATGAGTGTGAAAACTATTTACAAATAGTTGTTCATGAATCGTCAGGAACAGTCGAAGGGTAATTGAAATGTATCACAACAGTTCAAACTTTATGAGACTTAACATAACTGATTTTTGCTTATCGTGTCGGTAACATATAAAGATTAAGTTTAAATTTGGTCAGAAATTTCCGAGTCATCACAGTACCTACCCGTTAAAGAAATTTCGTCCCGAAATTTGAGTGAGGTGGTCATGGATAACAATAAAAATATTTTCATGATGAATATGAGTTGATAAGTAGAGTTTTATTACCATTGAGTAATAAGACAATTCGATTACTCGAAGAGTACGAATGAAGCTATCACTAAATAGTGAAACGAGAAAGACAAGTTTCATCATAACTTTTGACTAGTCATGGTTGAATTTAGAAAATAAGGTTCGTCTTAACTTTTGACGTCGTCTTGGTTGAATTTAGAAAATAAGGTTCGTCTTAACTTTTGACGTCGTCTTGGTTGAATTTAGAAAATAAGGTTCGTCTTAATTTTTGATGTAGTCAGGGTTGAATTCCGGAATTCAAGGGATTTAAAGAAATCTTCGAAATCTAAAAGATTTGATTCTTCGGCGAGTAAGGAAATTAAGATCTCTTTAATTAATTGCGATTATCTGTCTCGATTGCTCTGTCGGATGTTTCCGTTATAAATTTACCTCTTCCATTTTATTATTCTCACCATTCTTATACTTTCTTCCTTAATTCATACTTCTAAAAATTGTAAAAATGCCTAATCCAGTACTGATCCTTGTCCTTCTTCTGACAATTGCTTATGTCTTCCTCTTTTTTTCATCTACCACCGGAGGAATCTGTTAACTTCTACTATTACCTTCGGTTATAGTATTTTTCATTCTCCAGTGTATATATGTTGCTGTCCACATTGATATACACGGTTTGTGATTTCGGTGGTGTTGTTGTAGGGCTCTATATTTTCTCTTATATTTTGGAGCTCCTGCTTCCGTCTTCTATAATCATCGTCATTCACAGTTAATGCTCTCTCTTATTTGCTGCGATTTATACTCCCTTTCTATTTCGGAGCTTCATGCTTTTGTTTTCTTTTCGCAAGTAATAGTTCAGAATTTGTAGGTATGGAGTTTCGAATGAACTTAATGTTCTAAACAAGAAAGAACGTACTCGTAAGATTTGATTTGTCAAATTACCAGAATCACTAAGAATAGAACTATCAAGAATATATTTTCTTGATATGTTCGGAGGTGAAGTAGAATGAACGAGTCGTGTAACATGGCACATGATGATGTTATGATCTGTGAATCATCACATTCCATTAGAAACTCAGCATGACTTACTGTAATATAATCACGTTGATCAAGTGTCATTATATTATACTAACTCATGCATCAGTTCCCAACATTACTTCAATAACATTCATATTTTAAGCTCGAAAGTTTACAGAATATAGAAACTAACCGTTTCTATATGATGTAATACTGATAGCACGAAGAGATCAATGATTTCAGATAAGAATAGTTATAAAATTATCTCCAGAAATATGGAGGATATTTATAATGAAAGATACGATAATATCTCGAAATATCTAAGATATTAATACAAAATGATCATACTTGGTACTAATTTTAATGTAATAATATTGTTTGTATTAATGATAGTAATAATAATAATAACATTATAACACTAACTAGTAACAATAACAATATTACCAATAACAATAAAAATAATAATAATAATAATTAAAACTACCTTAAAGCTTTCCCCAAAAAAAAAAAATATGCTTCTGCCCAGGCTCGAACCCGAGACCTCTCGTTCACCCAACACCCTCCCTAACCCCTACACTGCCGATTGTTTTTCTGTTTCATAATCAAGCTCAGATTTATTTAATCCACATATTCAATCTTCACTTCAAACTTGCAGTCCAAAAATTAATTAGTTAGCCCAATACTAGTCCAATCTATAATCAGATAGCTAGCCCACTTGCATCATTCTGTAATGTAGCTCGATGGATCTAGCTCAGTCTAAAAAAAAAATAACAAGGTAGCAGTAGTCAAAAAATACTTCGATTCCCCTTTCATTCTACTTACAGTATCATCATCATCAAGCTTATTATTATCATTAACTACATCGTAATGCCGTGACCCTAGCATCATCATCTTTATTCGATATTCATCAAATCTCGCTGCAACATCTCTATTGAATCATAATCATATCCTAGTCATAATCGTAATCTTAATCCTAATAACAACCATTTCCTTCGATGTCTAACAATCACGATATCATCGTGTATCATTCTCAACATAAAATCACACTTATCATCATCGACATTAACTTATATTATTTTCATCATTACCGCTGTAATCATCTTCGTATCTATGTTTCATCACCATCTTTATCATCTCGATCCTTATCAATATCAATTCGTAACCATAATCAACATCCTAATGTTATCATAATTATATCATAATCATGATCTTCTCATAATTATAATCACTCACCATAACCCTAATATTATCATTACCAATTGCGTATGAAGAGAAAAAGAAAAGAAATTTTATCAGCATGAACTCTTACGGCCATTTAAAATAAGCAAGGTATCGGCCCAACAGGAAAAAGGCTATGTCTCGGCCCAATTATTGAAACAAGTTTTACGGCCCATGACACCTCAGTCCAATTACCACTTTTTTTCCAATTCTGTTATACTGCTCGACTTCACATGCAATTCCAGATGAAATTTAGACAGCTCAAAAGTTTAATCAAGTGGAGTTGGTGAGGTTAAAGTAAGTAGAAACCGATACATAATATGCAAGGGATGTGGGGGTTTCACTTTGGGTAATGGTCGGCCATATAGAAAAAGAAAATAGAATTCGCACAAGCTGTCAAAATCAATTTAATTATTATCTTCCAACTTGTTTCTTTCCATTTTTCAATAACCGAACAAAGCAATAGTTGAGAGTTCAGCAAGTGGATGTTATAATATTCTAACTAGCAAGAAAACATAGAGTAGTAGCAGCGGGGCTGCAGTAGCAGTTTGAAAAGGAAAAAAATAACTAAAATGGAAGTTTGTGATGTAGCAGCGAATAGTAGGATGCAAGTGTTTAATGGGTTGCGGATTTGGACAGGAAATTGAATAGAAAGCTTACTGTTTCATCTACATCATTGTTGCTATCTATCATCCATATCATCCATCATTAATGTCCGTTTATCAAATAGTAACAAGCTCATGTTGTTGGAGATTGATCAGAATAGTAGAAGAAACTACGGCAGAAGTAGCAAACGATCAAGGAGATGGAAAAAAAATAATAGTTTGTGATCTTCGTTGATATATATAAAAAATATGATGGGTGATTCGGTTGGATCATTAGTTTAAGAAAGAAACAAATAGTAATTCGTGGTGATGACTTCACAAAAAAATAAATGATCAACGAAGGTGATGGCCTTTGATGGAATGGAAGCGGTAGCAGCCACAACAAATGGGTTTCGGTTGTTTATGTACCGAACAGAAGCAGAAGGTTAACTTAATTGGTGGCGACGGTGAGTGAAACTGAAAATAGGAGTTTTAATCATGGTAGTTTCGGGTCATGAGGGTTGATGGTTATGATGGAAATTGTGATGGTGGAGGGTTCACGGATGGTTTGTGTTGCTTGATCCCACAGAAAACAGAAATATGTGCAGCAGAATTGTGTGGTTATCAAGTTGGTTAAGTGGTTCTTGGTTTTTAAGTGATAGGAGATGTTGTACGTATGCATGTATATAAAATTTATAGGCTAGTCAAAAAGTAATCAAAGTATTCAATCTAAAATAGTATTAATCAATCATATATAGTGATTTGATTTGTATCGAGCAGTATTGAGTTATAAATGAGATGGGTTGTGTAGTGACCCGAATTTTTCCATGTTTATATATATATTAAATGAAATTGTTATTTACATGATTAAGTGTTTCCAACATGTTAAGCAATCAAACTTGTTAAGACTTGATTAATTGAAATAGGTTTCATATAGACAATTGACCACCCAAGTTGACCGGTGATTCACGAACGTTAAAACTTGTTAAAACTATACGATGACATATATATGGTTATATATATATATATATATATATATATATATATATATATATATATATATATATATATATATATATATATATATATATATATATATATATATATATATATATATATATATATATATAGTTATCATGATTTTATTATAAGTATGTATCTCATTAGGTATTTTAACAATGAGTTATATACATAAAAATGAGACTATTAATTTAAGAAACTCGAAAACGATATATATAACGATTATCTTTATAACAACGTCTTACTAGGTACATATGAATCATATTAAGATATTGATACACTTGGTTAATTATGTTAAATGATAAGTAAATATATTATTAAGTGTATTAACAATGAAATACATATGTAAAAATAAGACTACTAACTTAATGATTTCGAAACGAGACATATATGTAACGATTATCGTTGTAACGACATTTAACTGTATATATATCATACTAAGATATATTATATATCATAATATCATGATAATATAACAATTTAACATCTCATTTGTTATAATAAACAATGGGTTAACAACATTCAACAAGATCGTTAACCTAAAGGTTTCAAAACAACATTTACATGTAACGACTAACGATGACTTAACGACTCAGTTAAAATGTATATACATGTAGTGTTTTAATATGTATTCATACACTTTTGAAAGACTTCAAGACAGTTATCAAAATACTTCTACTTAACAAAAATGCTTACAATTACATCCTCGTTCAGTTTCATCAACAATTCTACTCGTATGCACCCGTATTCGTACTCGTACAATACACAGCTTTTAGATGTATGTACTATTGGTATATACACTCCAATGATCAGTTCTTAGCATCCCATGTGAGTCACATAACACATGTGGGAACCATCATTTGGCAACTAGCATGAAATATCTCATAAAATTACAAAAATTTGAGTAATCATTCATGACTTATTTACATGAAAACAAAATTACATATCCTTTATATCTAATCCATACACCAACGACCAAAAACACCTACAAACACTTTCATTCTTCAATTTTCTTCATTTAATTGATCTCTCTCAAGTTCTATCTTCAAGTTCTAAGTGTTCTTCATAAATTCCAAAAGTTCTAGTTTCATAAAATCAAGAATACTTCCAAGATTGCAAGTTTACTTCCAAGCTTTCTAAATCCATTCCAAGTAATCATCCAAGATCAAGAAACCTTTGTTACTTACAGTAGGTTATCTTTCTAATACAAGGTAATAATCATATTCAAACTTTAATTCAATTTCTATAACTATAACAATCTTATTTCGAGTGGAAATCTTACTTGAAATTGTTTTCGTGTCATGATTCTGCTTCAAGAACTTTCAAGCCATCCAAGGATCCTTTGAACCTAGATCTATTTTTCTCATTTCCAGTAGGTTTATCCAAGGAACTTGAGATAGTAATGATGTTCATAACATCATTCGATTCATACATATAAAACTATCTTATTCGAAGGTTTAAACTTGTAATCACTAGAACATAGTTTAGTTAATTCTAAACTTGTTCGCAAATAAAAGTTAATCCTTCTAACTTGACTTTTAAAATCAACTAAACACATGTTCTATATCTATATGATATGCTAACTTAATGATTTAAAACCTGGAAACACGAAAAACACCGTAAAACCGGATTTACGCCGTCGTAGTAACACTGCGGGCTGTTTTGGGTTAGTTAATTAAAAACTATGATAAACTTTGATTTAAAAGTTGTTATTTTTTGAAAATGATTTTTATTATGAACATGAAACTATATCCAAAAATTATGGTTAAACTCAAAGTGGAAGTATGTTTTCTAAAATGGTCATCTAGACGTCGTTCTTTCGACTGAAATGACTACCTTTACAAAAATGACTTGTAACTTATTTTTTCGACTATAAACCTATAATTTTTCTGTTTACATTCATAAATTAGAGTTCAATATGAAACCATAGCAATTTGATTCACTCAAAACGGATTTAAAATGAAGAAGTTATGGGTAAAACAAGATTGGATAATTTTTCTCATTTTAGCTACGTGAAAATTGGTAACAAATCTATTCCAACCATAACTTAATCAACTTGTATTGTATATTATGTAATCTTGAGATACCATAGACACGTATACAATGTTTCGACCTATCATGTCGACACATCTATATATATTTCGGAACAACCATAGACACTCTATATGTGAATGTTGGAGTTAGCTATACAGGGTTGAGGTTGATTCCAAAATATATATAGTTTGAGTTGTGATCAATACTGAGATACGTATACACTGGGTCGTGGATTGATTCAAGATAATATTTATCGATTTATTTCTGTACATATAACTGTGGACAACTAGTTGTAGGTTACTAACGAGGACAGCTGACTTAATAAACTTAAAACATCAAAATATATTAAAAGTGTTGTAAATATATTTTGAACATACTTTGATATATATGTATATATTGTTATAGGTTCGTGAATCAACAGTGGCCAAGTCTTACTTCCCGACGAAGTAAAAATCTGTGAAAGTGAGTTATAGTCCCACTTTTAAAATCTAATATTTTTGGGATGAGAATACATGCAGGTTTTATAAATGATTTACAAAATAGACACAAGTACGTGAAACTACATTCTATGGTTGAATTATTGAAATCGAATATGCCCCTTTTTATTAAGTTTGGTAATCTAAGAATTAGGGAACAGGCACCCTAATTGACGCGAATCCTAAAGATAGATCTATTGGGCCTAACAAACCCCATCCAAAGTACCGGATGCTTTAGTACTTCGAAATTTATATCATATCCGAAGGGTGTCCCGGAATGATAGGGATATTCTTATATATGCATCTTGTTAATGTCAGTTACCAGGTGTTCACCATATGAATGATTTTTATCTCTATGTATGGGATGTGTATTGAAATATGAAATCTTGTGGTCTATTGTTACGATTTGATATATATAGGTTAAACCTATAACTCACCAACATTTTTGTTGACGTTTAAAGCATGTTTATTCTCAGGTGAATACTAAGAGCTTCCGCTGTTGCATACTAAAATAAGGACAAGATTTGGAGTCCATGTTTGTATGATATTGTGTAAAAACTGCATTCAAGAAACTGATTTCGATGTAACATATTTGTATTGTAAACCATTATGTAATGGTCGTGTGTAAACAGGATACTTTAGATTATCATTATTTGATAATCTACGTAAAGCTTTTTAAACCTTTATTTATGAAATAAAGGTTATGGTTTGTTTTAAAAATGAATGCAGTCTTTGAAAAACGTCTCATATAGAGGTCAAAACCTCGCAACGAAATCAATTAATATGGAACGTTTTTAATCAATAAGAACGGGACATTTCAGGTTGGTGATGTACGACCACATGTGTATATGTAATTTAATTTAATTCATGTCACTTGTATATAAGTATATGTGGATATATTTAGTTGTTAACAAATCCATTAATAATTAATAACAATATAAATCTTTGGAAAAACGCGGATTGTCAAAGGATTTTAGGATTGTTTTAGTCATATTCAAGTATATATATTATATACATTATAGGTTAGTGGTTATAGACTAGCGTATGTGAATGTATGATAAAGATTATACAATGATATATGTGAACGTACAATGAGTGTGAAAACTATTTACAAATAGTTGTTCATGAATCGTCAGGAACAGTCGAAGGGTAATTGAAATGTATCACAACAGTTCAAACTTTATGAGACTTAACATAACTAATTTTTGCTTATCGTGTCGGTAACATATAAAGATTAAGTTTAAATTTGGTCAGAAATTTCCGAGTCGTCACAGCACATAACAGAGATACAGGAAACAGAAAATGCAGTGGTAACAAAGTGGCGAGTGGTGGTGTTTTGCTTCTTGGTTAACAACAATAGCGAATAGCAGTTTAAAGATGGCCGTTTATCGAACATAAAATAATAACCGAAGTGAGAGAGAGATTGAGAGAGAAGAGAGAAATGGTGATACCTGGTTTTCAAGTAATGGTGACGGTTTTAGTATCAAGGTGGTGTAGTGTGGTGGTCTGGTTCTTGGTTGTGCTAAAGTGGTGGTTCTCGTTGTAATTATAGCCGAAAGTAGTTGAGTGATTTAGAGCGATGGTGAGGATGATTGTATTAAAGATAGTTGGCGGTGTTGGGTTTGTTTGGTCGATCAACACAGAAAAATGGAAATATCAAATTGGGTTGTTTATGGTTGTTTGTAGTGTACTCCCGGTTGACAGCAGTAGTAGAAGCTGCTCTTGATCCCAACAGAAGCCAGGAACATCAGTTAACAAATGGTTTATATGTAGTGTGGGTTCACAAAAGAAAGAAAAAAAAATAGAAACAAGAAACTGTTGGGTTTTGTGGTTTGGTTAAGATAATAGAGTTGTGTTTGTGTGTATGTTGATGTATGGTTGATAGAACCGGTTACTGCAGCAGCAACAATTGATTTGAGTTGAGTCATTTTCAAGCATGAAGTGTTTAGTTGGTTTGGTGTTTGAAGGAACAAGGAAACAATTGTAGGTGGTGATCAAGGTGGTTGCTCGTTTGTGGTTAAAGGTGGCGAAAGGAAACAAAACTAAAGAAGTATGTGGGGTGGTGCTTGAAGAGAAGGAAAAAAAATATAAATAGATAGGAAGTTGTTAAAGTGGGTTAGTGTTATATTTGCAATTGTATATATATATAGATTGGATATTTGATTAAACTGTGATCAATCATTTACCATTTCCATTTACGAATGAAATATTCAAAGGAAACAAGTGGGGTGTTGAATTTAATGACCATGTATGTATATTAAATATTAGATAGAATATGAAATAGATAGAATGGATGGGATAGTGGTGCAAACAAACTAAACAGAAATCTCAAATTAAGCACAGTAATATTCAATCATATCTAATCAATTCACATTCACGTAATCAAATGAAATCAGGAGATTAATATAATAATAATTTAAATAAAAACATGTGAAGTACAAAATATAACTCTGCCGACAGTTTTAGCACGCGGATTGTGTCGTACTCCGTTGTTAATTAGTGGCGGATAAAGGTCTTCCTAAAAATCCCAAGTTTTTTTTATTAATTATCTTTATTTTTTTTACTCATTATAAATGGTCATTATTTATATAAAGTTATTAAATAAAAATTTTATTCACTGTCCGCGCTCAATCCCAAGTAATATATAGAAAGTGTTAAAATTTAATAATTAGATCCTAAATACATTTTCAATAAGCCTATAATTCATATCACTCATTTTCGGCTAACCGTTTATTTTAAAATCATATAAGTTTCTTTTTAACGTGTTTACTATCAATAGATTGATAATTGAGCGTTACCTTCGTTTACTAAATAATTTTGAAATTACAATATATATATTCTATTTACTTTATTTATATATATATATATATATATATATATATATATATATATATATATATATATATATATATATATATATATATATATTTTGAATAATATTTATTATATATTATTATTATTTTACATTATTAATTCTAACATCAATAGCATATAATATTTCAAATTATATTTTCAATTATTATTTATATATTTATAGATATATATATACACGCATATCTATTTACAAATAGTTGTTCGTGAATCATCAGGAATGGTCGAAGGTCAATTGAAACAGTTCAAAATTTTCGAGACTCAACATTACAAACTTTGCTTATCATGTCGAAATCATTTAAAGATCAAGTTTAAATTTGGTCAGAAATTTCCGGGTCGTCACAGTACCTACCCGTTAAAGAAATTTCGTCCCGAAATTTGAGTAAGGTCGTCATGGCTAACCATAAAAATGTTTTATGATGAATATGAGTTGATAAAATAGAATTTTATTACCATATTGTAATATGGATAAAATGGTTCGATTATTCGAAGCGTATTAGTGAAGCTGTCACAAAAGTTTGAAACCAAGAAATAGAGATTCGTCTTAACTTTTGACGTAGTCAAGTTTGAATTTCCGGAATTCAAGGGATTTAAAGAAAATCTAAGAAATCTATAAGATCTGATTTCTTCGGTAAATAAGGAAATTAGGATCTCTTTAATTAAACGCGATGATCTGTCCGTCTGATATTTCCATTATAAATTTATCTTTTCCTTTTCATTAGTTTTCACCACTTCTACACCTTCTTTCTCAGTTCATATATCTAAAAGATTATAATAATGCTTAATCAGGTTCCAATCCTTGTTCTTATTCTGACTATCGCATTGATCGTTCTTCTTTTCCAACTCCCACCAGAAGAATCTGTTTATTCCTACTATGCTCTAGGTATTATTGTATTTATAATCCCCCAGTGTCTTTATATTGCTATACGCACTGATATCCACGGTTTGTAATTTCGGTGTTGTTGTTGGGCTTTATATCTTCCCTTATGTTTCGGAGCTCTTTGCCTTTTTATTCTCTTCTTGACCTCTAGTAAAATGAGTAACGGTCCAGAATTCGTAAGTATGGAGTTTCGAATGAAATTAATGTTCTAAACAAGGAAGAACGTAATAGCACGATTTGATTTGTCAAATTACCAGAATCACTGAGAATAGAACTATCAAGAATATATTTTCTTGATATGTTTAGAAGTTAAGCAGAATGAAAGAGTTATGTAACATGACATATGATGATGGTATGATCTACTGTGAACCATCATCACGTCTCATTAGAAACTCAACATGACTTACTGTAATATAATCACGTTGGCCGGGCGTCATTATATTATACTAACCCATGCTTCAATTCCCAACACTTCTCCACAATTCATTCATAATTTATACTTAGATTTTACAGAAGTTTCCAATATAATGGAATACAAAAAACATGAAGAGGTAGATAATTTCGGACAAGAATATTTATGAAAATATCCTCAGAAATATCGAAGATATTTATGATGATATTTTGGAATTTCTAAGTTCGAAGGTTGATGAAGAAAAAATTTCCGTAAGATTTTAACATGCTTCGGAGTAAGATATTCTCTAAAGATTTCAACGGATCCTGAATTACCTGGATTCTTTGAATATAGGGTATGGTTCTTGTATTTGTCCTTGGTCTCCTTCATGGTTAGCTCAATCCGTTTTTTTTCAGTACCAAATTTTCTATTGAGTGTTCCCAACATTCCATTCTTTATTATCAAACTCTTGACCATTTAGACCATCTACAATTTTGCTGTTTCTTCTGCATTTAATGCTACCATATCTGAATCATCAGTTATCAATCTGAGGTGGTTTCAATAGAATTGTGTTTTTAGATGATTAAACGCTGATTGTAATCGCCAAGATACAAAGGATGTTTAAGATGAAATCAAGTGGCAACTTGAGAAAATATGTAACTGTAGTAGATGTAATTTATTTACGATCTTTTAAGTCAAAATGTGTTATAATTACTATTTCCTACTCTTTTTATACTTTTTAATTGTCCATGATAGTAGTCCAATAGTTCAACCAAAATTAGTATATTATAAGGACATAGTCATATAGGAACAGTTAGCTAGGAACAGTCAGCTAGGATTTGGTTAGTATAGGTTTAAAATTTTACGTAGTTAATTAATTGGTTTCTAATCAATTTTATTTTGTTCATTATTTTCTTCATTATGTCATTGTCAAATCTTGACTTGGATTTTGATCGGCATAAACTTGTATATGAAATTGAATTGGAATGAAAATGGTTATTCTTTGGTGAACGGATACGTATATGTGTGGATTTGAGCAGTATTGTTAATGACTGCTGATTCTAAATTGAAGAATGTACAGTGTAACTTATTAATGTGAAATCTAAATATTCCTCGGGTATTACCTACCCGTTAAAATATTTTCACCATTAACAGTTTGTACAAGAGAATCTTTTAATTACAATCTTTATGAAAATATATATACATATATATTTTCTTCAGATGAAATCATGAATTTAATGAGTTAATATGATATTAAGCTCATTTGATTTTCGGTTAGAACTAGAATACATAATCTCTAAAACTTTTAGAAACCACATATTCTTCGCAGAATATTTCTTCAATGAAGTTATGGATCAATACTTCATCGTTCATTGTTGTTTGTATTCCTTGGTATCTATGGTGCGTATGATGTTGATGTTCGAGGGACAGATTGTGAAATTGAGGCTTGGGATGTGGATGTTGAGGCTTGTGTTGTTGGTGGTATTGGTGCTATTGGTACTGATGCTGGTGGCGCTGTTGATGTCGGTGATGTTGCTGAAGCTGGTAATTTTTGCACCATAATTTCCAAAGCCACTACTCGAGCGCGAAGCTCGTTGACTTCTTCTACTAACTCTGGCTGGTTATCAGTGTGAAGTGGAGGTTGGATATCTTCTCTAGTTCCGTTAATGGTAGCCTCATGACGAAAAATTCTCGCAAAGAGGGTATAAACAGTGTTGCGAACAGGTTCGCCAGTGAGCGGGTCGAGTACTCTGATGTTAGGCGGTAGATTCGGCTCATGATATGGAGTACCTTCTTCCCTTCTCCATAAGGTGAGTATGTCGCAAACCCACCCCCATTTTCTCCAGTAATCATGGTAGTTGATCGGTTGGTGCGCTCCCGTCACGCTGTCTTCGAAGTCAGATGAACTTGGTCGATTCGTAGAGGCCATCTTACGCGATCACAGAAAAGATTTTTGGTATGAAATGTTTAGTGACAGCAATTGATAGTTGGATGGTACTCTCAATGCATAATATGCATAGATATATATAGTACCAGGATACGTTAAATTACGGAGAAATTTACGGAAGATATCAGGCAAAGTTTACCATAATAGATACGCTAAGATATAAATTAGTAGATAAGCTAAAATATGAATTTATCTATACACTGTCTATGCAATAGAGGCGGTAAGACGTGTCTAAACTTTAAGGATGATAAGTAAATAATTTTCGACAATAATGATAAGCAAAACTTTTGACATGCAGACACGGTCGAAGTCCAGACTCACAAATGCATCTAAACAACTATCAGTTAGACACACTAATGCATAACCTGGTTCGCTAAGACCACCGCTCTGATACCACCTGTAGAGAGCCGTCCTAATCCATCTGGATGAATACATTACATTTGGTTACATTGCGAGGTACTTGACCTCTATATGATACATTTTACAAACAGTGCATTCGTTTTTAAAAGACAAACTTTCATTTCATCGAAAGTTGACGGCATGCATACCATTTCCTAATATATCCAACTATAATCGACTTAATAATAATCTTGATGAACTCAACGACTCGAATGCAACGTCTTTTGAAATATGTCATGAATGACTCCAAGTAATATCTCTAAAATAAGCAAATGCACAGCTGAAGATTTCTTTCATACCTGAGAATAAACATGCTTTAAATTGTCAACCAAAAGGTTGGTGAGTTCATTAGTTTAACATAAATAATCATTTCCATCATTTTAATAGACCACAAGATTTTCATTTTCATTTCTCATAAATATACGTCCCATGCATAGAGACAAAAATCATTCATATGGATTGAACACCTGGTAACCGACATTAACAAGATGCATATAAGAATATCCCCATCATTCCGGGACATCCATCGGACATGATATAAAAACTCGAAGTACTAAAGCATCCGGTACTTTGGATGGGGTTTGTTAGGCCCAATAGATATATCTTTAGGATTCGCGTCAATTAGGGGTGTACTAATTCTCAAAATTAGTGATGTTCCCTAATTCTTAGGCTACCAAGCAAAAAAAGGGCATATTCGGCTTCGATCATTCAACCATATAATGTAGTTTCAATTACTTGTGTCTATTTCATAAAACAGTTATAAAAATAGCGCATGTATTCTCAGTCCCAAAAATATATATTGCAAAAGCATTTAAAAAGGGAGTAAATGAAACTCACCATACTGTATTTTGTAGTAAAAATACATATGACGTCATTGAACAAGTGTAGGGTTGGTCTCGGATTCATGAACCTATATTATTCATATATTTATTAAAACCTATACTTGTAATCGAACAACTAAATTTACATATTATTAGTAATATAATTGTTAAATTATATATTTTATCAATAAGTAATTTAAATATTTCTATTTTATGTACTTTAACTAAATAATTAGTATTTATTATAGAACGTTAATTATAGGTATGTTATATGTTTTAACTATAGTGTTATGTAACTAAAAAATCATTTGGTAAAATAATATTATTAATAATAAATAAAAGGTTGTATTGTTTTATAATTATAATATTAGTAATTATACTTAATAATGATAATAATTATTAGTATGATTCTAAAAATAATAATACTTATAATGATAATAATAATAATGATAATACTAATAATACCGTTAATATTGATAATAAAAATGATAATAATAATAATAATAAAATATATAAAAAAATTTAATATTGATAATAATAATAATAATATAAAAAAGTTGTATTGTTTCTACAATAAAAATACTAATTTTTGATTACAATTCTTAATACTAATAATGCTTAATAATGTTAATAATAGTAATAATAATATTAGTGATAATAATAATAAAATGTATTTATTCTTATAATAATAATAATAATAATAACAATAATAATAATAATAATAATAATAATAATAATAATAATAATAATAATAATGATAATAATAATAATGATTTTAGAATACAACCTTTGAAGGACAAGCTTCTAAAAAAGAATGCGTCACTACCCGGGCTTGAACCCACGACATCCCGCTAACCCGACATTCCCTTAGACCAGCTGAGCCAGCCCGTTCTTCTGGAAATAATACTAACCCATATATATTTAACCCAATACTATTCGTGTTCTATTCTCTTCCTTTTCTTTATCAATCACGATATCATCACATTTTAATCATCTTTGATATTCATTATCAAACCATGATCATGATCAACATTTTATCACCTTCGTAATTCATCAATAGTAACAACTTTGTATCATCATTCCTAACTTCATAACTATCATCATCTAATATCGTACATCATCCTTTTCTAACCCTAATCATCATCTTAATAGCATTTAACTAGCCACCCGATTTACTTATGATATATGTTATTTATTCGGCCCAAGAACATCTCGGCCCAAACTAGGAAGCCAAATAAATTAACTCGGCCCAACTGAAGAATATAGGTTACGGTCTAACAAAAACATAGATTTCGGCCCAACTAGATAGTTTACAAAGAAAATATTTGCTTCGGCCCAAGTTAGCAAAAGTATTTAGCCCAATAGTGTGCCTAAGTTATATGCCCGATGGATTTGTGGTTGCTCTAGGGTTATGTCAGAATGGAACGGCATCAACCATAAGTTTTGAATCGAGGTTTAACAAGATCAAATAGAAATGTCGTTCAATTTCATCGGTTCATCATCATCTTAATCTAATTGTTATTATAATCATGCTCGTTTTATTTTCAACATCCATTCCAAATTACTCTCATCACAGTCATCATCACGTATCACATAATCGTTATCGTATGTAATCATCACTCATCTAATATCATATACAATACATCTCTGCATTATCTATAACCTTTCATAAACTATCACCCCTTTTACAATAAGCGAGATCACCCATTTGGTTAAGGATTACAAGTGTAACATAATCTTTATCCTCGTCATCTTCCATTAACTTTAATCATAACTAGCATTTATTTAATCATACTAAATTACGTATAGTGAGATGCTAATAATTCTTAGAAACAGAATTGATTGAAGAGGTGGGGTTACAAGCTTAGTATATGTCAGCCATAAAGAAAAAGATACACATGATAGCAATTTAATCATTGTCCTTCACATCTATCAAATGGGTTTTAGTTTAATATGCAACAGAAGTAATAATTGGGGCGGTTTTATTCGTACAGTGATGGTGGTGTTTCACAGCTGCAGTCTTATAATGAATGAAGCAGAAACACTAGAATTAGATAGTAGCGAGTAAAATGATAGCTGAATAGAAAGAAGGAAAAATAGCAGCTACAGTGCAGTAGCAGTTCGTTGATGATAGTGGCGATTAGGTGGTGTTTTGGGGCAGTAAAACAGAAAAAAATTTCACAGTAGCAGCAACAATAAAAAGTACCAAGGGTGGTTGGTTCTTGTTCCAGAGATGGTGGTTTGATTAAAAGGTGTTTTGGGTTTAGTTATAGTGGCACATAACAGAGATACAGGAAACAGAAAATGCAGTGGTAACAAAGTTGCGAGTGGTGGTGTTTTGTGGGGATTGAGTGTTTTGCTTCTTGGTTAACAACAATAGCGAATAGCAGTTTAAAGATGGCCGTTTGTCGAACATAAAATAATAACCGAAGTGAGAGAGAGATTGAGAGAGAAGAGAGAAATGGTGATACTTGGTTTTCAAGTAATGGTGACGGTTTTAGTATCATGGTGGTGTAGTGTGGTGGTTTGGTTCTTGGTTGTGCCAAAGTGGTGGTTCTAGGTGTAATTATAGCCGAAAGTAGTTGAGTGATTTAGAGCGATGGTGAGGATGATTGTATTAAAGATAGTTGGCGGTGTTGGGTTTGTTTGGTCGATCAACACAGAAAAATGGAAATATCAAATTGGGTTGTTTATGGTTGTTTGTAGTGTACTCCCGGTGGACAGCAGTAGTAGAAGCTGCTCTTGATCCCAACAGAAGCCAGGAACATCAGTTAACAAATGGTTTATATGTAGCGTGGGTTCACGAATGAAAGAAAAAAAAATAGAAACAAGAAACCGTTGGGTTTTGTGGTTTGGTTAAGATAATAGAGTTGTGTTTGTGTGTATGTTGATGTATGGTTGATAGAACCGGTTACTGCAGCAGCAACAATTGATTTGAGTTGAGTCATTTTCAAGCATGAAGTGTTTAGTTGGTTTGGTGTTCGAAGGAACAAGGAAACAATTCTAGGTGGTGATCAAGGTGGTTGCTCGTTTGTGGTTAAAGGTGGCGAAAGGAAACAAAACTAAAGAAGTATGTGGGGTGGTGCTTGAAGAGAAGGAAAAAAATATATAAATAGATAGGAAGTTTTTAAAGTGGGTTAGTGTTATATTTGCAATTGTATATATATATATATATATATAGATTGGATATTTGATTAAAATGTGATCAATCATTTACCATTTCCATTTACGGATGAAATATTCAAAGGAAACAAGTGGGGTGTTGAATTTAATGACCATGTATGTATATTAAATATTAGATAGAATATGAAATAGATAGAATGGATGGGATAGTGGTGCAGACAAACTAAACAGAAATCTCAAATTAAGCACAATAATATTCAATCATATCTAATCAATTCACATTCACGTAATCAAATGAAATCAGGAGATTTATATAATAATAATTTAAACAAAAACATGTGAAGTACAAAATATAACTCTGCCGACAGTTTTAGCACGCGGAGTGTATCGTACTCCGTTGTTAATTAGTGGCAGATAAAGGTCTTCCTAAAAATCTCAAGTTTTTATATTAATTATCTTTATTTATTTTAGTCATTAAAAATGGTCATTATTTATATAAAGTTATTCAATAAAAATTTTAATCACTGTCCGCGCTCAATCCCAAGTAATATATAGAAAGTGTTAAAATTTAATAATTAGATCCTAAATACATTTTTAATAAGCCTATAATTCATATCACTCATTTTCGGCTAAACGTTTATTTTAAAATCATATAAGTTTCTTTTTAACGCGTTTACTATCAATCGAATGATAATTAAGCGTTACCTTCGTTTACTAAATAATTTTGAAATTACAATATATATATTATATATACTTTATTTATATATATATATATTTTTTGAATAATATTTATTATATATTATTATTATTTTACATTATTAATTCTAACATCAACATCATATAATATTTCAAATTATATTTTCAATTATTATTTATATATTTATAGATATATATATACATGCATATCTATTTACAAATAGTTGTTCGTGAATCGTCAGGAATAGTCGAAGGTCAATTGAAACAGTTCAAAATTTTCAAGACTCAACATTACAGACTTTGCTTATCGTGTCGAAATCATTTAAAGATCAAGTTTTAATTTGGTCGAAAATTTCCAGGTCGTCACATTACGATCCCGGGAACGAGCAAACGATCCAAGGAATCAGGAAAAACCAGACACCTCCTATCAAAACTGCCTGTCGCACCCCCTTTCCAGGGGCTTCCAAGCTATTTTCTAGACACCCCTTATGAAAACTACTTGCCGCACCCCTGCCAGTCACTCCCTATGAAAAGTTCCTGCCGCACCCCCTGCCGCACCTACTTTCCAGTTTTTATTTACAACTTTGCCATCTATAAATAGGTGGCACATCCTACCATTTCAACACACATCTTCTTCACTTCTCTCTCTAAAATATCTCTCTATTGTCGTTCTCTAGTGATCAGTAGAAGATTAGTTCTCTCTACTTTCTCTCTCTAGATTATAGAGAGAGACAAGTACAGAGATTAGGAAAATAATTATCTCTCTATTGTCGCTCTGTAGTGATCAATAGGAGATTAGTATGTAGTTAGTAGTAGAAGCTATCGAGCATTGTAACGCTATGGATATTATGAAGAAATACAAGTGTTGCCGACATTATTTGGTAATATCTATTCTTTCTTTTATTAATTTATTATAATATTCTTATTCGATGTTTGTGATTTATTCATATTAGAAATGCTTGTTGCCATGAGGTGTGAGTAATTGCTTGATTGTTTGCCATGATTTAATAATGCTAATTGGGGATGATTATTGTTTCGTACTCGCTTTCTGTCTATGACATTAAACCTCGTTATTATCGTCCTTCCACCAATAAACTGTTAAAATCTTTTCTGAAGTCGACAATTATAAGGTAATTAATTATCTGTGTTTATACATTGGTCAAGGTATGAACCTATCGGTATTACTATAAAGTACATGGAGAATTATCGTAGGACCAGATCAAGACATTGGTCAAGAGTATAAGACTCGAGGAAATACTGTTGTAACAGTAGAGTACAGTGTCGATGTACTATAGGACCACTTGAGCATGGTCAAGGTTAGAAGCTATGGAACAACTACAAGTATAGTACATGGTGGATAACTAAGGGATTTAATGCACTACAATACAAACTAAGTTTATAAATCTTTAAGGATGACTGAGAACTATCAGAGGTTCTAATTTGTCTACAAACCCTTAGCTTTTACCAAACCATTGAAAGAAAGGAATTCGAAACACAATCATACTTGGGTGATACACTAAGGTGTTAAGAAAGGTTGGATATTATAAATATATGGATATGCTACTTTATTCGTGCACCCAAGGTATGCATTGCATCCAAGATGTGCCGCTTATATCCTTAAACCCGATAAAGCGTCGGGTGTTGAGGATAGTCACCCGATCAGAATCACGATTGCCTAGTTTCTCGTGACATGCTAATCGAGAAATTAATTAGTAGGGAATCTAGTGTTTACACCAAGGTATATCTATCCAATGAGTGTCTCGCAATCATCCCGACACTATGTTATCTTAAATCATGGTGAACGACGACTTTTCTGTCCTTAGCTGTTGCATGCTAGCTAGCTTATTTTAATTATATTGCTTTAATATTTTAAATACAATTATAAATCAAATCAACCCAACTATAGCCTTTGCATAATTTGATATTCCGGATAAAAGTGGTGTCTAGAATAAACTGGTTGGACTTGGTTGTTGGATTTTCCGAAAAGTCGCCAATTTATTGGGACCAAAAGGATCATGCCTCTCCATAAAAGGTGTACCATACTAAATTGTGTCTAAAACCAATCTTATTTACTAAATTATCTGAATAATCTCCGTTTCAAATTCGACCGCTCAAGGAACGACCCTAGGTCATATTTGTCCTTGCTAACCCATAGGAAGGAATAATAGATTTGGGCTCAGCAAAATATAAAATTAAAACTCTGTTGATAAATTTGTATCGACACCTTGCGACCTAACGACACCTCATAAATAAACTGTCTGATTTGGGCATATCATATGTCATGAGGTGACACACCTTCTTCAGTTGTTGTACTCTTTAAGGAGTGTGTGTTGTCAGTCTTAGAAGCTAACGTGTCATTACGGTGACCGGCCTTCTGGGGATCTGAATAATCAACCGAGGTAGTATCATGGTGCCCCTCATTGGACAAGACAGATCCTCCTCACCAGGATAAGTCTGACCTCTGGACCCTATTTGACATTGAGGTCCCACCTTATAAAGATAATAAGGTGTTGTTAGAGGATTTCCAGCAGATCGCCGGGTTCCTTTTCAAGATTTTTCCAAACCCCTTTGGCTGTTCGAGACTCCAATACTTGTCATACATCATGTTGTTGGGTCTTGTTAGAAGTTTGAACTTCCTTTAAAAGGTGATTGGAATTCACCTTTATCCTAGCAATCGTTTTAATAATGCTTTTGAATACTTTATTCTTAAAGATTTATATTTTATATTTTTCATAAAGTATTCTTGTGGCAGTCATATGGACACATCCACCGAGTCAAATGAAAGGACCCGTTCATATCGATTATAAATGATTCATATCAATTGATTTCATTGCGAGGTATTTGACCTTTATATGTTACATTTTACAAACATTGCATTCGTTTTTAAAAGACAAACTTTCATCTCCACGAAAATTGACGGCATGCATACCATTTCATAATACATCCAACTATAATTGACTTAATAATAATCTTGATGAACTTAACGACTCGAATGAAACGTCTTTTGAAATATGCCATTGATAATGCTAAAAATGAACATATATTTCATAGCATTATTCCTCAAGAAAGACAAGCTTTTAGTTGCAACTGTTCTATTGACAAGTGATATTCATTTAAATAATAAAAGGTGAAGACAAAAGACAGATTCGACGAATTGAAGACGCAAACGACCAAAAAGCTCAAAAGTACAAAATACAATCAATGAGGTTCCAATTATTGATAAGAAACGTCTCAAAATTACAAGAGTACAAGATTCAAAATGCAAAGTACAAGATATTAAATTGTACGCAAGGACGTTCGAAAATCCGGAACCGGGACCAGAGTCAACTCTCAATGCTCGATGCAACGGACAAAAAATTACAAGTCAACTATGCATATGAATATAATATAATATATAATTAATTCTTAAAATTAATATATATATTATATTATATTTAAATAAACATCGGCAGAAGAAAACAACCAAAAGTGGCTCTCCCCAGCTGGCCATGCGATCGCATGGCCTTGAAGGGTAAAGCTCATGCGATCTCATGAGCCCCTTTTCCAGATCACAGGCCTATAAAATTCGCAGCTTGGTGAACATCAAAACACATCTTTTTCTTCTCCTCATTCAACGTAGTATATATTTATATTTATATTTTAATTTTAATTTTAATTTTAATTCTAATAATAAGGGTATGTTAGCAAATGTTGTAAGGGTGTAAGTCGAAATTCTGTCCGTGTAACGCTACGCTATTTTTAATCATTGTAAGTTATGTTCAACCTTTTTAATTTAATGTCTCGTAGCTAAGTTATTATTATGCTTTTTTAATCCGAAGTAATCATGATGTTGGGCTAAAAATATTAAAATTGGGTAATTGGGCTTTGTACCATAATTGGGGTTTGGACAAAAGAACGACACTTGTGGAAATTAGACTATGGGCTATTAATGGGCTTTATATTTGTTTAACTAAATGATAGTTTGTTAATGTTAATATAAAGATTTACAATTGGGCGTCCCTATAAATAACCATTTACACTCGATCGGACACGATGGGCGGGGTATTTATATGTACGAATAATCGTTCATTTAACCGGACACGGGAATGGATTAATAGCCACTAGAATTATTAAAACAGGGGTGAAATTATGTACAAGGACACTTGGCATAATTGATAACAAAGTATTAAAACCTTGGGTTACACTCAGTCGACATCCTGGTGTAATTATTAAACAAAGTATTAAAATCTTGTTACAGTTTAAGTCCCCAATTAGTTGGAATATTTAACTTCGGGTATAAGGATAATTTGACGAGGATACTCGCACTTTATATTTATGACTGATGGACTGTTATGGACAAAAACCAGACGTACATATTAAATAATCCAGGACAAAGGACAATTAACCCATGGGCATAAAACTAAAATCAACACGTCAAATATCATGATTACGGAAAGTTTAAATAAGCATAATTCTTTTATTTCATATTTAATTTCCTTTATTTTATATTTAATTGCACTTCTAATTATCGCACTTTTATTTATTGTTATTATATTTAATTGCAATTTTAATTATCGTACTTTTTAATTATCGCAAGTTTATTTTATCGCACTTTTATTTATCGCAATTTCATTATCGTTATTTACTTTACACTTTAAATTAAGTCTTTTATTTATTTAATATTTTACATTTTGTTTTAACTGCGACTAAAGTTTTAAAATCGACAAACCGGTTATTAAACGGTAAAAACCCCCCTTTATAATAATAATATTACTTATATATATATATTTGTATTTTTATAAATTTAAGCTAATATAGCGTTAAGCTTTGTGAAAAAGATTTTCCCTGTGGAACGAACCGGACTTACTAAAAACTACACTACTGTACGATTAGGTACACTGCCTATAAGTGTTGTAGCAAGGTTTAAGTATATCCATTCTTTAAATAAATAAATATCTTGTGTAAAATTGTATCGTATTTAATAGTATTTCCTTGTAAAATTTAGTAGTATTTTATACCCGTTAGCTTTGACATCAAGTATTTTTGGCGCCGCTGCCGGGGAACTCGGCGAAACGCTATATTTTTAATTTATTTTGTATAAATATATTTATGTATCATTTTAGAAAAACAAAAATATAAATATTTTTAAGAGTTGTTAAATATATAAGTTTTATAAAGTTTCTTTATTTTTATTTTTAAGTTTGTAAAAATATAAATTTTATTTAAATATTTTGTATTTATTTAAAATAGAAAAATCAAAACAGCAAAACAGAAAAAAGAAATATAAAAACATACTCTGCCCGATCACTGTTGCAGCCCAGAGCCTGGCCCAATTTTGCAAGCCATGCGATCACATGGAAAATCAACTAACACCTCATGCGATCGCATGAGGTGATTTGACAGGCTTGGTAACCTCAGCCGCCTGTTTAGGGTTTTAATTAATATATAATTATTATTATTATAACCCTAATTAGGGTTTAATTTTTAATTATTAATTTAGTTTTTATTATTAATTTGTATTATTTAGTTTAATTAGTTTAATTAAATTATAAAATTAATAGTTTTATAAAATAAATAATATAAAAATAATATTTTTATAAAAATTGTAATTTTTACACTTTTAGTATATTTTTATATTTTGTTCCTTTTTAATTATTTTTAGCGTAATTTTTGTATTTTTCGCTCGTATTTATTTTTAATTCATAGTTTTTGCCATAGTTATTTTTATTTCTAGATTTTTAGGCTCTGCCGTAAAATCTCTTAAGTGCTTTTTCTTTAGACTAAGATATAGGTGCTTTAGAATTTTGCGACGCCTTTTTAAGTTTTAGTTTCTTTTTAAGTTATTGCCATTTGGGATATAGTTTTACTTGTAAGCTTTAATATTTTTAGAAGCAACTTTTAATTTTTAGTTTTTAGTGCTTTTTTAAGTTTCAATGCGCTACTTTCTTATTTTTATTTTTCGACGCCTTTTACCTATGTATCAATTATCACTCCAATTAGTAATCTCAATTTGCGATTATAATTTTAAGTTAGTGATAGTAATAAGGTTGGGTTAGTCGAGTATTTTTAAGTTCTATAAGTCATTTCTTTTTATTTCTTATTTTCCGACGCCTTTTATTTTTCAACCCTTTTCTTTTCTTTTTCGACGCGCTCTTTTTCTTTCTTATTTCTCGCTATTCTAGTTTTTAGGACATAGATTTTTTTCTACTTCTTATCTAAATTTCTTAAAATTACGAAAATTTATTTTAAGTGGTTAAATTGATAGACATCAAAATTTTCTGGTTCGTAGTAATAGTTGGATTTGTACGTGGACCGGGTTATTGGAGCCAAACAGTCCTCAATTATATTGAGACCAAACGAATCCTGCCCCTCTGCTGCATCTTTTGGCTATTCGAAACGTGGGCAAAATCAGAAAAGTCTATTAATTGGATAACTTATATAATTTTTTCTTTCCTTTTAAAAACTAATAGGATATTCAGTGAATGCACCGAGCAAGACGTTCACCACCTTTTGTACGTTCACCACCTGTAACTAGATCAAGACATCTAGCTAATATTATCGCCGTTGATTTTTCTTTAGAATCGTCATCCAGTCAACCAAGTACTCCAGTTCAAATTTTTGATAATCCATTTTTTGAACCCGACCTCACAATTGAGAATTCGGAGAATATTCAGGGACAATTCATAGATCCTGAACCATTAAATTTTCCTCTGGAACCACCAATCATTCAAACAGAGATTGTTAAGGAACGAACCATTAAATCAGAATCCTCTAGTGATTCGGATTCAACAAATTTAATCATGGAAAATCTGGAACCTTTAAGTATGGAAGACCGAATGAGAGCTAAACGCACTGGCCAAGGTCACGCAATTACTCATCCAGACATTAATGCGCCAGATTATGAAATCAAAGGACAAATTCTACACATGGTGACTAATCAATGCCAATTTAGTGGTGCGCCGAAGGAAGATCCAAATGAACATCTTCGTACCTTTAATAGGATCTGCACACTATTTAAAATCCGAGAAGTGGAGGATGAACAGATATATCTCATGTTATTTCCCTGGACTTTAAAGGGAGAAGCCAAAGATTGGTTGGAATCGTTACCTGAAGGGGCGATTGATACATGGGACGTTTTAGTTAAAAAATTTTCGGCATCTAAAGCCGTAAGACTTCAAGGAGAAATTGTTACGTTCACACAGAAACCGAATGAAACTCTATATGAGGCGTGGACAAGATTTGGAAAGTTATTAAGAGGATGTCCGCAACATGGTTTAGACACCTGTCAAATAGTACAAATATTCTACCAAGGATGCGACATCACTACAAGAAAAGACATAGATATAGCAGCTGGTGGTTCCATTATGAAGAAAACCGAAACTGATGCTTATAAAATTATTGATAACACTGCTTCCCACTCACATGAGTGGCACCAAGAAAAAGATATCGTTAGATCATCTAAAGCAGCTAGAGCCGATTCTAGCCACGACTTAGATTCCATTTCCGCAAAGATAGATGCTGTGGAGAGACGAATGGAAAAGATGACTAAAGATATCCACTCAATACGAATTAGTTGTGAGCAGTGTGGAGGACCACATTTGACAAAAGATTGTCTCAGTATTGAATTAATAAAGGAACAAAGAGAGAATGTTTCATATCTAAACCAAAGGCCTGGAAATAATTATCAGAATAATTATCAACCGCCAAGACCGATCTACAATCAAAACCAGAACAATAACCGAAATATTCCATACAACAACCAACAAGGTCCTAGCAATCAACAAGTATCCAATAATACTTACAACCAGCAAAGACCTAATTTTCAAAACAAACCACCACAAACCGATGATAAAAAGCCGAATTTAGAAGATATGATGACGAAGCTAGCTGAAACTCAAACGCAGTTTTTCACATCTCAAAAACAAACCAATGAACAAAATGCTCAAGCATTTAGAAATCAACAAGCTTCTATTCAAAATTTGGAATAAGAAGTAAGTTACCTAGCAAGGTTAATAGGTGAAAGAAAACCGGGAAGTCTACCTAGTGATACAAATGCAAACCCCCGGAATGAAACAGCTAAAGCCATTACCACAAGAAGTGGTACAACACTTAAACCACCTGAAATACCTGTAACTTCTTATGAAGCTATTCCTACTCTACAAGAACCACAACCTGATCAAGATAAGGAAAAAGAACCGGTAGTTGAAAAGGTTAATGAAGATAACACAGTTAAGGCTAAACCTTATGTTAAACCATACCAACCACCACTTCCTTACCCGAGTAAAATGAAGAAAGAGAAACTTGAAGCCGAGCAATCCAAATTCTTGGATATGTTTAAACAGATAAATGTAAATCTTCCTTTCATTGATGTGATTTCAGGAATGCCTAGATATGCTAAATTTCTGAAAGATCTAATCTCGAATAGAAAGAAAATGGAAGAACTCTCAGCTGTTACTATGAATGCTAATTGTTCAGCAGTGCTGTTGAATAAGATACCAGAAAAACTATCTGATCCAGGAAGTTTCACAATTCCATGTTTTCTGGGTAGTCTTAGTTCAATAGAAGCATTGGCAGACTTAGGTGCTAGTATAAATTTAATGCCGTATTCACTATACGCTAAACTAGACCTTGGAGAATTGAAACCAACAAGAATAAGTATACAACTAGCCGATCGATCAATAAAATATCCTAGAGGGATAATGGAGAATATGCTAGTTAAAGTTGGTACTTTAGTATTTCCAGTAGATTTTGTTGTTCTGGACATGGAAGAAGATTCTCAAGTTCCTCTCATATTAGGAAGACCATTCTTAAACACGGCTAAAGCAATGATAGACGTGTTCGGTAAGAAATTGACCCTAAGTATAGAGGACGAGAGTGTTTACCTTTTCAGTTGATAGAGCAATGCAACAACCGCAATCTGCAGATGATACATGTTATTATATTCAAACTATAGATTCACATGCAGAATTGTTAGAAGAATTTCCAGAATTACAAGGAACATGAGAATGTTCTTTAGGAGAAGGAACTGAATAAATTGATGAAGCTGAAATGTTAGCTACACTAATAGCTAATGGATATGAACCAACAACAGAAGAAATTCAAATGCTAAAAGAAGAAGACAGATATCGATATAAATCATCGATAGAAGAACCTCCGACATTAGAGTTAAAGCCACTTCCAAACCATTTGGAATACGCTTATTTACATGGTGAATCTGAATTACCTGTAATAATATCGTCTTCTCTTACTGAAAATGAGAAATCACAACTCATTTCTGTGTTGAAAGCTCATAAACCAGCCATTGCATGGAAGATTCATGATATTAAAGGAATAAGTCCTTCGTATTGCACACATAAAATCCTTATGGAAGAAGGTCATAAAACGTATGTGCAACGCCAACGAAGACTAAATCCGAATATGCAAGATGTAGTTAAAAAAGAAATTATTAAACTGCTAGATGCAGGTATAATTTATCCAATCTCTGATAGTCCATGGGTAAGCCCAGTTCAATGCGTGCCTAAGAAGGGTGGCATGACTGTCATTACAAATGAAAAAAATGAGCTTATTCCTACAAGGACTGTAACAGGATGGCGTGTATGTATTGATTATAGAAAATTAAATGACGCCACCAGAAAAGATCACTTTCCCTTACCTTTCATTGATCAAATGTTGGAAAGATTAGCCGGAAATAGTTATTATTGTTTTCTTGATGGATTTTCCGGATATTTTCAAATTCCAATAGCACCCGAAGATCAAGAGAAAACCACATTCACGTGCCCTTATGGTACTTTTGCTTACAAACGCATGCCATTTGGACTTTGCAACGCCCCTACAACCTCTCAAAGGTGCATGATGGCGATTTTTCACGACATGATAGAAGAATGCATGAAAGTTTTCATGGATGACTTTTCAGTCTTCGGTGATACATTTGAATCATGTCTAGTTAATCTTGAACGAATGCTTATTAGATGCGAATAATCAAATCTAGTACTTAATTGGGAGAAATGCCATTTCATGGTTAAAGAAGGCATTGTTCTTGGACATAAAATTTCAAAAGAAGGAATTGAAGTGGATAGAGCTAAAGTAGATGTAATCGCTAAACTTCCACATCCCACCAATGTTAGAGGAGTTAGGAGTTTTCTAGGGCATGCTGGTTTTTACCAACGTTTCATAAAAGATTTTTCTAAAATTGCCACTCCTATGAATAAACTCCTAGAAAAGGATGCTCCATTCATCTTTTTAGATGAATGTATCAAATCTTTTAATATTCTTAAAGAGAAACTCATTAATGCGCCGATCATGATAACACCAAATTGGAATCTACCGTTTGAACTAATGTGCGATGCAAGTGATTTTGCAATGGGAGCCGTTTTAGGACAAAGGATTGAAAAACGATTTCAACCTATATATTATGCTAGTAAGACGTTACAAGGAGCACAAACGAATTACACAACTACTGAAAAAGAACTCCTTGCTATTGTCTTTGCTTTTGACAAATTTCGTTCATATCTCGTTCTAGCAAAAACGGTGGTCTATACCGACCATTCTGCTCTTAGATACCTATTTTCGAAACAAGATGCCAAACCAAGATTAATCCGTTGGATCTTACTCTTACAAGAATTCGATATTGAAATCCGAGATAAAAGAGGAGCAGAAAATCTCGCCGCTGATCATCTTTCTCGTCTTGAAAATCCTGAATTAGAAGTTCTAAATGAATCGGCCATACAAGACAACTTTCCTGATGAATATCTATTGAAGATAGATTATAATGAAATACCATGGTTTGCAGAATATGCAAACTACTTAGTATGTGGATTCCTTGAAAAAGGATTATCGTACCAAAAACGAAAGAAATTCTTCAGTGATATAAAACACTATTTTTGGGAAGATCCACATCTGTTTAAAAGTTGTCCCGATGGAATAATACGCCGATGTGTATTCGAAGATGAAGCTAGTAAAATTTTAAACCATTGTCACACAGGACCAACAGGAGGGCACTATGGGCCTCAACTAACAGCAAGAAAAGTTTATGATACTGGATTCTATTGGCCTACAATTTACAAAGACGCACACCTTCTTTGCAAATCCTGTGATGCTTGTCAACGGGCCGAAAAAATAAGTCAACGTGATGAAATGCCACAAAATGTCATTCAAGTATGTGAAGTATTTGACATTTGGGGTATTGACTTTTTGGGTCCATTTCCAAAATCTCATAATAATCTCTATATTCTTGTGGCCATTGATTATGTATCTAAATGGGCGGAAGCACAAGCTCTCCCAACTAACGATGCACGAGTTGTAGTCAACTTTTTAAAACGTCTTTTTGCAAGGTTTGGAACACCGAAAGCTTTAATAAGTGATCGGGGAACTCATTTCTGTAATAATCAACTTAAGAAAGTTCTCAAAAGATATGGAGTAACTCATAAAATCTCCACCGCATATTATCCACAAACAAGTGGACAAGTTGAAAATACCAACCGAGCTTTAAAACATATTCTAGAGAAAACCGTAGGATCAAATCCAAAGGAATGGTCCATTAAATTGGAGGATGCACTCTGGGCTTTTAGAACAGCCTACAAAACTCCAATTGAAACCACACCTTTTAGACTCGTTTACGGAAAAGCATGTCATCTTCCAGTAGAAATTGAACACAAAGCATTTTGGGCTTTGAAGACATGTAATCTTGATTTACATGAAGCTGGACGTCTACGATTAAGTCAACTAAACGAATTAGAAGAATTAAGACATGAAGCATACGAAAATTCGTTAATCTATAAAGAAAGAATGAAGAAATGGCATGATAAAAGAATCAGAAGTTCAAAAGAATTTAAAGAAGGAGACAGAGTTCTTCTTTTCAATTCACTATTCAAGATATTTCCTGGAAAATTGAAATCAAGATGGTCTGGACCATTCATAGACAAAAGAGTTTTCCCCTACGGAATGATAGAATTAATAAATTCAAATGGAATTGAATTTAAAGTTAATGGTCACAGAGTTAAACATTACATAGATAGTTCGATGGAAGTCGACAACGAAGTTAATCACAATTTCGATACCACAGCTAACTAAGTGTGAGGAGAATCAAGTCTTTTAAGGATTTTATGTATTTCTGTTAGAGTTAGATTGTCTGTTTTCGTGTAGTTCTCAAAAATGGAACCCGAATGATCTTTCCCTAGCAGACCCTAAAGAACTAGTCTTCTCCCCCCATTCTGAATTTTTATTTTTTTTAGGAAATGAAGACTGCCTGTGAACTAAACCATGGTCTAATGCTACACGCTTTGATCACTAAACGTAATAATGACACACTTCCGAGTGAAATAGTATCAGTAATCAGAGAAAGATTGGACGGAGTAAGAAAAGAATCCAGATGCGAAGATAATAAGTTACAATTTGGTAAAGGAAAATCAAAATCCGCAGCGAAAAGAAGAGCACGACACCTTGAAAGATGTCACAAATGCGGAAAATGGTCACATGGAGGTAAATGTTCAAATAATCAAACCTATTCAAATACCGAATTTGTTACTTTATGCAGAGACGGACCGTTCATATGTTTAGAAAAAAAACACTGAATGCTCGAGGTTACGCCTATGTAGCTATGGAAAACCAATTAAACCGACTATCTTATGAATGGGATAGATCATATAACTAAGAATACTATCTCACAGGTAAGTATGTACAGTTTTTATTTTTTTTATTTTTATTTTTAACCTTTTGATAATAAACGCTAATTTGTTCGCTATAAAGTATTAAATTGGTATTGAATAAAATTAGGTTTGGTGACCGAAATTATTGATATCATACAAAAATTTATTACATCACTGCGAAATTTAACGTTTATTCTTAAGGTATAAATATCTTTAATCAATCAACCCAAAATATTTCAAAAATTCGTCATGAGTTAAATTAGGTCATGGAACCGAAATTACTTTACCGAAAAGAGGGGTGCATATTTTTGATAATATTTGATTGATTAAAGTGGGATAAAAGACCAAAAAGATTTTTAATTTTATTTTTACCATGTTTTTAAAATTAATATATAAATCTTAAATTAATATTGTAAACTTTTTAAATTAATATATTTAAAATTGTAAATATTTGAAAAATTAATCTTTTTAATATAATTTTGTATGTATAAAAACAAAAATATAATATAAGTTTGGTGTGAATTTATAATATGAATTTTTATTTAAGTTTGGTGTGAATTTTTAATTTTATGCATATTTTAAATTTAAGTTTGGTGTGAATTTAAAAACAAAAATTTACTTTATTTCGCTAAGTTAAAAATATGATTTTTAAAATTCGTCGTGAGTTGAAGAGTAGGTCGTTGAACCGAAATTGCTTTACCCGAGGGAGGGACGAGAACTTTTATTATCATTATTTTTAATCTTATTGAATTAAAGTATGCCAAAAACATTAAAAAATCCAAAAATCTTTACTTTTAAAACCGCACTTTGATTTGACAAATTTTAAAAATTTTGTCGAGGGACAGACTAGGACATCGATCCGAAACGCTCTCATCCTAAAAAGAAACAAATTTTTAAAATTTTATTAATTTTATGTTTTATTAAGAATAAGGTTTTATATAAAAAAAAAAACCCCTGAAAGTACTCTACCCGGAACCCCATGCGATCGCATGGGGTTTACTCTTCAACCTCATGCGATCGCATGAGGCTGGATTCCAGGCCAGTTTGATAAAAAGAACAGCTCGCTGTTCTGCACAAAAAACATACACACAAACACGAAAACACTCCCAAATCACCTCTATAATTCTCAATTTTCCACCGTAATTCGTCATTTTTCTTGCTCTAATCATGCCTAGATTCTCATTCTTCAGCAAAATGGTAAAAATTACACCCCTAAACTCATAAATTTGCTAGTTTTTGTGATAATTCCAATTTTTTTACCTAATGCAATTTTGTTAATTTCTAGTGTAATTAGTGTTAAATTGTTAGTATTTTATGCATGTATAACCTATATTGATGCTATTTAACATGATTTGAAGCCAAAAACTTCAAAATTTTTAGAAATCTAGGGTTTGTGTTCTTGAGCAATTTGGGGCTTTTTGATATAAACAGGTTATGGCTAATTTTTGTCATGAATTATTGTTAAATTGAGTAGTGTAACATGTTTAGATAGTTAAATGATCCAAACATTGATCCTAAACATGATTTTTGGAGATTAAAGTGGACTTTTTAAGTCCAAAATTCATGAACTTGATTAATTTGATATATTTGCCATTTGAGACTTGTTTAATTATTAGTAATGAATATTTTGACATGTTATTTGAGTTAAAAGCTTATGAACTTTGTATACATTCTCATATTTGCTTATTTGAAAACTGTAGAATTGTGAAAAATTGTGAAAATGTGTATAAGTTTAATTTTGATTTAACATGTTATAGTGATTGTTTTAAATTGTTATTTTGCTAACACTAATGCATATTTGGATGCACAAATTTTGTGTTTAATGTGTTTTGCAGAAAGCCGATAATGGAGGTTCAGGAGCATCATCATCTAGACGACCAGCACCAGCACCAGAACCAGAACCAGAAATGCAACACGAACAAGAACCACAACAAGAACCACAACAACAGCCTGATCAGCATATACCTTATTATGATCCGGTACAGTTTGTTAATGAATTCATAGTATTCCCGATGAGGCCGCCAGTAGAATTCCCAACGATTCCTGAGCACACTCTGCATCCTAATCTGAGATTTGATAGGAGATGGAGAGATTACGAGACATATCAAAGGAACAAATTCAAATTGGTAAAAAAAAATGTAGAGGTGCCAAGGGTAATCTATTGGGCCCCTTTGGAAATGGTCCATCTAGCTGACCGTGTTAGACAGCTTTTAGTTCAAAGGTATGGCAGTTCTTCTTTTACAGATTGGGAACGTCTTTTCACCATTCGTAGACCTGTATATAAGGAATGGTGTGTTGAGTTGATGAGTACTGTATCACTTGATACAAATATAGTTAGAATAGATGATAGAAGATTTCTTAGGTTTATCCTTGGCGGTAGGATGTACAGAATGTCCATGCTGGACATGGCCAGGACCTTACAGATATATACTCCTGGTGAGTGGCTATTACCCAATTATTCAAATTTGATTCATTATGGTGAAAGGGTAGATAGTAACTTTGACGCTGACGCCATTTGGAGGCGTATGTCACATTTTAATGTTTTTACATGAGCAGGAGGACACTCCTATACACATATTGACAGAGCCGAGCTTCGTATTATTCATAGATTTTTGGCTAACTCGATTACACAGAGAGGTCATAATAAAGAAAAAATTACCTTACATGATTTATTCTACCTAAAGTGTATTCGGGATCCTAGAAGCTTTGTCAATATCCCTTACTGTGTTGCTTTTTATTTATCTAAAATGGTAGAGGGAATGCAGGACGGGAGTATAATAGGAGGAGGTATTTTTGTTACTCTCATTGGAGAGTATTTAGGTGTTGATAGGAACCAAGGGGGTCCATTACAGCTTTGTAGAGAACAGGTTGAGCCCTTAGGATTGAAAGTTTATGTGGGTACTAAGGTATTGAAAAGTAGACGTAACCAGGCAGTACCCTATGAGGGATCTCATCCTCAGGTAGAGAGAGGCTCAGACGAGGAAATGGAGGAGGCGAAAGACATTAGGGATGTCTTTCGAGATGCTATTCTTGACGTCCACGTTCGTATAGATGAGGAAGCAATGACGAACGCGGCCAGACATAGTATGTATGAGCAGTGGAACTCCGAGCGAGTATACGAGGATTATAGGCGACGCCAACACGATAGCTGGTTAGTTCATCAGCACCAAATCATGAGCCAGCTATCATATCAGGTACCAAATAACTATGTACCTACTCGACCTGCTCATTTTCCGCCACACAGCCCCGATATCCGACCACCCTTTAACCGGTATGACTATAACCAAGCCTATCAAAACACCTATAATCAACAATGGAACCCACCTGACGAGATGAACTGGAACCCATATCCAGACTGATTTAGTTCCATTTGGTTATTTATATGATTTTTATGTTTTTATCTTTTTACTTATTCATGTTTAAACTTATGTTATTGAATATACTTATGTAATCTTTATCATTTTTATTATTATTGTGTACTAATATTTCACATTTAGGATTTGAAAGTGGGATATTAAGTCCCATTTCAAATTGTCATGCATGTTTATATTTGTATGTATGTATATGGTAAATTGTACAAAACTGGGTAAAACAACGCATTTTCAAAGACTGGCATTAAGTTCAGCAAAAGCTACTAATTTTGACGACAAGATAAATGTGATGTAACAACAGACAGAATGGACAAATGATATGTACCATTTATCATTCAGCAAACAAACGCCAATATGTTTGGAAACTTTGGTAAAATTTAATCATTTCTACGCTAATCACCCTCAATAATTTAAATTGTTACTGATTTCTTGCAAATGAGGGCATTGCAAGATCTTAAGTGTGGGAAGGGGTTAAATTCTTTCGGATTTTTTAAATTTTTTTACTTTAAACACTTGGTTACCATTAGAAATACTAGTAAAGCAGTAGTTGTATTAGAATCTAGTGCTCTCTGATAATAAAGAACAGCCCTAGTCTTATATACTGACTACCCAATTCTAGTAAAATTTTTCAAAATTTTCAATTAAATGAACTCAAAATCATGTTTATACATATTTATGAACGATAAAACTTGGTGTTAACACCGAAATTATTGTTACCTCGGAAAGGACATAAATTGAGAAACAAACCAAAATGTTAAAATTCATTTAAAATGGAATAGAGGACAATAAAAAGGAAAATAAAAGTCAAGTGTGGGAAAAATTACCAAGTTATCTTAAACATATATCACATATTTCTGTAACAAATAATTGAAGATACTTTTGCTTTGGACTAAACTAAACAGTTTTACCCGATTTACTGTAATATATTTGAAAGAAAGATGGATCTACACGATGAATCAATTCTATCATTAAAAGGAAGTAAAGTCTTCTGAAAAAGAAACACGCTTCTTGATTTAGGTCATGAAGTTGTCATCCAGACCAGCTGTAGGTTGATGAAAAATCTAGAAAAGTCATCTCTAAAATCAGCAGGAAATCCACGGACCTCAGCATAAAATAGGGTCGCCAAGTGGTCAAACTTATCCTAACCATGAGAGGATCTGTCTTGTAAAATGGGGAGGACGCCGTGCAAATTAGCTTGAAAAGACTAATAAATCAGACCCCCAGAAAGGATAATCCCCTTAAAGATTAAAAATCAGCTTTTAAGCCTGATATTACTCAATCCTTGAGATTGACCTTAAAGATTGAGAATTACAAACTCATGGAATTCAATGATATCTAAACTCGAGCTTGAACGAGAAAATATTTTGATCAAAATTACAAACCGATTTGTTTTCTGAAAACCCATTTTCAATGCGTTCATTACCATTGAACGTAAAATCCTAGGAATTCACCTGGAATTCATTATGTCATCTGAACCAAATCGGGTGTCAACCGTAAGAACGGTGGTTGCATAGCATGGTCAAAGACAGGACCTTGTGCCAGACCGGAAAATTATAAGGGTGAGCTTTACTATTGCTCCTACAAAGGATAGTAATTGCGTCCGACACGTTATAGACCATAATTAAAAGCATGTCAGGGGACATTGCCTTAACAGTTGCTTGTTCAACGCTTTCCTTTATAACCGGACGATAGTTTACCGAAAGGTAATATACGGAGCAAGTATACTGGATGTGTTGCTTTCCTAATACAAGGTTAGCAAGTGGGTGACACAAAACCACAAGTTTTGAGCTAAAATTTTAAAATCTGAAACCCACCAAACCCACAAAAATATTTTGCAAACACCGGTGAAGGGTTATTCCGAAAAACTTATCTAGGGTAAAAACTAGATTTAATTTTCAAAAGATCAAATGTTTTCATAAAGATCCAATTTTCTTAATGGATCTAAATTTTATAGTCATGTGGGACTGTAAACCACATAGTTACTACCATTGTTTATACCGCCGTAAAGAAATCACTGATGTACAAAGTGTGAAGAATAAAGAAGTGATTCTAGTATTTCAAGACTATATTGCTTGAGGACAAGCAACGCTCAAGTGTGGGAATATTTGATAATGCTAAAAATGAACATATATTTCATAGCATTATTCCTCAAGAAAGACAAGCTTTTAGTTGCAACTGTTCTATTTACAAGTGATATTCATTTAAATAATAAAAGGTGAAGACAAAAGACAGATTCGACGAATTGAAGACGCAAACGACCAAAAAGCTCAAAAGTACAAAATACAATCAATGAGGTTCCAATTATTGATAAGAAACGTCTCAAAATTACAAGAGTACAAGATTCAAAACGCAAAGTACAAGATATTAAATTGTACGCAAGGACGTTCGAAAATCCGGAACCGGGACCAGAGTCAACTCTCAACGCTCGACGCAACGGACTAAAAATTACAAGTCAACTATGCATATGAATATAATATAATATATAATTAATTCTTAAAATTAATATATATATTATATTATATTTAAATAAACGTCGGCAGAAGAAAACAACCAAAAGTGGCTCTCCCCAGCTGGCCATGTGATCGCATGGCCTTGAAGGGTAAAGCTCATGCGATCGCATGAGCCCCTTTTCCAGATCACAGGCCTATAAAATTCGCAGCTTGGTGAACATCAAAACACATCTTTTTCTTCTCCTCATTCAACGTAGTATATATTTATATTTATATTTTAATTTTAATTTTAATTTTAATTCTAATAATAAGGGTATGTTAGCAAATGTTGTAAGGGTGTAAGTCGAAATTCTGTCCGTGTAACGCTACGCTATTTTTAATCATTGTAAGTTATGTTCAACCTTTTTAATTTAATGTCTCGTAGCTAAGTTATTATTATGCTTATTTAATCCGAAGTAATCATGATGTTGGGCTAAAAATATTAAAATTGGGTAATTGGGCTTTGTACCATAATTGGGGTTTGGACAAAAGAACGACACTTGTGGAAATTAGACTATGGGCTATTAATGGGCTTTATATTTGTTTAACTAAATGATAGTTTGTTAATGTTAATATAAAGATTTACAATTGGGCGTCCCTATAAATAACCATTTACACTCGATCGGACACGATGGGCGGGGTATTTATATGTACGAATAATCGTTCATTTAACCGGACACGGGAATGGATTAATAGCCACTAGAATTATTAAAACAGGGGTGAAATTATGTACAAGGACACTTGGCATAATTGATAACAAAGTATTAAAACCTTGGGTTACACTCAGTAGACATCCTGGTGTAATTATTAAACAAAGTATTAAAATCTTGTTATAGTTTAAGTCCCCAATTAGTTGGAATATTTAACTTCGGGTATAAGGATAATTTGACGAGGATACTCGCACTTTATATTTATGACTGATGGACTGTTATGGACAAAAACCAGACGTACATATTAAATAATCCAGGACAAAGGACAATTAACCCATTGGCATAAAACTAAAATCAACACGTCAAATATCATGATTACGGAAAGTTTAAATAAGCATAATTCTTTTATTTCATATTTAATTTCTTTTATTTTATATTTAATTGCACTTCTAATTATCGCACTTTTATTTATTGTTATTATATTTAATTGCAATTTTAATTATCGTACTTTTTAATTATCGCAAGTTTATTTTATCGCACTTTTATTTATCACAATTTCATTATCGTTATTTACTTTACGCTTTAAATTAAGTCTTTTATTTATTTAATATTTTACATTTTGTTTTAACTGCGCTTAAGTTTTAAAATCGACAAACCGGTCATTAAACGGTAAAAACCCCCCTTTATAATAATAATATTACTTATATATATATTTGTATTTTTATAAATTTAAGCTAATATAGCGTTAAGCTTTGTGAAAAAGATTTTCCCTGTGGAACGAACCGGACTTACTAAAAACTACACTACTTGACGATTAGGTACACTGCCTATAAGTGTTGTAGCAAGGTTTAAGTATATCCATTCTTTAAATAAATAAATATCTTGTGTAAAATTGTATCGTATTTAATAGTATTTCCTTGTAAAATTTAGTAGTATTTTATACCCGTTAGCTTTGACATCAAGTATTTTTGGCGCCGCTGCCGGGGAACTCGGCGAAACGCTATATTTTTAATTTATTTTTGTATAAATATATTTATATATCATTTTAGAAAAACAAAAATATAAATATTTTTAAGAGTTGTTAAATATATAAGTTTTATAAAGTTTCTTTATTTTTATTTTTAAGTTTGTAAAAATATAAATTTTATTTAAATATTTTGTATTTATTTAAAATAGAAAAATCAAAACAGCAAAACAGAAAAAAGAAATATAAAAAACATACTCTGCCCGATCACTGTTGCAGCCCAGAGCCTGGCCCAATTTCGCAAGCCATGCGATCACATGGAAACTACTTGCCGCACCCCTGCCAGTCACCCCCTATGAAAAGTTCCTGCCGCACCCCCTGCCGCACCTACTTTCCAGTTTTTATTTACAACTTTTCCATCAAACTTTCCTATAAATAGGTGGCACATCCTACCATTTCAACACACATCTTCTTCACTTCTCTCTCTAAAATATCTCTCTATTGTTGTTCTCTAGTGATCAGTAGAAGATTAGTTCTCTCTACTTTCTCTCTCTAGATTATAGAGAGAGACAAGTGCAGAGATTAGGAAAATAATTATCTCTCTATTGTCGCTCTGTAGTGATCAATAGGAGATTAGTATGTAGTTAGTAGTAGAAGCTATCGAGCATTGTAACGCTATGGATATTATGAAGAAATACAAGTGTTGCCGACATTATTTGGTAATATCTATTCTTTCTTTTATTAATTTATTATAATATTCTTATTCGATGTTTGTGATTTATTCATATTAGAAATGCTTGTTGCCATGAGGTGTGAGTAATTGCTTGATTGTTTGCCATGATTTAATAATGCTAATTGGGGATGATTATTGTTTCGTACTCGCTTTCTGTCTATGATATTAAACCTCGTTATTATCGTCCTTCCACTAATAAACTGTTAAAATCTTTTATAAAGTCGACAATTATAAGGTAATTAATTATCTGTGTTTATACATTGGTCAAGGTATGAACCCATCGGTATTACTATAAAGTACATGGAGAATTATCATAGGACCAGATCAAGACATTGGTCAAGAGTATAAGACTCGAGGAAATACTGTTGTAACAGTAGAGTACAGTGTCGATGTACTATAGGACCACTTGAGCATGGTCAAGGTTAGAAGCTATGGAACAACTACAAGTATAGTACATGGTGGATAACTAAGGGATTTAATGCACTACAATACAAACTAAGTTTATAAATCTTTAAGGATGACTGAGAACTATCAGAGGTTCTAATTTGTCTACAAACCCTTAGCTTTTACCAAACCATTGAAAGAAAGGAATTCGAAACACAATCATACTTGGGTGATACACTAAGGTGTTAAGAAAGGTTGGATATTATAAATATATGGATATGCTATTTTATTCGTGCACCCAAGGTATGCATTGCATCCAAGATGTGCCGCTTATATTCTTAAACCCGATAAAGCGTCGGGTGTTGAGCATAGTCACCCGATCAGAATCACGATTGCCTAGTTTCTCGTGACATGCTAATCGAGAAATTAATTAGTAGGGAATCTAGTGTTTACACCAAGGTATATCTATCCAATGAGTGTCTCGAAATCATCCCGACACTATGTTATCTTAAATCATGGTGAACGACGACTTTTCTGTCCTTAGCTGTTGCATGCTAGCTAGCTTATTTTAATTATATTGCTTTAATATTTTAAATACAATTATAAATCAAATCAACCCAACTATAGCCTTTGCACAATTTGATATTCCGGATAAAAGTGGTGTCTAGAATAAACTGGTTGGACTTGGTTGTTGGATTTTCCGAAAAGTCGCCAATTTATTGGGACCAAAAGGATCATGCCTCTCCATAAAAGGTGTACCATACTAAATTGTGTCTAAAACCAATCTTATTTACTAAATTATCTGAATAATCTCCGTTTCAAATTCGACCGCTCAAGGAACGACCCTAGGTCATATTTGTCCTTGCTAACCCATAGGAAGGAATAATAGATTTGGGCTCAGCAAAATATAAAATTAAAACTCTGTTGATAAATTTGTATCGACACCTTGCGACCTAACGACACCTCATAAATAAACTGTCTGATTTGGGCATATCATATGTCATGAGGTGACACACCTTCTTCAGTTGTTGTACTCTTTAAGAAGTGTGTGTTGTCAGTCTTAGAAGCTAACGTGTCATTGTTTATACCGCCGTAAAGAAATCACTGATGTACAAAGTGTGAAGAATAAAGAAGTGATTCTAGTATTTCAAGACTATATTGCTTGAGGACAAGCAACGCTCAAGTGTGGGAATATTTGATAATGCTAAAAATGAACATATATTTCATAGCATTATTCCTCAAGAAAGACAAGCTTTTAGTTGCAACTGTTCTATTTACAAGTGATATTCGTTTAAATAATAAAAGGTGAAGACAAAAGACAGATTCGACGAATTGAAGACGCAAACGACCAAAAAGCTCAAAAGTACAAAATACAATCAATGAGGTTCCAATTATTGATAAGAAATGTCTCAAAATTACAAGAGTACAAGATTCAAAATGCAAAGTACAAGATATTAAATTGTACGCAAGGACGTTCGAAAATCCGGAACCGGGACCAGAGTCAACTCTCAACGCTCGACGCAACGGACTAAAAATTACAAGTCAACTATGCATATGAATATAATATAATATATAATTAATTCTTAAAATTAATATATATATTATATTATATTTAAATAAACGTCGGCAGAAGAAAACAACCAAAAGTGGCTCTCCCCAGCTGGCCATGCGATCGCATGGCCTTGAAGGGTAAAGCTCATGCGATCGCATGAGCCCCTTTTCCAGATCACAGGCCTATAAAATTTGCAGCTTGGTGAACATCAAAACACATCTTTTTCTTCTCCTCATTCAACGTAGTATATATTTATATTTATATTTTAATTTTAATTTTAATTTTAATTTTAATTTTAATTCTAATAATAAGGGTATGTTAGCAAATGTTGTAAGGGTGTAAGTCGAAATTCTGTCCGTGTAACGCTACGCTATTTTTAATCATTGTAAGTTATGTTCAACCTTTTTAATTTAATGTCTCATAGCTAAGTTATTATTATGCTTATTTAATCCGAAGTAATCATGATGCTGGGCTAAAAATATTAAAATTGAGTAATTGGGCTTTGTACCATAATTGGGGTTTGGACAAAAGAACGACACTTGTGGAAATTAGACTATGGGCTATTAATGGGCTTTATATTTGTTTAACTAAATGATAGTTTGTTAATGTTAATATAAAGATTTACAATTGGGCGTCCCTATAAATAACCATTTACACTCGATCGGACACGATGGGCGGGGTATTTATATGTACGAATAATCGTTCATTGAACCGGACACGGGAACGGATTAATAGCCACTAGAATTATTAAAACAGGGGTGAAATTATGTACAAGGACACTTGACATAATTGATAACAAAGTATTAAAACCTTGGGTTACACTCAGTCGACATCCTGGTGTAATTATTAAACAAAGTATTAAAATCTTGTTACATATTAAGTCCCCAATTAGTTGGAATATTTAACTTCGGGTATAAGGATAATTTGACGAGGATACTCGCACTTTATATTTATGACTGATGGACTGTTATGGACAAAAACTAGACGTACATATTAAATAATCCAGGACAAAGGACAATTAACCCATGGGCATAAAACTAAAATCAACACGTCAAATATCATGATTACGGAAAGTTTAAATAAGCATAATTCTTTTATTTCATATTTAATTTCCTTTATTTTATATTTAATTGCACTTCTAATTATCGCACTTTTATTTATTGTTATTATATTTAATTGCAATTTTAATTATCGTACTTTTTAATTATCGCAAGTTTATTTTATCGCACTTTTATTTATCGCAATTTCATTATCGTTATTTACTTTACGCTTTAAATTAAGTCTTTTATTTATTTAATATTTTACATTTTGTTTTAACTGCGACTAAAGTTTTAAAATCGACAAACCGGTCATTAAACGGTAAAAAACCCCCTTTATAATAATAATATTACTTAAATATAAATATTTGTATTTTTATAAATTTAAGCTAATATAGCGTTAAGCTTTGTGAAAAAGATTTTCCCTGTGGAACGAACCGAACTTACTAAAAACTACACTACTGTACGATTAGGTACACTGCCTATAAGTGTTGTAGCAAGGTTTAAGTATATCCATTCTTTAAATAAATAAATATCTTGTGTAAAATTGTATCGTATTTAATAGTATTTCCTTGTAAAATTTAGTAGTATTTTATACCCCTTAGCTTTGACATCAGCCATGAATGACTCCAAGTATTATCTCTAAAATGAGCAAATGCACAGCGGAAGATTTCTTCCATACCTGAGAATAAACATGCTTTCAAGTGTCAACCAAAAGGTTGGTGAGTTCATTAGTTTATCATAAATGATCATTTTCATAATTTTAATAGACCACAAGATATTCATTTCCATTTCTCAAAAAAATATACGTCTCATGCATAGAGACAAAAATCATTCAAATGGATTGAACACCTGGTAACCGACATTAACAAGATGCATATAAGAATATCCCCTATCATTCCGGGAAATCCATCGGACATGATAAAAAACGAATTCGAAGTACTAAAGCATCCGGTACTTTGGATGGGGTTTGTTAGGCCCAATAGATCTATCTTTAGGATTCGCGTCAATTAGTAGATCGGTTTACTAATTCTTAGGCTACCAAGCAAAAGGGGCATATTCGGCTTCGATCATTCAACCATATAACGTAGTTTCGATTACTTATGTCTATTTCGTAAAACATTTATAAAAGTAGCTCATGTATTCTCAGTCCCAAAAATATATATTGCAAAAGCATTTAAAAAGGGAGTAATGAAACTCACTATACGATATTTTGTAGTAAAAATATGCATACGACGACACTGAACAATGCAGGGTTGGCCTCGGATTCACGAACCTATATCACTTATATATATATTAACACATATAATGGTAATCGAACAAAATTATGTATTATTAGTGATTTAATTGTTATTTTAATTATGTGTTTCATTAATAACCAAATTGTTTACATTTATTAGTATTTATAATAAAAGTATTAATATAGTTATGTTACATGTAGTAAATATGATTTTATATAACTAACAGTTATTTGATAAAATAATATTAATAATAATAAATAAAAAGTTGTTTCATCCCATAATAATAATAATAATAATAATAATAATAATAATAATAATAATAATAATAATAATAATAATAATAATAATAATAATAATAATAATAATAATAATAATAATAGTTATAAAAAAAATGATAATTTTTATAAAAATGATACTTTTAATAATAATGAATACTAATAATAATAACTATATAAATAATGATTTTACTACTAATACTAATATTTATATTAATAACTATATTCATAAAAATACGACTAATAATGATACTAATACTCATGATAAAAATAATAATGATAATAATAATGATAATAATAATAATAATAATAATAATAATAATAATAATAATAATAATAATACTAATAAAAAATAATATTACTACCTTTAGAAGAAAAGCTTTCCAAAAAGAAAAATGACATCGCCCGGGCTTGAACCCAAGACCTCTCGCTTAAACACCCATACCCTTAACCATACCACTGCTTCTGTTTTTCTGATTTAGTTTGCTACCCACAACTATTTAATCCGTTTTAAGGAGCCCAATACAATTTCGTGAGCCCAACAGTTAACTTAATCCTCGGCACAACTACACAAAATGAGACACAGCCCAACAGTTAACTTAAAGTCCATGGTTTAAATTTTGTTTCTATGTCTTGGTATATCACGAAGCAGTCCAGAAGTAGACAACCCTAAAAAGGGTTTCGGTTTTTAATTCATCATCGTGTCACCATCATTCTCATCCTTCTTCTATCATCTATCGTTCAAGCATTATCATCATCTTAATTATTGTCTCGATTATCATTATCATTTATCATCGTGATCCTTTTATCACCACTACTAACATCATAGTGACATCACCTTATCAATATCGTTTTAGAAACAAAATAGTATATGCAGTAGCAGTAGAAGAACATGATGGTGTTTTAATGAGTTGATCGGGGTTGGGCTGCAATTAGGTCGATTTGAGCTGCAGCAGTCAATCGACAAGCACAAGAGCTAATCCAAGTGGATTTTTGGGCCGGTTTACCTAATTTTATATTGAATGTATAATAGACTTCGGTCCATGCTACATCATAAGTCCAATATAGTCTTACCCAAAAACAAATTCGTGGTTTGGTATGGTAATAAGAGATTTCAAATGATATCATCTAATACATCATCAACGTGTCATCATCCATTATCCATTCTCAATATCATAATAGATAGATAATGTTGGATGCCAGCTGGAAAGGGAAGAAAAAGATACGCAAAAGCAGAAAATCATGCTCATAGCTCGGTGTTAAAAAAATACAAAAGCACTCAAGTGTGGTAGCAACAAATTTGAAGAATAGAGTTGAAGCAGGAAGCAGGAATTAATGAGTAATAAGATAATTGGTTTGGTTGTGGTTTCATGACTGAACAGAAAACAAAAAAATAATAATACGCCAAGGTATTTTGTAGTGGAAAGAAATCAAACGTTACCGATACAAGTTTGAGTAGAATAAAGTGATCAAGATGGTGATTGTGATTAGAATAGAACCCAGAAACGGAAGCAACACAGTAGCAGCCGAAGGATTGCAGGTGTGTTAATGGTGGTCGTCATCATCATCATAATCCAATAGTAATAGTAATAAAGGTGATCGATCATGATTCTGATGGGTGTATCGAGTAGCAATATAAGTGGGTTTGATCGAAAAAAAAAGTGATAGTAGTTCGCAGGTAGTGATGATTTGATGATAGTGGTGTTGGTTTGGTCATCGAAACCGAAACAGATAGATGGTGTTGACTAGTGGTTGATCAAGAAAGTAGTGTTTGTTACAAGTCAAACGGAACAGAAATAGAACAATCAGGTATGAGTACCCGTTGCTCAAGTATTGGTGATGGTTAGTATGATTTCGAGCAGATTAGTATTGTGGTGGATTTCGTTTGAAGTAGGTCAACAGAATGATTAAGAGGTGATCGTGTGGTGTTTGTTCTCGGTGGTTGTTTGATCGATCATCCAAAATAGAAAGTGGTTAGCTGCAACGATGGTGTGGTGGTGATCATGTATTTGTTTTGTATGTGTGTTTATATATATGAAGCAAGTGAATTATGGTGGTGATAGCTCGATGGTTAATAAACTGACGGGGTGGTTTGCCATAGTTGTGTTGCAGGAGGCTGTCGATGATGGTGGTGCTCATACGTGGTGGCAGGGTGGTGAAGGTCGATGGTTGATGGTGAACGGTTGTATGTGAGTGTGTGTAGTATGATCCAAATCCATCTCTTTTATGCTAGTGTATGTTTGTCCATATGTAGAGATATTTTATTGATAATGAAACAAATTGATACAGTAATTTACTCTATTACTTCACAAGATTTTTAAGAGGCTGCTGACTCTTTCAACAGTGTTTTACATCATAGTTTCAATATACCCAAAAGTTGATGGGTTTTATCTGATAGCAAAGCATCTGGTGTAAAGTTGCGAATAGTAGTCGAGTTAATTATCTTAGAATTGATTGACAAAAGTATCGTGCATGTATGTACATATAATATATTAATATGTCAAGTTGTGAAGCAAACAAGAATATCCACAGTGACACAATCAATATTCAATATCTTTATTCAATTTGTATCAATCAATAATAGTTATAATAAATATAAATATATAAACGTGTGATAATATTAGCCGCCGCCTTTCACGGACTGGATTCCGTGTAATTATTTATTTTATTTTTAATATTAATAATAAATACATATAGATATATTAATGATAATAATACTCTCAATATTAATAATGGTAATCATAACAAGTTGTATTTATAATAATTTTAATAATTTTTGGTAATCATGATGATACTAATAATATTTATATTAGTAATAAGATTAATAATAATGATAATAATAATAATATTAATATAACAAATTAATATTAATACATACTTATTTACGTGTACATATCTATTGTTCGTGAATCGTCGAAAATGGTCGAAGTTTAAATGGATGTATGAATACAGTTTTAAAATCCTTGAGATTCAACTTAACAAAATTTGCTTATCTTGTCGGAATAATATAAAGATTGAAGTTTAAATTTGGTCGGAAATTTTTGGGTTGTCACACTACCTATCCGTTAAAGAAATTTCGTCCCCGAAATTTGATCGAGGTCATCATGGGTAACAATAAGAATGTTTTAATGACAAATATGAGTTGATAGAATTTTTATCATCATTGAGTAATATGGAATAAACAATCCGTTTATGTGACGAGTATGAGTGAAGTTATCACAAAAGAGTGAAATAATTAAATGTAGGTTAATTTTAACCGGTGACGTTGAAAGGATCCGTTCATATACATTATAAACGATTCACAATAGTTGATTATATCGCGAGGTATTTGACCTCTATATGATATGTTTTACAAACATTGCATTCATTTTTAAAAGACAAACTTTCTTTACATCAAAAATTGACGGCATGCATACCATTTCATATTACATCCAACTATAATTGACTTGATATTAATCTTGATGAACTCAATGACTCGAATGCAACATCTTTCAAAGTATGTCATGAATGACTCCAAGTAATATCCTCAAAATGAGCTAATGCACAGCGGAAGATTTCTTTAATACCTGAGAATAAACATGCTTTAAAGTGTCAACCAAAAGGTTGGTGAGTTCATTAGTTTATCATAATCAATCATTTTTGTAATAGTAATAGACCACACGATTTCAGTTTCTATAAATATCCGTACACTCGCAAGTGTATAAAAGTATTCTATAAGTTGTTGAGCGCTTCGGTAACCATACTTAACAATTAATGTGGCATATTCCCTTTATTATGAAATCTCCCTACACTGTACCAAGTGTAGTAAAAATGAAGTACTATGCAACCGTTTACGATACTAGAGCGACTAGCCCGGTTGGGGTTGTCAAACCCGATAGATCTATCAATAGGATTCGCGCTTACATGCTCTTACAACATGTAAATATTAGTTACCAAGCTATTAGGGAAAAATATGCAAAGTGGTACAACTCAACGTAGAATATGTTTTTAGTACTTGTGTCCATTTCATAAAACAGTTATAAAACAGTGCATGTATTCTCAGCCCAAAAATATATATAAAAAGGGAGTAATGAAACTCACAATACTGTATTTCATAGCAATTATGTATATGACGGCACTGAACAAGTGCAGGGTTTGTCTCGGATTCACGAACCTATATTAAGTATATATATTTATATGTTGGTCAATATCTGTCTAACAATTTAGGTCAAGTCGTAGTGTATCACAATCCTAATGCTCGAGACCGACATGCAAAAGTCAACAAAAGTCAACTTAACCCAAAATGACTTCCAAAATCTATACATGTTTATTATATAACTTATATATAGTCATTTTATATATTTAAATATATTTATCAGATCTTATTATACTAAATAATACAAGTCATTTATTAATAAATAAAAATTTATATTAAAATTCATATATGATAAAAATATACTTTTATATATCTCAAGTAATAAAATTTATAAAATTCACTTAATATCATAAAAATATAGTGGTATGTATTATTAATGTAATTATATTACGTGTGGTAAAAATATCTTTGTACGCATATTTATTTGATAAAATAATATTGATAATAATAATAATGATAAAAATAATAAAACGATAGTTTCAATAAAAATATTAATTTTTAGTAATAAAGATAATTTTAGTAATAACATCAACTAATAACAATTATAATAATCGTTTTAATAATAATATTAAAATTAATGATAATTCAGTTGACCATATCTTTTAATCCGTTCATCGAAACTACACGATTTCTAAATGAAAAGTTAATAATTTTTCTTCGTCTTTTCAACGACATGCATATCATATACCTTATCTCAGTAGCATATGTATCAAATTCGTGATTTATCATAAACTATTTAATGACGAAACTAAGCATACAAACATGCATAATCATATATACTCGAGCACTAGTCAGGGATACACTATTAATATATAAAAGATAAGATATGAATGCTCACGTATCAATATTGTGATTCAATATTGCAGGAAAGTACGTAGACGCAACGAAAATGATAAACGTTAGGTTGACCTCACGAGCAATACCCTCGATCAATACCCATAACCTCCATAGCTATAACCCATAATTTCCTTAGCTCTATCCCGTTTGAAAACTTTTTTTGAAATCGTCTGAATATAACTCCGTCGTAGTATTTTATGTATACTAATAATATCTTGAAATAATACTAAGTATATATATATGTATATATATATATATATATATATATATATATATATATAATTCGATTGAGAGAGTTTAGAGAAATATATTTTCAAGTTTCTATGAAATAATGAAACCTATTGAATTCTATTTATAATAGATTTTTGAATTATAAAGTGAATTATTAAAGTATGAATTATTAAAGTAAATTATTAAATTATGAATTATTAAAGTATGAATTATTAAAGTGAATTATTAAAGTATGAATTATTAAAGTGAATTATTAAAGTGAATTATTAAAGTGAATTATTAAAGTATGAATTATTAAAGTGAATTATTAAAGTTAAAGTAATGTAAAAGTAAAGTAAAGGTAAAGTTAAAGTATAGTAAAAGTATAAAACTATGTACGTATAATACGCGTATAAATATATATAATATTAATTTAAATCGTTATATATATTTGATAAAATAAAATATAAATATCGTTATTTTTATCATACTGGTTAAGTAATGAGTGGTCAAAAAGAATAGATTTCTTAAATCTCAGTGGACCTCATAACATAGGCCCGTAATCATATCATAATGTGTCTGATAATTCAATCATTTGATATTATCTCTTAATTCTGTCAATAAATATAGCGAAACAAATACGTTCATGTAAAGTATCATATATCTAATACTTTGTTAATGTTTTCAGTTAATATTATATATTATATATACATATCTATATATACATAGTCGAACACGGTCAAAGGGTAATTGATTACATGAATGTAGTTCCAAACTTTTTGAGATTCAACATTACAAATTCTGCTTATCGTGTCGGAAACATATAAAGGTCAGGTTTAAATTTGGTCGAAAATTTCCGGGTCGTCACAGACGTAGTCACGGTTGGTTTCCGGAAATTCAAGGGATTAAAGAAATCTTTGAAATCTAATATAAGATCCGATTCTTCAGGATTAAGGAAATTAGGATCTCTCTAATTAGATACGATGATCTGTCTTGATTGCTTTGTCTGATATTTCACTATAAATCCACCCTCTTCATTTCCTTTATATTTTGGAGTTCCACCCTTTTGTTTTCTCTTCCCGACCCTAAGTCAAGCGAATAATGGTCCATAATTCGTAGGTACGAAGTTTTGAATGAACATGACTAATGTTCTAAGAGAGTGATTATAATAGCACGATCTTGATTGGTTAAATTACCCGAATTTAAGAGAAAGATAAAACTATCAAGAAGGTATGTTTTCAATATGTTTGGAGATTAAGTAGAATGTAAGAGTCGTGTAACATTGCACATGATGGTGTTATGGTCTGTGAATCATCATGTTTCATTAGAAACTCAGCATGACTTACAGTAATATAATCACGTTGATCAAGTGTCATTATATTATACTAAATCATGCATCAGTTTCCAACACTACTTCAAAAACATTTGTATTTTAAATTCAAAGGTTTACAGAATATAGAAACTAAGCAGTTTCCTTTATGATGTAATACAGATAACGCGAGGAGATAAATGATTTCAGATAAGAATAGTTATGAAAATATATTCAGAAATATCGAGGATATTTATAATGAAAGATACGATGATATCTTAGAATTTCCAATATCGATGGATGATGATGAAGATTTGTCTGTAAAGGTGTAGAGTCAGGAGTAAAGTATTCGTTAATGAATTCAGCAGATACTGAATTATTTGGATTCTTTGAAGGCAGATTTAGTATTTGTGATTTGCCCACAGCCTCCTTCATGATTTTCTCAATCCGTTTTCCTGTTCCAACTTTTTTTTGAGCTTTGCCAACATACTATTCTTCATTGTCAAACTTTCGATGGTTAAGGTCGTTTACAGTTTTCGCTGCTTCATCAGCAATTTTCAAAATTTGGAGTATTGATTCGTAGACTGGGTGCTTTTCAGAATTTCAGAATTGAAGATCGTAATTCTAAGAGATAGATGTTATATGTATACATATATTTGTTAACGTAGAAATGCTGCGAGATTCAAAATACTGATTGTTAATTCTCAGTAATTGGTATGACAATTTTCGTTACCAGATGCGGATGAGTATATGATGGGGTTTCGATAAAGAATATGATTTTTCGAAAAATCAAGATCAATAAAGTTGTTGGTAAGTTTACTACTAATGCGGTGGGATATAAACAGTTCCCCGATAACGTTGATGAAAGGCAAACTTATATATCAAAGTTATAATAAGGTTTATTCGAATGAAAGGTCGATGTTTATTTTTTGAAGCTGTGACAAAATTGGCTAATTTGAAAAAGAATTGCAATGTGATTTTCGGTAATAACAATGCCAAAGGAACTAGCACAGATACGTGTTAAACGTTTACTCAGTTTCCGAGAGTTTTTCAGGTGTATAACTATATTCATCAATCTTTTCTTTCGTAGATGAAGTGCGGTTGGTTCATCATCTTGATTAAGGTGTTTTCAAGAATCATGAAAGGTTTGAACGCATATTGTAATCGTCAAGATACAAATGAGGTTTAAGATGAAATCAAGTGGCAAACTTGAAGAATTGTTTAGTTTCATATGCTATAATCAGTATTTTAATTCATTTTAATTGTCCAATGTGAGTAGTCCACAGTTAATAGTCCAATAATTCATATATAGCTTAATATATAATATTCGAATTAATTAATACGTATCATGACCCGTGTATATGTCTCAGACTCGATCACAACTCAAAGTATATATATTATTGTAGAATCAACCTCAACCCTGTATAGTTAACTCGATCATTACTGCATATAGAGTGTCTATGGTTATTCCAAATAATATATATAGATGCGTCGATATGATATGTCAAAACCTTGTATACGTGTTCCGATATTTAAAATGCGCAAATAACAGTATTTAAATGACGATAAATAAAGTGCGTAAAATAAATAACAGAAATTTAAATGACGATAAATAAAATTGCGAGAATTAAAATTGCGATAATTAAATTGCGATAAATAAATTGCGATAAATAATATGTAATAAGGAATTAACAGTTAGCTAGGAACAGTTAGCTAGGATTTTGTTAGCGTGGATTCTTAACAAAATTTCTCATAGTTAATTTGTTTGTTTCTAACAAATTTTATTTTGTCCAATGTTTTCTTCATTATGCCACTTGTTGAATTCTGATAAGTCAAAATCCAAATATGAAATTGAATGAAAATGGTTATTCTGTGGTGAAAGGATTCGTATATCTGTGGATGTAAGTAGGATAGTAATTGACTGTTGAATCAGATTCAAAGAATGTACAATGTAACTTATTAATGTGAAATCTAAATATTCCTCGGGTATTACTTACCCGTTAAAATATTTTTACCATTATCAGTTTGTACGAAAGAATTTTTTTTTTTAATTACAATCTTTATGAAAATATACTTACATATATATTTTCCTCAGATGTAATCATGGATTAAATGAGTTAATATAATATTAATCTCATTTGATTTACCATTAGAACTAGAATACATAATCTCTAAAACATTAGAGATTACATAATCATCATGAAGAATGAAGATGTAGAACGTCATGTAGAACGATGATTATACTCGAGGTACATAATGAGATGTTGAGGCATGTGATTGTGAAGCTTGGGTTGTTGGTGGTACTGGTATTGATATTGGTGATACTATTGGTGCCGGTGATGTTGTTGAAGCCGGTACGTTTTGCACTATATTTTCCAAGGCTACAACTCGGGCGCGAAGCTCGTTGACTTCTTCTATTATACCGGGATGATTGTTGGTTCGGACGAGCGGATGAATGAGGTTTAGAATCTGAGATAGTATATGATCATGACGAGATACTCTGGAAATGAGAGAGAAAATGATGTCTCGAACAGGTTCGCAGGTAAACGCTTCAGGTTCATTGTCAAGAGGTGAATTCGGTTGGTGGAAGGGATCGCCTTCTTCGCGTCTCCATTGATTAAGTCGACTATGAACCCATCAGATGATTTGGGGATGGCTGATTGATTGATTCATTCTAGTGACACCGCTTTCAGAGCTTAGGTGAATATCCATGTCGGAATAGCTGTCGGAATAACTATCGGAATAGCTATCAAAATCTGAGGGACTCGAACTGGTTGAGGGATTCATCTCGTACGATCAGATTTTAGGATTTTCGATTAGAAATAGAATATAGGATGTAGATTAGTACCCTGCAATACATAATTTACATATGCATATATAATACTAAAATCCCATAAGTTACAGAGGAATCTACGGAAGCTGTCAGGCAAAGTGTACAGTAACAGATACGCTAAGATATAAATTTCATCTATACACTATCGATGCACTAAATGCAATAAGATGTGTCGAGACTTTTAAGGATGATAAGCAAATAATTTTCGACACGAAATGATAAGCAAAACTTTTGACATGCAGATACGGTCGAAGTCCAGACTCACTAATGCATCTAAACAACTATCAGTTAGACACACTAATGCAAGACCTGGTTCGCTAAGACCACCGCTCTGATACCAACTGAAAGGACCCGTTCATATTGATTATAAACGATTCGAATCAATTGATTTTATTGCAAGGTATTTGACCTCTATATGTTACATTTTACAAACATTGCATTCGTTTTTAAAAGACAAACTTTCATCTCCACAAAAATTGACGGCATGCATACCATTTCATAATACATCCAACTATAATTGACTTAATAATAATCTTGATGAACTCAATGACTCGAATGCAACGTCTTTTGAAATATGCCATGAATGACTCCAAGTATTATCTCTAAAATGAGAAAATGCACAGCGAAAGATTTCTTTCATACCTGAGAATAAACATGCTTTCAAGTGTCAACCAAAAGGTTGGTGAGTTCATTAGTTTATCATAAACGATCATTTTCATAATTTTAATAGACCACAAGATTTTCATTTCCATTTCTCAAAAAAATATACGTCCCATGCATAGAGACAAAAATCATTCATATGGATTGAACACCTGGTAACCGACATTAACAAGATGCATATAAGAATATCCCCTATCATTCCGGGAAATCCATCGAACATGATAAAAAACGAATTCGAAGTACTAAAGCATCCGGTACTTTTGATGGGGTTTGTTAGGCCCAATAGATCTATCTTTAGGATTCGCGTCAATTAGTAAATCGGTTTACTAATTTTTAGGCTACCAAGCAAAAGGGGCATATTCGGCTTCGATCATTCATCCATATAATATAGTTTCGATTAGTTGTATCTATTTCGTAAAACATTTATAAAAGTAGCGCATGTATTCTCAGTCCCAAAAATATATATTGCAAAAGCATTTAAAAAGGGAGTAATGAAACTCACTATATGATATTTTGTAGTAAAAATATGCATACGACGGCACTAAACAATGCAGGGTTGGCCTCGAATTCACGAACCTATATCATTTATATATATATTAACACATATAATGGTAATCAAACAAAATTATGTATTATTAGTGATTTAATTGTTATTTTAATTATGTGTTTCATTAATAACCTAATTGTTTACATTTATTAGTATTTATAATAAAAGTATTAATATAGTTATGTTACATGTAGTAAATATGATTTTATATAACTAACAGTTATTTGATAAAATAATATTAATAATAATAAATAAAAAGTTGTTTCATCCCATAATAATAATAATAATAATAATAATAATAATAATAATAATAATAATAATAATAATAATAATAATAATAATAATAGTTATAAAAAAATGATAATTTTTATAAAAATGATACTTTTAATAATGATGAATAATGAATACTAATAATAATAACTATATAAATAATGATTTTACTACTAATACTAATATTTATATTAATAACTATATTGATAAAAATACGACTAATAATGATACTAATACTCATGATAAAAATAATAATGATAATAATAATGATAATAATAATGATAATAATGATAATAATAATAATAATAATAATAATAATAATAATAATAATAATAATAATAATAATAATAATAATAATAATAATAATAATAATAAATAATATTACTACCTTTAGAAGAAAAGCTTTCCAAAAAGAAAAATGACATCGCCCGGGCTCGAACCCAGGACCTCTCGCTTAAACACCCATACCCTTAACCATACAACTGCTTCTGTTTTTCTGATTTAGTTTGCTACCCACAACTATTTAATCCATTTTAAGGAGCCCAACATATTTTCGTGAGCCCAACAGTTTACTTAATCCTCGGCCCAACTACACAAAATGGGACACAGCCCAACATTTAACTTAAAGTCCATGGTTTAAATTTTGTTTCTATGTCTTGGTATATCACGAAGCAGTCCAGAAGTCGACAACCCTAAAAAGGGTTTCAGTTTTTAATTCATCATCGTGTCACCATCATTCTCATCCTTCTTCTATCATCTATCGTTCAAGCATTATCATCATCTTAATTATTATCTCGATTATCATTATCATTTATCATCGTGATCCTTTTATCACCGCTACTAACATCATAGTGACATCCCCTCATCAATATCGTTTTAGAAACAAAATAGTATATGTAGCAGCAGCAGAAGAACACAATGGTGTTTTAATGGGTTTATCGGGGTTGGGCTGCAATTAAGTCTATTTGAGCTGCAATAGTCAATCGATAAGCACAAGAGCTAATCCAAGTAGATTTTTGGGCCGGTTTAACTAATTTTATATTAAATGTATTATAGACTTCGGTCCATGCTACATCATAAGTCCAATATAGTCTAACCCAAAAACAAATTCGTGGTTTGGTATGGTAATAAGAGATTTCAAATGATATCATCTAATACATCATCAACGTGTCATCATCCATTATTGATTCTCAATATCATAATAGATAGATAATGTTGGATGCCAGCTGGAAAGGGAAGAAAAAGATACGCAAAAGCAGAAAATCATGCTCATGGCTCGATGTTAAAAAAAATACAAAAGCACTCAAGTGTGGTAGCAACAAATTCGAAGAATAGAGTTGAAGCAGGAAGCATGAATTAAAGAGTAATAAGATAATTGGTTTGGTTGTGGTTTCGTGACTGAACAGAAAACAAAAAAATAATAATACGCCAAGGTGTTTTGTAGTGGAAAGAAATCAAACGTTACCGATACAAGTTTGAGTAGAATAACGGTGATCAAGATGATGATTATGATTAGAATAGAACCGAGAAACGGAAGCAACACAGTAGCAGCCGAAGCATTGCAGGTGTGTTAATGGTGGTTGTCTTCATCATCATAATCCAACAGTAATAGTAATAAAGGTGATCAATCATGATTCTGATGGGTGTCTCGAGTAGCAATATAAGTGGGTTTGATCGAAAAAAAAAGTGGTAGTAGTTCGTAGGTAGTGATGATTTGATGATAGTGGTGTTGGCTTGGTCATCGAAACCGAAACAGATAGATGGTGTTGACTAGTGGTTGATCACGAAAGTAGTGTTTGTTACAAGTCGAACGGAACAGAAATAGAACAATCAGGTATGAGTACCCGTTGCTCAAGTATTGGTGATGGTTAGTATGATTTCGAGCAGATTAGTATTGTGGTGGGTTTCGTTTGAAGTAGGTCTACAGAATGATTAAGAGGTGATCGTGTGGTGTTTGTTCTCGGTGGTTGTTTGATCGATCATCCAAAATAGAAAGTGGTTGGCAGCAACGATGGTGTGGCGGTGATCATGTATTTGTTTTGTATGTGTGTTTATATATATGAAGCAAGTGAATTATGGTGGTGATAGCTCGATGGTTAATAAACTGACGGGATGGTTTGCCATAGTTGTGTTGCAGGAGGCTGTCGATGATGGTGGTGCTCATACATGGTGGCAGGGTGGTGAAGGTCGATGGTTGATGGTGAACGGTTGTATGTGAGTGTGTGTAGTATGATCCAAATCCATCTCTTTTATGCTAGTGTATGTTTGTCCATATGTAGAGATATTTTATTGATAATGAAACAAATTGATACAGTAATTTACTCTATTACTTCACAAGATTTTTAAGAGGCTGCCGACACTTTCAACAGTGTTTTACATCATAGTTTCAATATACCCAAAAGTTGATGGGTTTTATCTGATAGCAAAGCATCTGTTGTAAAGTTGCGAACAGTAGTCGAGTTAATTATCTTAGAATTGATTGACAAAAATATCGTGCATGTATGTACATATAATATATTAATATGTCAAGTTGTGAAGCTAACAAGAATATCCACAGTGACACAATCAATATTCAATATCTTTATTCAATTTGTATCAATCAATAATAGTTATAATAAATATAAATATATAAACGTGTGATAATATTAGCCGCCACCTTTCACGGACTGGATTCCGTGTAATTATTTATTTTATTTTTAATATTAATAATAAATACATATAGATATATTAATGATAATAATACTCCTAATATTAATAATGATAATCATAACACGTTGTATTTATAATAATTTTAATAATTTTTAGTAATCATGATGATACTAATAATATTTATATTAGTAATAAGATTAATAATAATGATAATAATAATAATAATATTAATATTAATACATACTTATTTACGTGTACATATCTATTGTTCGTGAATCGTCGAAAATGGTCGGAGTTTAAATGGATGTATGAACACAGTTTTAAAATCCTTGAGATTCAACTTAATAAACTTTGCTTATAGTGTCGGAATAATATAAAGATTGAAGTTTAAATTTGGTCGGAAATTTCCAGGTTGTCACATCAAACATTTAGACACATCCTCTGAAGCAGTCATTTAGACACATCCTTTAAGGTTATGTAGAACGATTGTTAGGAATCCCACTATTGTTACGTTTGTGAATATTCAAACTCCCCCTCAAAATTGTATACTTGGGTGTGTTAGATGTGAAAGACCGGGTTTTGAACTTCTGTGTATGCAAAAGTCATTTTAGATTTTAGAAAATCTTATTTGAATTACAGGTCCCACACAGTATTTTATGTGTGAGCCATTTAATCCTTTTATCCTCCCCCTCTGAATATGACGTAACAGATTTTGATAACCGTCATTTCCCGCCTTTATTAATTATCATTGCTCCCCTTAGGAACATGCAATGAATCTATATGTCCGAAAAATCTACGATGCCTAGTTCATCAATGAGGTATTTGAATGTGGGTTCATCTAAGGCCATGGTTAGTAAAATAGATAGATTTTAATTACACGTGCTTATGGATAGATTTTAATTATGCCGCATTATATAAATTTTTGTTATATTACGTTTTATTTTAATCACTCAAAATATTATAACATTTTTTGAATATCCAATGGATATCCATTAACCCGCTTAATCCATTGGATGTGGATATGGATGGAAGAACAGAAATTAAATGGATATGGATATGGATATGAATAAACAAAAACTAAATGGATATGGATATGGATACGGCCTCACCCGATCCATATCTGATCCATTGCCATCTCTATAGTTAGCCCATTGATTTTTGGTCGGATAAAATAGAGTTCGATGTTTCCTTTTTCCACATGGTCCTTGATGAAGTGATTGCGAATATCAATTTGTTTAGTTCACGAGTGTTGAATTGGATTGCTAGTGATAACAATGGCACTCTGGAGTCACAGTAGATCGAGATTTTTCAATTTTAAATCCATAGTCAAGAAGTTAGGTTTTCATGAACAAAACTTGTGAATAACAACTCGCAACCGCGATGAATTTAGATTCAGTCGTGGATAGTGAGATGCAGTTCTATTTGTGAGATGACCACTGAAGAGCTTACGACCTAGAAATTGGACACTTCCTGAGGTACTTTTGCGGTTCACTTTGCAACCACCATGATCAACATCCGTAAATGCAGTCAGGTTGAATCCAGTCCCAAAGGGAAACCATATTCCCAGGTGAGTGCTACTCTTTAGATAACTAAAGATTCACATCACAACCTTATAGTGGGAAATCTAGGTTTTGCCTGAAATTAGGAACATAGGCATACATCAAACATGATATCATTTCTACTTGCAGTAAGATACATTAAAAACCTATCATGCTCTGGTAAATGGTTTGGTCAAACAGTTGTCCATTGAGATCAGCATGCAGAGTGTTGTTTATAGACATCAGGGTTTGGCTTATTTTCATGTTGAGAAAGTTATATTCTTTAAACATATCTAAGATGTATTTATATTTTCCGATGAAAATACCATTGGGAAGTTGTTTAACTTCTAACCCAATAAAGAAAGGTAATTCCTCAAGCATACTCATCTCAAACTTGCCTTTCAGGAGTTCAGAAAACTCATAGCATAGGTGGGGGAAGTGGAACCAAATATGATATCATTGACATAAACTTCAATCAACAAAATGTGTTCCTTTTGTTTTCTTATGAAAAGAGTTGTGTCGATGGTTCTACGTGAAAAACCGTTTTTGAGTAGGTATACAGTGAGGGTTTCATATTAAGCCCCGGGTGTCTGTTTTAGTCTATAAAGGGCCTTTTACAACAGGTACACATGGTTTAGCAGTTTTCGATCTACATAACTTTCAGGTTGACACACATAAACTTCTTCTTGGAGCACACCGTTCAAGAAAGCTATTTTCACGTCTATTTGATAGACGATAAACGGCTTGTGGGCAACATAATCCAAAAATAGTCGAATGACTTCAACTCATGCGACAGGAGGAAATGTTTCATCGTAATCAATCCCTTCTTGTTATCGATATCCTTTAGCAACCAAATGTGCTTTATTGCGAATGACAATGCCAAGAGTGTCCTTCTTATTCTTAAAGAACCATTTGGTATCGATAATGGTTTTACCGGTCAGGATCTTGAAGTGCATCACGAGCTCTGGAGGGTTCCACATTACTCATAAAGGCATGAAACATGCATTCATTGTTAGAAGCACCACGGGTTTCAACGGACGTGTCAGGATCTCCTATGATTTGAGTTTTTGGGTGATCTTAAGTCCATCTGGTTGTGTGAGGAAGGGGTGAAATGACCTCATCATCAGGAGATGTATCAACATAAGAAGACGATGATGAGCCTGTTGGTTCCGTATAACTTCCAGACTGGTAGTATTTTGTATAAGATTGGTTCTGATATTTCAGTGTTAGGAACCAACGACAGCTCAGATAGAGAGGTTTCATCAGTTACAAGGGGAGGGGTCTCTTCTCTTGGATCATAAGTTGTAACAGGAGTGACATTAGAAGTAGACGACACACAAGTGTCAAGATCATCCAGGAGAAAGAACTCAGAGGACTCATATTTAACGGATGGAAATTCGCCCATAACTACCAGAGTAGATGTACCAATAGAAATGGATTTAGGAGCAACTGTTCTTCTTCGCTTGGCAGTTTCTCTGCATGTTCTACAGCCGCTACATTTGCATCCTGTTTTTCCGATCTTATTGTCGCGATTCCCAATGGAGTTGGGAATTTTATATGACCGTGCACTGTGGAAGGAATGGCCCCCAACCGCTGCAATGTTGTGTGTCCCAAGAGTGCATTATATTTTGAGTAGGATCTCACTACATCAAATTCTACTGTCGTACTTCTTACTAATTCCTTATTATCATCATCTACTAACTCTAATTCTAGCTCGATGATCCCAATTGGCCATGCGGATTCGCCAGAAAATCCTGATAATGCGGTGCTGGGAGGTATTAACTTAGTCCAAACTGTTCCTTGTATCCGCCAGAAGCAGTGCTCGTACATTATATCGACGCCACAACCAGTATCTATGTGCAATCATTTTATGATATACCCACAGCTCTTAACGCGCCCTTTAATTGTAATGGGCGCATCTGATGGTTCCTGCACAACTGTCGGGAACACGATGGGAGCATTTTCCCATTCCTCAGACAATTCTATTTTGCGTCGCTGATTTGCTCGTCCACTGATGACCATGTTGATAGTTTCGTCCGTTTCCTTTCCATCGTTCTTTCTTTGCCATGGATACTCTTTTTCTCCTTTTGGCTTCTCACTTGATGCTTTTCCGTCTTTCTTCAAGTGTTGCAGTATTCCTTTTTTGAGTTCGGCAACTACCTTTTCGAGTAGATGCCAACATTCATTGGTTTCATGACCGTAATCATCATGAAAATCACAAAACTTACTTTTGTCCCTATTCTCATATTTTGACAAAGGGAGCGGGGATCGAAATCTTTGCACACTGCCTCTGTAGCCAAAATTTCTTTTGGTGTTTTTGTGAGATCTTTTACTAATGCAACATTATCGGCGTGATTATTTTTGTACATATGACTTCCTCCCCCTTTATTGTTGTTAAATTTGCGGTATTTATCATTATTGTAATTACCACCTCGGGACAGCCCATTATTACTGTACCGTTTGCCATATTTATGCGCACTTCCTTGCGTCCGATAATAATCGTCATCAGTGTTCATGTTCGAAGAGTTGTTTCCGCGATTTTGTTTTACATCCTCTTGCGCACGCATATAGTCATGCGTTTCTTTTATAGCTTCCGCAAAAGTCTCTGGTACTCTTCTACGCAACCGCTGCTGTAGTGACCCGAACTTTTCCATGTTTATATATATTAATTGAGATTGATATTTACATGATTAAATGTTTCCAACATGTTAAGTAATCAAACTTGTTAAGACTTGATTAATTGAAATAGGTTTCATATAGACAATTGACCACCCAAGTTGACCGGTGATTCACGAACGTTAAAACTTGTAAAAACTATATGATGACATATATATGGTTATATATATAGTTAACATGATATTATGATAAGTAAACATATCATTAAGTATATTAACAATGAACTACATATGTAAAAACAAGACTACTAACTTAATGATTTTGAAACGAGACATATATGTAACGATTATCGTTGTAACGACATTTAATGTATATATATCATATTAAGAGATATTCGTACATCATAATATCATGATAATATAATAATTTAAAATCTCTTTTGATATTATAAACATTGGGTTAACAACATTTAACAAGATCGTTAACCTAAAGGTTTCAAAACAACATTTACATGTAACGACTAACGATGACTTAACGACTCAGTTAAAATGTATATACATGTAGTGTTTTAATATGTATTCATACACTTTTGAAAGACTTCAAGACACTTATCAAAATACTTATACTTAACAAAAATGCTTACAATTACATCCTCGTTCAGTTTCATCAACAATTCTACTCGTATGCACCCATATTCGTACTCGTACAATACACAGCTTTTAGATGTATGTACTATTGGTATATACACTCCAATGATCAGCTCTTAGCAGCCCATGTGAGTCACCTAACACATGTGGGAACCATCATTTGGCAACTAGCATGAAATATCTCATAAAATTACAAAAATATGAGTAATCATTCATGACTTATTTACATGAAAACAAAATTACATATCCTTTATATCTAATCCATACACCAACGACCAAAAACACCTACAAACACTTTCATTCTTCAATTTTCTTCATCTAATTGATCTCTCTCAAGTTCTATCTTCAAGTTCTAAGTGTTCTTCATAAATTCCAAAAGTTCTAGTTTCATAAAATCAAGAATACTTTCAAGTTTGCTAGCTCACTTCCAATCTTGTAAGGTGATCATCCAACCTCAAGAAATCTTTGTTTCTTACAGTAGGTTATCATTCTAATACAAGGTAATAATCATATTCAAACTTTGGTTCAATTTCTATAACTATAACAATCTTATTTCAAGTGATGATCTTACTTGAACTTGTTTTCGTGTCATGATTCTGCTTCAAGAACTTCGAGCCATCCAAGGATCCATTGAAGCTAGATCCATTTTTCTCTTTTCCAGTAGGTTTATCCAAGGAACTTAAGGTAGTAATGATGTTCATAACATCATTCGATTCATACATATAAAGCTATCTTATTCGAAGGTTTAAACTTGTAATCACTAGAACATAGTTTAGTTAATTCTAAACTTGTTCGCAAACAAAAGTTAATCCTTCTAACTTGACTTTTAAAATCAACTAAACACATGTTCTATATCTATATGATATGCTAACTTAATGATTTAAAACCTGGAAACACGAAAAACACCGTAAAACCGGATTTACGCCGTCGTAGTAACACCGCGGGCTGTATTGGGTTAGTTAATAAAAAACTATGATAAACTTTGATTTAAAAGTTGTTATTCTGAGAAAATTATTTTTATTATGAACATGAAACTATATCCAAAAATTATGGTTAAACTCAAAGTGGAAGTATGTTTTCTAAAATGGTCATCTAGACGTCGTTCTTTCGACTGAAATGACTACCTTTACAAAAACGACTTGTAACTTATTTTTCAGACTATAAACTTATACATTTTCTGTTTAGATTCATAAAATAGAGTTCAATATGAAACCATAGCAATTTGATTCACTCAAAACGGATTTAAAATGAAGAAGTTATGGGTAAAACAAGATTGGATAATTTTTCTCATTTTAGCTACGTGAAAATTGGTAACAAATCTATTCCAACCATAACTTAATCAACTTGTATTGTATATTATGTAATCCTGAGATACCATAGACACGTATACAATGTTTCGACCTATCATGTCGACACATCTATATATATTTCGGAACAACCATAGACACTCTATATGTGAATGTTGGAGTTAGCTATACAGGGTTGAGGTTGATTCCAAAATATATATAGTTTGAGTTGTGATCAATACTGAGATACGTATACACTGGGTCGTGGATTGATTCAAGATAATATTTATCGATTTATTTCTGTACATCTAACTGTGGACAACTAGTTGTAGGTTACTAACGAGGACAGCTGGCTTAATAAACTTAAAACATCAAAATATATTAAAAGTGTTGTAAATATATTTTGAACATACTTTGATATATATGTATATATTGTTATAGGTTCGTGAATCAACCAGTGGCCAAGTCTTACTTCCCGACGAAGTAAAAATCTGTGAAAGTGAGTTATAGTCCCACTTTTAAAATCTAATATTTTTGGGATGAGAATACATGCAGGTTTTATAAATGATTTACAAAATAGACACAAGTACGTGAAACTACATTCTATGGTTGAATTATTGAAATTGAATATGCCCCTTTTTATTAAGTCTGGTAATCTAAGAATTAGGGAACAGACACCCTAATTGACGCGAATCCTAAAGATAGATCTATTGGGCCTAACAAACCCCATCCAAAGTACCGGATGCTTTAGTACTTCGAAATTTATATCATATCCGAAGGGTGTCCCGGAATGATGGGGATATTCTTAAATATGCATCTTGTTAATGTCGGTTACCAGGTGTTCACCATATGAATGATTTTTATCTCTATGTATGAGATGTGTATTGAAATATGAAATCTTGTGGTCTATTATTATGATTTGATATATATAGGTTAAACCTATAACTCACCAACATTTTTGTTGACGTTTTAAGCATGTTTATTCTCAGGTGATTATTAAGAGCTTCCGCTGTCGCATACTTAAATAAGGACAAGATTTGGAGTCCATGCTTGTATGATATTGTGTAAAAACTGCATTCAAGAAACTTATTTTGTTGTAACATATTTGTATTGTAAACCATTATGTAATGGTCTTGTGTAAACAGGATATTTTAGATTATCATTATTTGATAATCTACGTAAAGCTTTTTAAAACCTTTATCTATGAAATAAAGGTTATGGTTTGTTTTAAAAATGAATGCAGTCTTTGAAAAACGTCTCATATAGAGGTCAAAACCTCGCAACGAAATCAATTAATATGGAACGTTTTTAATCAATAAGAACGGGACATTTCAGTTGGTATCAGAGCGTTGGTCTTAGAGAACCAGAATTTTGCATTAGTGTGTCTTATCGAGTTTGTTAGGATGCATTAGTGAGTCTGGACTTCGACCGTGTTTACTTGAAAAAAATGATTGCTTAACAAATTTTGTTGGAAACTATATATTTTTAACATGTGAATATTATGTGATATATTAATCTCTTAACGCGTTTGATATTATGTGATAGATGTCTACCTCTAGAACAAGTCCCATTGACTCACCTAATAATAATGAAGAGTCAAATGTGAATTGGAATGATTCATGGACTGATTCACAAGTTCCCGAAGAGGAACCGGAAGAAGAGTCGGAACCAGAAGAAGAATCGGAACCGGAAGAAGAATCGAAACCGGATGAAGAAATAGAACCGGTGGGGGAAATAATAAAACGGTTAAGTAAAAGAAAATCCTCAACCAACCGACCAAGGCTAATTATGGTCAATGGTGTTTCCGCCAAGGAAGCAAAATATTGGGAGGATTATCAATTCTCCGATGAATCGGATTCCGACGAGAATTCCGATGATGTTATAGAAATTACCCTAACTGAATTTAAAAAGGCAAAAGAAAATAATAAGGGAAAGGGCATAAAAATAGAGAAATCTAATTCCAACCCCGATGAACTTTATATGTATCGTCAACCCCCGAAGTCCTTAAGTTGTAACAATGACCCGGGAACCTCTAAACCACCAGGTTTTTCTAAACCAATGTGGAAAATAACGGCTCGTAGTAGGGGAACATCATATATCCCTAGAAACTTGGCAAAAAGAACCAAAACCGAAGAAGAAGAAACAAGCGAGTCGGAATAAGATAGTTGTATTCGTGTGGTGTAATATATGTAATATAGTGTGCTTATGCTTTATGATATATGTAAAAATTGCTTGTATTAATAAGTATCTTTTTTATGAATCTAACTCTTGTCTATTTTACAGTATAAAAACACAAAATGGATAGACAACCCAATATTTTAAGAGACCTACCCGGAGACATGATTGATGAAATCTTGTCTAGAGTTGGTCAGAATTCTTCGGCACAACTATTTAAGGCGAGATCAGTTTGTAAGACATTCGAAGAACGTTCCAAGAATGCCTTGGTTTATAAAAGGCTTTCGTTCGAAAGATGGGGGATATCACATTGGGAAATCCATAAGTTACGATGTGTTTACTTTGACGCATATATTGCGGGGAACCCAAATGCTATTTTACGCAATGGGTTAAGAAATTATTTTGACTCAATATATCCTGAATATTGGACTTCGTGATTTAGAAAAAGCGGCTAACATGCAACATAAAGAAGCATGTTATGCTTACGGATTAGTAATGTTCGCTTCTCACCAAAGTGAGAACAAGAACATCGGGCTACAACTATTAAACAAAACGTTCCCACAAGTGACGGAGTCGGTAATTGGGGTAAGAAATGAGGTTTTTAGATTGTTACGGGACTGTTGGACATTACGTAACCCTCGTCCCTTTGACGACGTTACAACACGATGTCTTATCAACGGCCATAACGGTTATGTTCCACAAGACCAAGGATGGGAAGTAATCCTAGTAAAACCAGAATGCATGACTTGTTTTTGGACGTATGAATTACGTGTCTTTATTGCCTTTGCTGAACGACTTGTGTACTAGCTAGAATTATCTTCACAACCATCTTGTATCAAATTTATTGTGTGCTATATTTCATGCTATATGTAAAATAAGCGGTATTGTAAGTTTGTAAAATATTGTGTAAAAGTTTGAACGCGAAATATTATTATAATCAGTTTTTCATATAGAATTGTAGTAGTTGAATTGTATATTAGCTACTAAGTATGAACTTAACGGGTAGGTACTACCCGAATTTAAACTTATAAAACGCTAATATGAAGAAAAAGCTTTTATAAATGAGTTCATATTATGCTACGAAATACTATTAACTACTCTTAATATTCTGTATGATTAACTTGTTCCATTTGACTATTTTGAAGGAAATGGCACCGACTACTCGACATACCGTGAATATGAATGAAGAGGAATTCCGTACTTTTCTAGCTTCAAACATAGCCGCAGTGCAGGCTGCGCTACATACCAACAATAACCTTGGATCTAGCAGTACAGGAAATCGTGTAGGATGCACCTACAAAGAATTCACTGCCTGCAAACCTTTGGAATTTGATGGAACCGAAGGACCGATCGGATTGAAACGGTGGACCGAGAAGGTCGAATCGGTGTTTGCCATAAGTAAGTGTACCGAAGAGGACAAAGTAAAGTACGCTACGCATACCTTCACAGGTTCTGCGTTAACATGGTGGAATACCTATCTAGAGCAAGTGGGACAAGACGATGCGTATGCACTACCGTGGTCAGCATTCAAGCACTTGATGAACGAGAAGTACCGTCCCAGAACCGAGGTCAATAAGCTCAAGACAGAACTTAGAGGGTTACGAACCCAAGGATTTGATATTACCACGTACGAAAGACGATTCACAGAATTGTGCCTATTGTGTCCGGGAGCATTCGAAGATGAGGAAGAGAAGATAGACGCGTTTGTGAAAGGATTACCGGAAAGAATCCAAGAAGATATAAGTTCACACGAGCCCGCCTCCATACAACAGGCATGTAGAATGGCTCACAAACTAGTGAACCAGATTGAAGAAAGAATTAAAGAACAGACTGCTGAAGAGGCCAATGTGAAGCAAGTCAAAAGAAAGTGGGAGGAAAACGGTGATAAGAATCACCAATACAACAACAACAGCAATTACAACAACAATCGCAACAATTATCCCAACAATCGCAACATCAATCGCAACTACAACAAACGGCCCAACAACAACAACAACAACAACAACAACAACAACAACAACAACAATCATCCCAACAACAATAATAACCGCAACAACAACAACAATCAGAAGCAGCTATGCCAAAGGTGTGAAAAGTATCACTCGGGGTTCTGCACCAAATTTTGCAACAAGTGTAAAAGAAATGGTCATAGCGCGGCGAAGTGTGAGGTCTACGGACCAGGGGTTAATAGAATGAAAGGAACAAATGGTGTCGGAACGAGTAATGGCGGAGCAAGTAGTGTCGGAGCAAGTTATGCCAATGTAGTTTGTTATAAATGTGAAAAACCGGGCCACAATATTAGAAATTGCCCGAACCAGGAGAACACGAATGGACAAGGCCGCGGAAGAGTTTTCAATATTAATGCGGCAGAGGCACAGGAAGACCCGGAGCTTGTTACGGGTACGTTTCTTATTGATAATAAATCTGCTTACGTTTTATTTGATTCGGGTGCGGATAGAAGCTATATGAGTAGAGATTTTTGTGCTAAATTAAGTTGTCCATTGACGCCTTTGGATAGTAAATTTTTACTCGAATTAGCAAATGGTAAATTAATTTCAGCAGATAATATATGTCGGAATCGAGAAATTAAACTGGTTAGCGAAACATTTAAGATTGATTTGATACCTGTAGAGTTAGGGAGTTTTGATGTGATAATCGGTATGGACTGGTTGAAAGAAGTGAAAGCAGAGATCGTTTGTTACAAAAATGCAATTCGCATTATACGAGAAAAAGGAAAACCCTTAATGGTGTACGGAGAAAAGGGCAACACGAAGCTACATCTTATTAGTAATTTGAAGGCACAAAAACTAATAAGAAAAGGTTGCTATGCTGTTCTAGCACAAGTCGAGAAAGTACAAACTGAAGAAAAGAGCATCAATGATGTTCCCGTCGCAAAAGAATTTCCCGATGTATTTTCGAAAGAATTACCGGGATTACCCCCACATCGATCCGTTGAATTTCAAATAGATCTTGTACCAGGAGCTGCACCAATAGCTCGTGCTCCTTACAGACTCGCACCCAGTGAGATGAAAGAACTGCAAAGCCAATTACAAGAACTTTTAGAGCGTGGTTTCATTCGACCAAGCACATCACCGTGGGGAGCTCCTGTTTTGTTTGTCAAGAAGAAAGATGGTACATTCAGGTTGTGTATCGACTACCGAGAGTTGAACAAACTTACCATCAAGAACCGCTACCCACTACCGAGAATCGACGATTTATTTGATCAACTACAAGGCTCGTCTGTTTATTCAAAGATTGACTTACATTCCGGGTATCATCAAATGCGGGTGAAAGAAGATGATATTCCAAAGACTGCTTTCAGAACACGTTACGGTCATTACGAGTTTATGGTCATGCCATTTGGTTTAACTAATGCACCAGCTGTGTTCATGGACCTTATGAACCGAGTGTGTGGACCATACCTTGACAAGTTTGTCATTGTTTTCATTGATGACATAATTATTTACTCAAAGAATGACCAAGAACACGGTGAACATTTGAGAAAGGTGTTAGAAGTATTGAGGAAGGAAGAATTGTACGCTAAGTTTTCAAAGTGTGCATTTTGGTTGGAAGAAGTTCAATTCCTCGGTCACATAGTGAACAAAGAAAGTATTAAGGTGGATCCGGCAAAGATAGAAACTGTTGAAAAGTGGGAAACCCCGAAAACTCCGAAACACATACGCCAGTTTTTAGGACTAGCTGGTTACTACAGAAAGTTCATCCAAGACTTTTCCAGAATAGCAAAACCCTTGACTGCATTAACGCATAAAGGGAAGAAATTTGAATGGAATGATGAACAAGAGAAAGCGTTTCAGTTATTGAAGAAAAAGCTAACTACGGCACCTATATTGTCATTGCCTGAAGGGAATAATGATTTTGTGATTTATTGTGACGCATCAAAGCAAGGTCTCGGTTGTGTATTAATGCAACGAACGAAGGTGATTGCTTATGCGTCTAGACAATTGAAGATTCACGAACAAAATTATATGACGCATGATTTGGAATTAGGCGCGGTTGTTTTTGCATTAAAGACTTGGAGGCACTACTTATATGGGGTCAAAAGTATTATATATACCGACCACAAAAGTCTTCAACACATATTTAATCAGAAACAACTGAATATGAGGCAGCGTAGGTGGATTGAATTGTTGAATGATTACGACTTTGAGATTCGTTACCACCCGGGGAAGGCAAATGTGGTAGCCGATGCCTTGAGCAGGAAGGACAGAGAACCCATTCGAGTAAAATCTATGAATATAATGATTCATAATAACCTTACTACTCAAATAAAGGAGGCGCAACAAGGAGTTTTAAAAAAGGGAAATTTAAAGGATGAAATACCCAAAGGATCGGAGAAGCATCTTAATATTCAGGAAGACGGAACCCGATATAGGGCTGAAAGGATTTGGGTACCAAAATTTGGAGATATGAGAGAAATGGTACTTAGAGAAGCTCATAAAACCAGATACTCAATACATCCTGGAACGGGGAAGATGTACAAGGATCTCAAGAAACATTTTTGGTGGCCGGGTATGAAAGCCGATGTTGCTAAATACGTAGGAGAATGTTTGACGTGTTCTAAGGTCAAAGCTGAGCATCAGAAACCATCAGGTCTACTTCAACAACCCGAAATCCCAGAATGGAAATGGGAAAACATTACCATGGATTTCATCACTAAATTGCCAAGGACTGCAAGTGGTTTTGATACTATTTGGGTAATAGTTGATCGTCTCACCAAATCAGCACACTTCCTGCCAATAAGAGAAGATGACAAGACGGAGAAGTTAGCACGACTGTATTTGAAGGAAGTCGTCTCCAGACATGGAATACCAATCTCTATTATCTCTGATAGGGATGGCAGATTTATTTCAAGATTCTGGCAGACATTACAGCAAGCATTAGGAACTCGTCTAGACATGAGTACTGCCTATCATCCACAAACTGATGGGCAGAGCGAAAGGACGATACAAACGCTTGAAGACATGCTACGAGCATGTGTTATTGATTTCGGAAACAGTTGGGATCGACATCTACCGTTAGCAGAATTTTCCTACAACAACAGCTACCATTCAAGCATTGAGATGGCGCCGTTTGAAGCACTTTATGGTAGAAAGTGCAGGTCTCTGATTTGTTGGAGTGAAGTAGGGGATAGACAGATTACGGGTCCGGAGATTATACAAGAAACTACCGAGAAGATCATCCAAATTCAACAACGGTTGAAAACCGCCCAAAGTCGACAAAAGAGCTACGCTGACATTAAAAGAAAAGATATAGAATTTGAAATTGGAGAGATGGTCATGCTTAAAGTTGCACCTTGGAAAGGCGTTGTTCGATTTGGTAAACGAGGGAAATTAAATCCAAGGTATATTGGACCATTCAAGATTATTGATCGTGTCGGACCAGTAGCTTACCGACTTGAGTTACCTCAACAACTCGTGGCTGTACATAACACTTTCCACGTCTCAAATTTGAAGAAATGTTTTACTAAAGAAGATCTCACTATTCCGTTAGATGAAATCCAAATCAACGAAAAACTTCAATTCATCGAAGAACCCGTCGAAATAATGGATCGTGAGGTTAAAAGACTTAAGCAAAACAAGATACCAATTGTTAAGGTTCGATGGAATGCTCGTAGAGGACCCGAGTTCACTTGGGAGCGTGAAGATCAGATGAAGAAGAAATACCCCATCTATTTCCAGAAGATTCGTCAACACCTTCAACAGCTTAAAAATTTCGGGACGAAATTTATTTAACGGGTAGGTACTGTAGTGACCCGAACTTTTCCATGTTTATATATATTAATTGAGATTGATATTTACATGATTAAATGTTTCCAACATGTTAAGTAATCAAACTTGTTAAGACTTGATTAATTGAAATAGGTTTCATATAGACAATTGACCACCCAAGTTGACCGGTGATTCACGAACGTTAAAACTTGTAAAAACTATATGATGACATATATATGGTTATATATATAGTTAACATGATATTATGATAAGTAAACATATCATTAAGTATATTAACAATGAACTACATATGTAAAAACAAGACTACTAACTTAATGATTTTGAAACGAGACATATATGTAACGATTATCGTTGTAACGACATTTAATGTATATATATCATATTAAGAGATATTCGTACATCATAATATCATGATAATATAATAATTTAAAATCTCTTTTGATATTATAAACATTGGGTTAACAACATTTAACAAGATCGTTAACCTAAAGGTTTCAAAACAACATTTACATGTAACGACTAACGATGACTTAACGACTCAGTTAAAATGTATATACATGTAGTGTTTTAATATGTATTCATACACTTTTGAAAGACTTCAAGACACTTATCAAAATACTTCTACTTAACAAAAATGCTTACAATTACATCCTCGTTCAGTTTCATCAACAATTCTACTCGTATGCACCCGTATTCGTACTCGTACAATACACAGCTTTTAGATGTATGTACTATTGGTATATACACTCCAATGATCAGCTCTTACCAGCCCATGTGAGTCACCTAACATATGTGGGAACCATCATTTGGCAACTAGCATGAAATATCTCATAAAATTACAAAAATATGAGTAATCATTCATGACTTATTTACATGAAAACGAAATTACATATCCTTTATATCTAATCCATACACCAACGACCAAAAACACCTACAAACACTTTCATTCTTCAATTTTCTTCATCTAATTGATCTCTCTCAAGTTCTATCTTCAAGTTCTAAGTGTTCTTCATAAATTCCAAAAGTTCTAGTTTCATAAAATCAAGAATACTTTCAAGTTTGCTAGCTCACTTCCAATCTTGTAAGGTGATCATCCAACCTCAAGAAATCTTTGTTTCTTACAGTAGGTTATCATTCTAATACAAGGTAATAATCATATTCAAACTTTGGTTCAATTTCTATAACTATAACAATCTTATTTCAAGTGATGATCTTACTTGAACTTGTTTTCGTGTCATGATTCTGCTTCAAGAACTTCGAGCCATCCAAGGATCCATTGAAGCTAGATCCATTTTTCTATTTTACAGTAGGTTTATCCAAGGAACTTAAGGTAGTAATGATGTTCATAACATCATTCGATTCATACATATAAAGCTATCTTATTCGAAGGTTTAAACTTGTAATCACTAGAACATAGTTTAGTTAATTCTAAACTTGTTCGCAAACAAAAGTTAATCCTTCTAACTTGACTTTTAAAATCAACTAAACACATGTTCTATATCTATATGATATGCTAACTTAATGATTTAAAACCTGGAAACACGAAAAACACCGTAAAACCGGATTTACGCCGTCGTAGTTACACCGCGGGCTGTATTGGGTTAGTTAATTAAAAACTATGATAAACTTTGATTTAAAAGTTGTTATTCTGAGAAAATTATTTTTATTATGAACATGAAACTATATCCAAAAATTATGGTTAAACTCAATGTGGAAGTATGTTTTCTAAAATGGTCATCTAGACGTCGTTCTTTCGACTGAAATGACTACCTTTACAAAAATGACTTGTAACTTATTTTTCCGACTATAAACTTATACTTTTTCTGTTTAGATTCATAAAATAGAGTTCAATATGAAACCATAGCAATTTGATTCACTCAAAACGGATTTAAAATGAAGAAGTTATGGGTAAAACAAGATTGGATAATTTTTCTCATTTTAGCTACGTGAAAATTGGTAACAAATCTATTCCAACCATAACTTAATCAACTTGTATTGTATATTATGTAATCCTGAGATACCATAGACACGTATACAATATTTCGACCTATCATGTCGACACATCTATATATATTTTGGAACAACCATAGACACTCTATATGTGAATGTTGGAGTTAGCTATACAGGGTTGAGGTTGATTCCAAAATATATATAGTTTGAGTTGTGATCAATACTGAGATACGTATACACTGGGTCGTGGATTGATTCAAGATAATATTTATCGATTTATTTCTGTACATCTAACTGTGGACAACTAGTTGTAGGTTACTAACGAGGACAGCTGACTTAATAAACTTAAAACATCAAAATATATTAAAAGTGTTGTAAATATATTTTGAACATACTTTGATATATATGTATATATTGTTATAGGTTCGTGAATCAACCAGTGGCCAAGTCTTACTTCCCGACGAAGTAAAAATCTGTGAAAGTGAGTTATAGTCCCACTTTTAAAATCTAATATTTTTGGGATGAGAATACATGCAGGTTTTATAAATGATTTACAAAATAGACACAAGTACGTGAAACTACATTCTATGGTTGAATTATTGAAATTGAATATGCCCCTTTTTATTAAGTCTGGTAATCTAAGAATTAGGGAACAGACACCCTAATTGACGCGAATCCTAAAGATAGATCTATTGGGCCTAACAAACCCCATCCAAAGTACCGGATGCTTTAGTACTTCGAAATTTATATCATATCCGAAGGGTGTCCCGGAATGATGGGGATATTCTTAAATATGCATCTTGTTAATGTCGGTTACCAGGTGTTCACCATATGAATGATTTTTATCTCTATGTATGAGATGTGTATTGAAATATGAAATCTTGTGGTCTATTATTATGATTTGATATATATAGGTTAAACCTATAACTCACCAACATTTTTGTTGACGTTTTAAGCATGTTTATTCTCAGGTGATTATTAAGAGCTTCCGCTGTCGCATACTTAAATAAGGACAAGATTTGGAGTCCATGCTTGTATGATATTGTGTAAAAACTGCATTCAAGAAACTTATTTTGTTGTAACATATTTGTATTGTAAACCATTATGTAATGGTCTTGTGTAAACAGGATATTTTAGATTATCATTATTTGATAATCTACGTAAAGCTTTTTAAAACCTTTATCTATGAAATAAAGGTTATGGTTTGTTTTAAAAATGAATGCAGTCTTTGAAAAACGTCTCATATAGAGGTCAAAACCTCGCAACGAAATCAATTAATATGGAACGTTTTTAATCAATAAGAACGGGACATTTCAGCTGCCACAAAGAGAGATGTCTGTCGGTGTCTATGCAATCTATAAATCCGGACACCTTCTGACTCTCCGGAAGGTCTTGTATTTTGGCCACTTCTTTGGTGTACCTGTCGATGATTTCCCCCAAACTTTCTTTTTATTTTTGTTTGATATCGTGGCATTCAACATGTGTTCTTTTGCGGGCGTGTAGGTTGTGAAAATTTAATAGGAATCTTGAGCGCAGATCCGCGAAGCCTGTAATGCTTTGCGCTGGCAAATTGTTGAACCATTCCCTCGCTACCTCTTGCAATACTATTGGTAGTATGTGACATGCTACTGCGTCACCCCAGCTATGTGTTCTTGCGGTTCCTTCAAATTTTTGCAAAAAGTCATATGGATCTGGTAATCCATCGTAACTTCCCAACGTTAAAGGTAGCACATGCGCTACTATGAAGGGATGATTTGCAATATGTGACACAACCTTTTCCGTTGTATGGGCTAGCTCAAGACTTTGATTTACTTTATGCCCTTGCATTACCGCGAACCAATTGCTCATAAATTCTTGTACTCACGCTGGTCCATTGAAAGCTGGTGCCAAATGTGGCGGCGCGACTTACTGCAACTGAGATATAAAGCTGTTTGATTGAGTCGAGACATATTGCATCCCGCTATATTGGTTTATTGAAATATTAAGGATAGGTTTCGAAGACGCATACGTCGTTGACCCTCGTTGTGGTGTCAGCGTAATATATGAACCATTTTGATTTCTCAGACCCATCTGCCTGATTCTTTCCCGAGCATTCTCGGTGGTAACCCTTTCAATGAGAGTTTCAGGTTCAACCGAAGTGTTGATTGGTATGGTGCCTACACAAGTAGTTTTAACTTTGAAACCTGGTGGAACGGTTTCGATTGGAGAACTGAAGCTCAGATTTTTTGGAGGCAGGTCCTCGAATGGTTTGAACTAGTTCCTGTTTCTAATACGCTCCCATCGGGAGAGTGCCACCAATTCTTAGATGATTCTTTTAAGACTGTTTCTGATGCAACTGGTCCTGTTTCGACGTTTGATGTCAATGGCAGCTTCGATGTGCCTTTGACTGGTGTAGGTGGCGTCAGTGGTGTATTTATAACAGTCGCTATAGGTGTTTGAAACCCTGGACTTACTGGAGAATCCGATCGCCCCTAATTTTTGGCATTCTTACGTCCTCCACCCATTCTTGCTAACAATTTTGAAAACCTGAAAGTGACCGATTAATTAAACAAAAAGGTTTTACGGAAAGAATATATATATATATATATATATATATATATATATATATATATATATATATATATATAAAATAAATTATACACAACATAAATTTTAATCTTATTTGTCCATATAACCGGTCCCACGGATGACGCCAAATGATCAAGCATATTTTCATGTGGTCAAGGTGAACCTACGCTTGAGTGCATGATAGGGTTTAAGGACTAACAATATTCGAACCTCCGACACTTAGTCGTGGATAACCCACATCGGTATCGTTTCGAACGCAAAAGGGTGGCATATTTGAGAGTCCACCAACAACCCAGCATACGGGGTTGAGTGGCCTAAAGACATGAAGTTTTATAGTTCGAGACATACCTGAAAGTCTTTACATTTTTGATCGTATGAAGCTTGATCATACGATGATGATATGTATGCTATTGTTACGTATGAGTAATCGAATGTGTTTTTAGGGTTTATGAGCTATGTATTTATAGACTCACCAATTAGGGTTTCGATAGAATCCCTTCCCTAATTAAATACGATCTCATCCCAACTAACTTTCGTTATTTAAGGAAAAGGATCCGAATTAATTATACCGTACATTCTTCTAGAATGTACTTGACCCTTATGCAAGTATATGAAACTCATATCATATGGTATAGGCGTATAGAGTGCGACTATACCCGTGCCATATGTCTTTACATGGCAATTAGTGTGCGGTTCAGGGCTTTGTATGCGTAATCCGCATAGTTATGCGGATATGCGTATCATTAATAGCGATATCCTCTTTGTCGGAATCAGAATATCCAACATTCATTTCTTCTATCTCTTTGGACAATTCTTCCTTAGTTAATTCATATTCCCACATTATATCAGCTCCTTTAGAAGCTACATATTCACGAATTGCTTTCTTTCCTAGGTGTTCTTTCTCAGCTATACCCATAACAGTTTCTCTAAACTCATTATACTCTGGATCATTCTCTCAAGGTCCTTTATCAACATCATATTCGGACTCATCAGAGCTATCACTGTCATCTTCATTAATAAGAGTAACAACATTTACTTTCTCAAAACGAACTTCTTTAGAAACTTCAGCTTCAGCAGGAACTTTACCCTCGACAAGTTTGAATAACTTAACAACATTGCGTTCTAAGTTTTGAATGGATGCTTGATGATTATTTTGCACTTGGGAAAGTTGAGCCTTTATGTTAACATTAGCTTAATTTTGATTTTTGATGAACGTTAGGATGCTTTCTTCAAGATTAGACTTATTGTCTGTCTGAGCATTATCAGAATTTGGAATGAAAGGTGCTCTAACAGGAAAGAAACCAGGTGGGTTCTTATTATTATTAGGATAAGGTGTATTATAATTATTACGGTAATTTGGGTTTCCTTGAAATTGATTCACATAAGAGACATTCTCCACTTGCTCCATAGTAAGACCAACAATTCAATCTTTAGTATCATGAGGACCTTGGCATCTTTCACAACCTACCTTAATCATATGTATTTCTTTAGTAAGCTTTTCAATTTGCCTTCCTAGATTACCTAACTGCACATTCATAGCCTTAACCATATCTTCAGAATCATAACTAACAGATTTTACCGAACGAGAAATGTGTAAGTCTTGGTGCCATACATGGGAATGGGTAGCCAACTTATTTATCAATGTTTCAGCTTCTTCGGTAGTTTTACTCATAATGCTTCCTCCAGCAGATGTATCAATATCTCTTCTTGTAGCAATATCACAACCTTTATAGAAAGTAGTTACCTTTTTAAACTTATCCAAACCATGTTGTGGACAACATCTAAGCATTTTACCAAATCGTACCCAAGCAGAGTAAAGAGACTAGTTAGTTTTCTGACAAAAATTTGCAATTTCAGTTTGAAGGGTAACAGTTTTTTTATGCGGGAAAGAATCGAGTAAGAAATTTTTCAACCATCGTATCCCAACTAGTAATATCTCCTTTAGGTAACGAGTTTAATCATTCCTTAGCTTCATCTTATAATGACCATGGGAAGAGATGAAGATAGATGACATTACTTTCCACATTATTAATGTTAAACAAATTACAAATATTTTTAAAATTGCGAATGTGAGCATTAGCATCTTCTTTTTCAGTACCTCTAAATTGGTTATCCTTAAGCAAATGAAATATAGGACCTTTAATATCAAAATTTTATTTTATAACAAGCTGAGTAATAGCATGACCTAATCCTTCCAGACCCACTTTCATTAATGCTTTCATTGAATTTTCAGTAGTCATTTCAATTTCTGAACCAAAAAGAGATCCCAAATTAGAATAAGGACTAGACGGAGGACTAGATAATGAATCATCAGTAAAAATAGTTCCTTCATTTTAGACTGGTTTCTTGGATCGAGTATTCATGTGATCTAAAATCATAAAAAGAATTATTTTAGGAGAAAATGTTTTATACCTTAAAGGATATATATAATTATATTTTAAATTTATTCTAATTTCCCTTGTAATATTTAAGAAATATATTAGTATATTAGTAAACTTTAAATTGATAAATATAGTAATAATAATATAAATATTAAATAACAACTTTTATCGCATAACAACGAATAATCAAACATACACGGCCTATTGAGTCTTTCAATACTTAAGTGACCCGTCAGTGTCTAGGTTCGAGCAGGAGCCTTTAAATCAGAACCCCAGCAACCCTACCCTAAAAGAAGACAGTCATCACCTGTTTTCAAGAATTATCAATAACAAAAGTATATCCAACTTCCGTATTTACCGCGCTCCCCGGCAGAAGCGCCAAAAAGTTGATGTACAAAAGTGTGCAGTGCTTAATTTGCCTTTCAAACTTTTAAATTTATAAAACCTTTATTAACACACTTTTAACACCATAACGAGCAACAAAACCCGATCAGAGGTAGTATTTTAGGTTATCGTCCTAAGAGAGCGTAGATGCGCTATAAGTTGTTTTATTCTATAGTTTAATTCTTATTAAAGAATTGAAGATATATTTTTATGTCTTTTTATGGGATAGATTTATCTCTTAGGAAAGAGATGCATTTTAAGATAAACAAAATAATAAAACAAAGCAAGAAACTTAAAATACAAAATAAACAAATAAAAGTAAAAGTAGTTACATGAACGACCAATTCATAAGGAAATCATATTAAGCAAGTTTCATGACTTATATTAACACTAAGTAGAATAACAATCATAGACCAATCATTATCCCTTAATAGGCTAAGCAAAGTGTCGCATATCATTTAACAAGTATGATTTAAAGCATATGTTAGATACGTGATGTGCATAACTAACATCTTAATTCTTCATGTTCAATTCAATTACATGATACATACCAATCTTGTGATGAGGATCAATATGCAAATAGACTGACAAATTATATAAGCTAATAAACACCAAGTAGATCAACTCAAGTTACTAGCTGAAAGTCAATTACTACTAAGTTCTCATGCAACCATTTATTAAACAAATGCAAACGAAGGTTCTTCGATTAAGCCTAACAATATCAAACTCTATTATATAAGCGTAATTCTAATTAAACAAGTTTATCACTATTATGCTGTTTAACTTCATGCAATTCAATTTAACAAGTTTGATGGACTAGATCTAAACAAGTAGCATGAATCGAATAATAGATTACCTGATTAAGTACTATTCAACCCTAAAATCATGTTATTTAATCATTAAGCATGGCAAACAAGTGTATTTAAGCAAAACAGATTCGAAACAGTTCAAATATTATTACAGAAACTTGACCATACAGATCTGGAAAAGAACCAGAAACTGTACGGATGAAGCACTGAAGCTGGCGGCTTCCTCCCATCCAAGCTGGCGGCTTGGGGTTGTGAGGCCGGCGGCTTCATCTGATTTCCAGATGAAGTTCAGTTTTCGTCCACATAACCACTATGAACGTTTAGTTCATAGCAGAAGACGAACAGAAACAATTACAGTAAATAAAATAAGTAAAACAGTAAAATAAGGATAGAATCATACCTTTAAAAGGTAGATGTAAGAAACTTGAATTAAAAACTTGAATGAATCTTGTTTACAATGAATAAATCTAACCTAAGGGTTTAGAGAAAACCCTAAAAAGAAAAACGAACTAAACAGAATTATTGAATTCTGAAAACTACATATGAAAACTGAGACCATATGCCTTTATTTATAGTGTTCAGGACGGTGGCCAAGCCAGCGGATTTAGTGGGAAGCCGGCGTGTGACGACCGGGAAAATTTCAACTTATTTTGAACCAAAACTATAAATGTTTCCGACATGATAAGTAATGAATTATGACAAGTTTTAACACTTTTGAAAATGAGTTTTTATATAACGGTTGACCACCCTGTTTGTCCGACGATTCACGAACGTCGTAACTTATGATAATTATATAATTGTGTATATATATATATATATATATATATATATATATATATATATATATATATATATATATATATACGGAAACATGCGAATAATATTTATATACGAAATGATAAAAATTTACTATTGAATGATGCAGTTTCGAATTAAAAAGTTTACGTATATAATTGTTTTATTTTTATGATGTATTTTTTAGTTTTTAAGAAGACACGAAGTTAAATCAAAGATGTACAAGTTGTAAAGCACAACGTACAACAACATAACTTAAATAGTTGAATCGAAATTAATTCATTTACTATTCATATGAATAGTAAATGAAACAAAATTAATTAATTTACTATTCAAATGATAGCGACATGATAGAAATTATTAATTATAAGTTACATAAAATACCCCTGAAGTATTTAATAAATACGACTTTTCAAAATATTAAAATTCGTTAATTCGATTGAATTAAACGAATTCAGTAATTTACGGTGGCACATAATGATCAGCAGACTAGTACGTACACTCTACGTCGAACGTATATAGTAATTTTATAAATAAATGAACCTTTTTACAACTAGTTTTATAAAGCTTAAGACCAAAATAAATATATATATTCAATTATAAAAAGTGAAATATTTTTTATTTATACTTTTACTCGTCAATTATTAGCAACAGAGTACGAAATACCGGTCCGTAAAAACTGTCGGCAGATATTATTGAATGTTAATTGTCACGTTTTTATTTTCTATATTATTATATTATATTTATATTATTATATATATATATATATATATATATATATATATATATATATATATATATATATATATATATATATATATATATATATATATATATATATATATTCGATCAATCCTGCCGAACCATTTAACAATTCAATCTATCTCTCTATCTAATTCACATACTCCATAGTATATTTATTTTTATTTATATTATTATTATTATTATTATTATTATTATTATTATAATTAAGATTAATATTATTATTAATCTTATAGTTAGGAGTATTATTATTAGTAGTATTATACATAAAATACTACGACGAAGTTCTGCTCAAATGATTTCAAACTGAGTTTTCAAATAAGTCAAAGCTAAGGAAATTATGGGTTATAGCTATGGAGGTTATGGGTAATGCTCGTGGGTATTGTTCGCAAGTCAAACCTAGTGTTTATCATCTCCGTTGCGTCTACGTACTTTTCTGCAATATTGAATCACAATATTGATATGTGAGCATTCATATCTTATCTTTTATATATTAATAGTGTATCCATGTCTAGTGCTCGAGTATATATGTTTATGCATGCTTGTATGCTTTAATTTTTTTTCGTTAGATAGTTTATGATGAATCACGAATTTGATACATATGCTACTGATATAAAGTATATGATATGCATGTCGTTGGAAAGCTATCGAAAAATTAATAACTTTTTATTTAGAAATCGCGTGATTTCAATGAATGGATTAAAAGAAATGGTCAACTGAATTATGTTTGACGTTAATTGAAATTGTGTTTGAAACTGTAAATTAATATTTAAATAACTTGTCTATGAGATTGATAAATTGGATTTTTAGATATTACTAATCGAGTAAATGAATTTCTATATAAGGTACGTCTCGTTTTGTTGAACAATTGTCAAAGTTGACTGTCTTATCATGTTTTAAAACTTTATAAACACTATAATCTAATTTTACAAGTATTGGAAAACTATGTGAAATAATAAAATATTTTCGATTTCCATGATAATTCAAATATAATATAGCTCCTGAAATAAATAATATTTTGAGTTTGATAAATTATAAATTAGTTCAATTATCAAGACTTATACTATGTTAATATAATAAACATGTATAGATTTAAAGATCATATTGGTCAGATTGACTTTTGAGATGACTTTTGTTAACTTTTGCATGTCGGTCTCGAGCATTAGGATTGTGATACACTATGATCCGACCTAGCTTGTTAGACATTTATTGACTAACATATGTTCTATAGGTTGAGATCTATGGTTACTTTGCATTCCGAGTTTCGGTCATATTTCGGTGAATGAATTTATGTGCTGCTAAGGTGACTTTCATTTGCTCCCTTTTTAATTGCTTTTGCAATCTATATTTTTGGGCTTAGAATACATGCACTTTATTTTAAAAACAATGGACACAAGTACATACTTAATTCTACACTGAGTTTGAACCAAAAATCCCTTAGCTTTGGTAACTAGTAACTGCCAGTTATAAGAACTGGTGGGCGCGAGTAGTTATATATGGATCCATAGGGCTTGACATCCCCGTCTGTTCCAGGTATAGAAACCCTAGCCTGAACTATAAAACAAACGTATGCTATTTGAGTTTAGTACACGTTGGTTTGCGTGTATTGTACATGTTGGTTGCATGTATGTTAAAACAGGGGTACTTATTATATATATGTTAAGTTTAGTTAGCAGGGTGCTCAATCTTGTAGAATATTTTGATAAACGTTTCTGGATGAAACAACTGAAATCTTGTGATCCACCTTTATATACAGATTATGCGCAACATTAAAACTATGAACTCACCAACCTTTGTGTTGACACTTTTAAGCATGTTTATTCTCAGGTCCCTAGAAGTCTTCCGCTGTTTGCTTATATGTTATACAAGCTATGTGCATGGAGTCATACATTCTTTATTCGAGAAAACTTTGCATTCACAAAATCACCACCATGTATCTTATTTTGACTGCATTGACAACGAATGTATTATGGTAAACCATTATTTACGGTGATTGTCTATATGTAGAAATCATCAGATGTCGAAAACCTTGAAAATTGATATTCATTTATGGTGTGCCTTTTCAAAAGAATGCAATGTTTACAAAACGTATCATGTAGAGGTCAATACCTCACCATGAAATCGATGAATGATGTATTCGTCCAAATGGATTTGGATGGGTCATCACAGTTGGCATCAGAGCTTCAGGTCATAGGGAACCAGAATTTGCATTAGTGTGTTTAACTGGTAATTGTTAGGATGCATTAGTGAGTCTGGACTATGACCGTATCTGTTTTTACCGAGTTTTGCTTATCATTTCTTGTTTGAAATTACTTGCTTATCATTCTTAAGTCTAGACGCATTTTTCTGCATTTATTGCATAGATAGTGTACAGACGAATTCATATCTTAGCATAACTGTTACTGTAAACTTCACCTGACATCTTCCGAAAATTCCTTCGTATTTATGAGATTTTAGTATTATATATACATATGTAAATTATGTATTGAAGAATACCAAATTTAAGTCCTATAATCTATTTTACATCAAAAATCATTTCCTTGATTACACAAGATGGATCCTTTATCTAGTTCAAATTTCTTAGATTCCGACAGCTATTCCGATATGGATTTCCACTCGAGCTCCGAAAGCGGTGTGACCGGAATGGATCAACCAATTAGCCATCATCTATTTTGGATGAATTGGGGATGGGTTCGTAATCTACTTAATCATTAGAGACAAGAAGAAGGTGATCCCTTCCATCCACCACATTCACCTCTTGGCGAAGAACCTGAAGCACTTATCGGCGAACCTGTTCGAAACACTCTTTTCTCTCTCATTTCTAGAGTATCTCATCACGATTATATACTATCTCAAATTCTGAATCTTATTCATCCACTCGTCTGAACCGACAATCATCCCGGCATGATAGAAGAAGTCAACGAGCTTCGCGCTCGCATGACGGCTTTGGAGAATATGGTGCAAATATTACAAGTACCACCAACAACACCAGTACCACTAACAACATCCACATCGCAAGCCTTAATACCACAAACACCAGCAGCATCACTGGCATCAACAGTACCACCATCAACAACACCAACAGGATCATTACCACCACCAACTACCACATCCGCATCCCACACCTCAATATCACGTCTAAAATCTGTACTTTGAGCATCAACTTCATACGCACCATAGGTAACAAGGAGTACCAACAACAACAAACGATGAAGTATCGATTCATCACTTCATTGAAGAAATATTCTGTAGAGAATATGTAGTTTCTAATTTTTTTTTAGAGATTACTTATTCTGTTCTAACCGTAAACTAGAAGAGTAGATGGATAGAAATGATAGAGGAAACCCTGACAAGAATGGTGTGTGATCTACAAGCTAGACTGGTTATACAAGCGCCACCAGAAGTACCACCAGCTTCACCATCAGTATCACCAACATCAGTAACACCTGTAGCACCACAAGCTCCACCAACTCCATAACCTCCGACGATATCGACACCACAATCACCAATGGGTATATTGAAATAACGGGTTATGGAGTACTAACTCATTATTTCCAAAGAATTTATATATTATTTATATATATGAACTTTGGAAACTAAAATATATCTTTTCGTACTAAGCTATTAAGTATGAATTGAAAAAGGGTAAATACTACTCGGTTAATTCATATTAATATGCTATGATGTACATCCTTCGTTAACTACAATCTCTGTTTCAAACCAATGAATTCCATTTCATAATAAACCAAGTGTATTATTCAACTACAGATTTGATTTTACATTTTCATTTTCGATGTACTCGAAACTTTCCAGAAAACATCATTCGTACTTTGCGAAATTTACAAGTATTCCACCAACATCAACATCCTTCACCAAGGAATATCAATAAGAATAAATACTGAAGTATTAATTACATTAGTGAAATACTCCGCAAAGATTATGTAATCTCTAATGTTTTAAGAGATTATTCATTTCTAATTCCAGCCGAAAATCAAATACGATATCAACTCATTAAATCTGTATTACATCTGGAGAAAATATACATACATACATATATTTTCATAAAGACTGTAATAAAATTCTATTGTACAAAAATATTAATTGTGAAAATTTTTAACGGGTAGGTAATACCTGAGAAATATTTGAGTTCACAATTAATATGTTACACAGTACATCATTTGATTATTCAATAATCATTAACTATACTACTTTCACAACGATATACAATCTTTCATAGAAATCTGAGCAACCATACTGTAACAACCCAAACCATCCAACGACAAAACCACGTGAAAACAGCAAAAAAAAAAAAAATTCCTGAACAGCATGTGGCGCGGCGCGCCATATAGGCCGCGCGGCGCGCCAAAGTGGACTGTCCAAAAAGTTCTTAAATGCGAAAATGTTTGACTAGTTCCCGACATATTTAGGCGTAACGCTTTTTACCCCATGTTCTATATATAAAAACTAGCACGTTCTATTAATAAAATTATGTTTACTAAGCGGGGCCCACATCGACCCAAATTACCCCTTTAAGTATCAAAATACAATTTTCGACCATAAGACTTTTAATACAAAACAAAGCCGAGCATGGCGATTGGGGATACGCTACCCAATCCTAATAAATCCAAAAGCAAGCCTTCTACGCAAACTATGCAAGTCCTCTAATCCTCGCGCTTACCCGAGCCACCATCCGCATGCAATCTATAAAAAGAGTCAACAACGAGAGGGTAAGCTAACGCTTAGTGAATGATAATATACTACATACATATATATGTATAAAATGGACACGCCACAAAATAACAAATACCGCATACCGAGGCATCCATATAAGGCACTACACTAAGCATACCGTACGATCTCTAAGCAACGAGCTAAAGATACAACAACAATATAAGTTCACCAACGACGATGTGAACAACGCCAAATAGCTACACCCGGAGGGTTAGCTACAACACAACAATACATTAATATATAACAATATAAATGAACAAGGTTAACACCTTAACCCAATACCGAGAACCAAATACCACAATGAATATTTGGCCGAACTACACGAGCCTTAGTAATCCGAAACCACACGAGATTACTATCTTCACAACATCGAGGTTGGCCGAACTACACGAGCCTTAGTAATCCGAAACCACACGAGATTACTACCTCAATAAGATGACCGAACTACACGAGTCACCATGAATCCGAACTACACGAGATTCATTTCCACAATACAATAAGATGACCGAAACCACACGCGTCATCGTGAATCCGAATACACACGCGATTCACTTCTCAATATTATACCCTTCGCCATTGGGGTTATATCAACCACATCACAACCACGTGTGATAATGTACACGCGAACGCGTACTTCGCCAAAGATGGTCAACCAAAAAGCACAACCGTGCCAATTGGACTCATACAAAAGTCCATCAAATCCATCTATATGTGAAGTGAGCTCTATAGCCGAGAATCACTTCACCCGACCCGCACCCATCCTACACATACATATGCACATAGGATATTATCACTCACCTTGAAGTCTTGAAGAAAGCTTCCAAGTAAACCGCAACTCGCCAATGGAAAATACCTATTCCATTATCACAATTACAACAATACACTTAGAGTGGATTCACAAATCAACCCAATTCGACACTTAGTGCAAATTTGACCCAAATGCACTACCAAGTACAAACCGCGCCCAAACTAACCAATAATCACTCACACAAGTGAGAATGGTCCTAATATGCCAAATAAACCCGAACTCAAGTGTTAAACACGTGTCATACCCATTTTGACACTTAAACCCTAATTTTGACCCATAAGGTCAAAATCTCACCATTTACAAGTTTTGACACCAAAACACATTTAACTTGGTTTTATACTTCAACTTAATCCATTTCAAGTTTATAAATCTCATTAAATCGCCAAATGGGTCATAATCACCACCAAACCCTAATTTGACCCAAAGTCACAATTAGTCAACCAAATAACCTTAAATGGGTTTCAATACTTCCATAATCACTAACTTAAGTGATTAAACTCAATTTCAAGTCCTAAACATGGCCAATTAGTTCACCAACCCAAAATCCACCAACAATTACAATAAACCCAATTACTAGCATCACTAAACCCATTTCATCATCTAAAAGGGTTTCTCATCAAACTAACTCAAACCCTAACTTGAATATCAAATCAAATAGATGAAATTCGGAGTTTGAGCTTACCAATACCACCACAACGTAGCTAGGAACGAAAGGAACAACTTTAGAACTTGAGCTTTTGATCAATTCAGCCTCCTTCTTCACCAAAACCCTTCTCTCTAAAATCTCTCTCTCTCTCTCTAAAATAGTTTGAGAGTGATGAATGGATGTGAAAATGATCCAAAACTGATCTAAACCAGCTAATATGGCTCACAAATCCGGCCCCAAGTGAAATTACCCAATTGCCCTTCATTTAAAACAATTAAAAAGAAGAAGAGAGCTGTCTGCGTGATTTGGCGCGGCGCGCCCCTGACCCGCGCGGCGCGCAAGTAGCCAGTTTCAGATTCTTTTACCTTTTTAATTACATAACAATATTCAACGAAGCCCGTTCTCGAATGTCATAAGTACACAAGTATACAAGATAAATATTCGGGTCTTACAACTCTCCCCCACTTAAACTCGATCACGTCCTCGTGATCCTCGTCACTTAACCAAACGGACCACACTCCACGGTCCTCAACATAAGTCCCAATCCGACTTTCCTAGGCAACTCTTCCCAAGGAATCACCTTTAATAACTAAAATCGTCTCCCGCGATTTATCAAACCCACTATCCGAGCACTAAAACCATGCTCACTCCCTATCATCAGGAAAACTCAACCAATCTCGGACCGAGATATCAATCCCCTAGCGTATCCTTACCGAGTACAATGCTAAAAGTAACCAAGTCAACCTAAGGTCAACAACACGAAACGATGGAGACCGAACCAAACGAATCCTTACGGATAACACCAATCACTAAACATCCCTTGTAGTGCGCAATACGACCCATACGCAACTACCGTAACATCATAACAAACGGTTAAAACCGATAGCGCCTAAAACGACTATGGCAATGCTAATCCAAAGGTGTACCAAAATCGACAATTCATCACACCTGTAACAACTTGTGAGCGAAGCACGGCTATCGCATCACTAATCTCACAACATGGTCCTCACGACCCCACCATCGACGTATAAAACGACCGATAGTTCCCGCAACATGGTCCTTACGACCCTACCATTGGTGTATCAAACAACCAATAGATCACACGACGCGAAGGCTGGCCGAAAACACACGCGCCCTAGTGAATCCGAACTACACGCGACTCACTACCTTCACCACAACAACAATCGGGAATGGCCGAACTACACGCGCCATAGTGAATTCGAACTACACGAGAGTCACTATCCCGGAGGAATGACCGAACTACACGAGTCAATTGTGAATCCGAACTACACGAGACTCACTCCTCAATACAATGACCGAAACCACACGAGTCATTTGTGAATCCGAACTACACGAGATTCACTTCCACAACATCGAGGTTGGCCGAACTACACGAGCCTTAGTAATCCGAAACCACATGAGATTACTACCTCAATAAGATGACCGAACTACACGAGTCACCATGAATCCGAACTACACGAGATTCATTTAGTTAAGATGACCGAAACTACACGCGTCATCGTGAATCCGAAACCACATGCGATTCACAATCTCAACATAGGAATGGTACTCGCATTTCCCACCGGTACTCGCATTTCCCGATAGTGTTACACCATACCGACATAACACTACTCCCTTGATGAAGTCAGCGGACCCCGAAGGTCATACTCCACCAATCTCAACACCGAATGAAGTCAGCGGACCCGAAGATCATGCTTCACCGATATAACACCACGCTCATGATGAAGTCAGCGGACCCCGAAAGTCATGCTCCACCAATCACGTATTCCTATGATGAAGTCAGCGGACCCTAAAGATCATGCTTCATCAAACAACCATACCATAATCGAGCAAGAACCACCTATACCAAACATAGGTACCAAACAATAATTCTCCACAAGAGAACCCGACACACACCTCCCTTAACCGGAGGATTTCACCTTGCTCGTCAAACACGTCCATTATCTCTCAACGAGATTTACCACGTTACCACCTCGGTGATGATTCAAATCCAAACCATAAGTACAATTTATCCGAGATTATACTCTACCATAAATCGACCCAACCAGGTCTCGACAACGTTTTCCGGATCTACCAATAGCATCATCCGAAATCTCACACTAAAACTTCCTCGTGCGGGAGTGTAACTCCCCCACTTAGAACCACGTTCCATATCCACAACTCGTACAACCGCACAATGCTACCACAGGTAGACTTTACCAACAATTGGGCTCACACGACCCATTACCACATCTTGTTCCAACCTTGAGCACACGAAGGATTTTAACCAACCCTTAAACACTTTGTACGAAAAGTGTACCGCAACACAATCGGAGTCGAACACCACGCTAGTAGGTATAAAAGAGGCACCTAATGTCGCGTCATAAAGACTCCATTACCAACACACATCGAGATTTAAAACACTCGATCTCAAGGGTTCCAACCAACCGACGAACCTCATGATTCGTCACTTCAACATAAAAGCGAACACGCGCTTAACAACCAAACACCAAAACCATTTCCGTGGCTTGGTAGAAGCGTTTCCCAAATACTAAGGAATGCTTGGTTGCACCAAGTCTTACGCCCTTCGCCCGTCAATCAAACATCAACATAGGGTACTTCCATTAGGAACGTCACCCATAGCATAACATGCACAACAAAGGCATACAACTCAAACTCAAACGGCATTTAATAAATAATCAAAAGACATATTTATTAAAATGAAACGTACCTTAACGTCTCCTTGCCGCACCCGTCCCCGCTAACTTGGGACATTCCGACTTACGATGTCCTTCTTTTTGGCAATTGAAGCACACCATACCTTCACCCTTTGGTACCGAACATTCCCAAGACTTGTGACCCCTCAAGCCACAATTGTAACATCTAGCCGCACTAGAATCCGACATACCCGTTCGCGTGCCACCCGTGCTAACACTCGGACCCTTAGCCCTCTTACTTGGAGCACCATAAGAAACGACCCTTCATTCACTTGAAGGTTCACCCTTTTTCGATCGTGAATACGACTCGAAACCTCTAGCCAAGTCGAATAATTCCGAAAACGATTTCGCTTGACCCTGGCTAATTTTACTTTTCAAGTCATCATTCAAGGTCCGATAGAAATCTCCCATCAACAAACGATCATTCCCCAAATACTCCGGACAAAAACGAGCCTTCGCCATAAAGGTCGTCTTGAAAGTACTCGAATCCATAGATCCTTGTCGCAAATTTCTCAACTCATTACGCAATTCCCACAAATCGGCCGAAGTCCGGAACTCCTCGAAGAATTCCTCCTTAAAGTCGTCCCACGATAAAGCCATAAACGTCTCGCCACCGACAAGATCAATCTTACCATCCAACCAATCCCTTGCCCTACCCCGCAACAAACTCGTAGCGAGTCTCGTCTTTCTCTCGGGAGGGCAATCAATAGTACGGAAACACCCTTCGACGTCCGAAATCCAAGTTGTGCTTACCAAAGGATCCGGATTTCCGTCATACATCGGGGGTTTAGTCCTCATGAAGCTCTTAAGATAACGCTCCATTTCACCACTACTTTGAAGTTCGGAATACCTCCTTTCCATTCTTTCTTCTAACGCATCCATTTGCTCCGCAATGGCGGCCGCAACCCTAGCGTTAAACTCCACGTCATTCGCCTCGGTCTCGTTTCGCGTCGTCATTCTAAAGAATGCAAAATGATTAGTCCACGAACGTGTAAAACCGTACGCACGACACAGCCCCATCTTGCTAAACACTCATCGTACATCACTTGTTAGACACGATTTGCACCCGTAATAAGGTTTTCAAGTTCTTATTACGCACACATGCCGCATCGACTCGTTAGTACAACGACCGTCTCGCTCGATGATATACACAAACACAACCAAAATTCTACGCGGTACAAACACACGCGAGAATTATTATCACAACACAACAACATATTAATAATATCCGCATTACTAATATAAACGTTAGTCAACCTATAGCCAAGGCACTAACCAAACCCATTCCGACCCGTAATCCTACAAGTCCCGCAACAATTTAATCACACACAAGTCTAAGTCTAGGCACCTATCTCAAGTCACCTAAATCCCTTAGACCATGCTCTGATACCACTTGTAACAACCCAAACCATCCAACGACAAAACCACGTGAAAACAGCAAAATAAAAAAAAAAATTCCTGAACAGCATGTGGCGCGGCGCGCCAAAGTGGACTGTCCAAAAAGTTCTTAAATGCGAAAATGTTTGACTAGTTCCTGACATATTTAGGCGTAACGCTTTTTACCCCATGTTCTATATATAAAAACTAGCACGTTCTATTAATAAAATTATGTTTACGAAGCGGGGCCCACATCGACCCAAATTACCCCTTTAAGTATCAAAATACAATTTTCGACCATAAGACTTTTAATACAAAACAAAGACGAGCATGGCGATTGGGGATACGCTACCCAATCCTAATAAATCCAAAAGCAAGCCTTCTACGCAAACTATGCAAGTCCTCTAATCCTCGCGCTTACCCGAGCCACCATCCGCATGCAATCTATAAAAAGAGTCAACAACGAGAGGGTAAGCTAACGCTTAGTGAATGATAATATACTACATACATATATATGTATAAAATGGACACGCCACAAAATAACAAATACCGCATACCGAGGCATCCATATAAGGCACTACACTAAGCATACCGTACGATCTCTAAGCAACGAGCTAAAGATACAACAACAATATAAGTTCACCAACGACGATGTGAACAACGCCAAATAGCTACACCCGGAGGGTTAGCTACAACACAACAATACATTAATATATAACAATATAAACGAACAAGGTAAACACCTTAACCCAATACCGAGAACCAAATACCACAATGAAGATTTGGCCGAACTACACGAGCCTTAGTAATCTGAAACCACACGAGATTACTATCTTCACAACATCGAGGTTGGCCGAACTACACGAGCCTTAGTAATCCGAAACCACACGAGATTACTACCTCAATAAGATGACCGAACTACACGAGTCACCATGAATCCGAACTACACGAGATTCATTTCCACAATACAATAAGATGACCGAAACCACACGCGTCATCGTGAATCCGAATACACACGCGATTCACTTCTCAATATTATACCCTTCGCCATTGGGGTTATATCAACCACATCACAACCACGTGTGATAATGTACACGCGAACGCGTACTTTGCCAAAGATGGTCAACCAAAAAGCACAACCGTGCCAATTGGACTCATACAAAAGTCCATCAAATCCATCTATATGTGAAGTGAGCTCTATAGCCGAGAATCACTTCACCCGACCCGCACCCATCCTACACATACATATGCACATAGGATATTATCACTCACCTTGAAGTCTTGAAGAAAGCTTCCAAGTAAACCGCAACTCGCCAATGGAAAATACCTATTCCATTATCACAATTACAACAATACACTTAGAGTGGATTCACAAATCAACCCAATTCGACACTTAGTGCAAATTTGACCCAAATGCACTACCAAGTACAAACCGCGCCCAAACTAACCAATAATCACTCACACAAGTGAGAATGGTCCTAATATGCCAAATAAACCCGAACTCAAGTGTTAAACACGTGTCATACCCATTTTGACACTTAAACCCTAATTTTGACCCATAAGGTCAAAATCTCACCATTTACAAGTTTTGACACCAAAACACATTTAACTTGGTTTTATACTTCAATTTAATCCATTTCAAGTTTATAAATCTCATTAAATCGCCAAATGGGTCATAATCACCACCAAACCCTAATTTGACCCAAAGTCACAATTAGTCAACCAAATAACCTTAAATGGGTTTCAATACTTCCATAATCACTAACTTAAGTGATTAAACTCAATTTCAAGTCCTAAACATGGCCAATTAGTTCACCAACCCAAAATCCACCAACAATTACAATAAACCCAATTACTAGCATCACTAAACCCATTTCATCATCTAAAAGGGTTTTTCATCAAACTAACTCAAACCCTAACTTGAATATCAAATCAAATAGATGAAATTCGGAGTTTGAGCTTACCAATACCACCACAACGTAGCTAGGAACGAAAGGAACAACTTTAGAACTCGAGCTTTTGATCAATTCGGCCTCCTTCTTCACCAAAACCCTTCTCTCTAGAATCTCTCTCTCTCTCTAAAATAGTTTGAGAGTGATGAATGGATGTGAAAATGATCCAAAACTGATCCAAACCAGCTAATATGGCTCACAAATCCGGCCCCAAGTGAAATTACCCAATTGCCCTTCATTTAAAACAATTAAAAAGAAGAAGAGAGCTGTCTGCGTGATTTGGCGCGGCGTGCCCCTGACCCGCGCGGCGCGCAAGTAGCCAGTTTCAGATTCTTTTACCTTTTTAATTACATAACAATATTCAATGAAGCCCGTTCTCGAATGTCATAAGTACACAAGTATACAAGATAAATATTCGGGTCTTACACATACTCATTCAAATCAAATTATATATTCTGATTTTAACAGATCAGAATCCAAGTCGAGATATAACTGATATCATCACTCTTAGATTCTTACATTTTTCAAAGCTATACTTTGACTTCAAAACTGTGCTAGAACACCACTTCTATTCATAAAATCCAGAAAAATATTTGTATCATTCAAAATTTTAGAACATCATATGTATCTTGACAATTACAATCTTCATTCAAACCCTTCAAACTCTTGAAAACACCTCGGATTGATAACCGACGATTCGGTTATGATAACTTTGAATGCTGATAAAGCAGCAAAACTGTAAATGGTCTTAATGGTCAAAAGTTTGATGATAAAGAATAGTGTGTTGGCAAAGCTCATAAAAGTTGGAACTGAAAAACGGATTGAGCAAACCATGAAGGAGGCTGTGGAAAAATCACAAAGACTAAACCTGCCTTCAAAGAATCCAAATGATTTAGTATCTGCTGAAGTCATTAACGAATACCTTGCTCCTGACTCTAGACCTCTACGGACAAATCTTCATTATCATCTTTCGATATTAGAAATTCTAAGATATCATCATATCTTTCATTATAAATATCCTCGATATTTCTGAAGATATTTTCATAACTATCCTTATCTGAAATCATTTTTCTCCTCGCGTTATCTGTATTACATCATAAAAGAAACGTTTAGTTTCTATATTCTGTAAACCTTCGAGTTTAAATTATGAATGTTTTTGAAGAAGTGTTGGGAATTTAAGCATGAGTCAGTATAATATAATGACACTTGATTTACGTGATTATATTACAGCAAGTCATGCTGAGTTTCTAATGGAACGTGATGATTTATAGACAATATTGTCATCATGTGCCATGTTACACGACTCTTATATTCTATCTAATCTTCGAACATATCAAGAACATATCTTCTTGATAGTTCTATCTTTTCCCGTGACTTCTGGTAATTTAACAAATCAAGATCGTGCTATTACAATTTATCTCTCAGAACATTAGTTATGTTCATTCCAAATTTCACACCTACGAATTCTGGACCATTACTTGCTGTGCTTAATGGCAAGAAGAGAAAACAAAAGCATGAGGTTCCGAAATAGAAATGGGAGTGTAAATAGCAGCAAATAGGAGAGAGCATTAACTGAGGATGTCAATGATTATAGAAAGACAGAAGCAGAGACTCCGAAATATAAGGGAAGATATAAAGCCCAACAACAACTCAGAAATTACAAACCGTGTATATCGATGCGTATAGCAATATAAAGACACGGGAGAACTAAAAACACTATAAACCCACGAGCATAATAGAAGTAAACAGATTCCTCTGGTGGTAGATGAAAAAGAAGAATGATAGATGTGATAGTCAAGAATATATCAAGAATCAGAACTGGATGGAGCATGCTGACGAATGTGTTAGAAGTATGAAGTAAGGAAAAAAGTATAAAAGGTGGGAGTTGTGGAAATAAGGAAACAAATGGGGTGGATTTATAGTGAAATATCAGACAGAGCAATCGAGACAGATTATCGCATTTAACCAAAGGGGATTCAAATTTCCTTAATTACCAAAGAATCAAATCTTATTAGGAAGATTTCTCTAAATCCCTTGAATTCCGAAAATCAAACGTGACTACTTCAAAAGTTATACGAATATTTAATTTCCTCATTTCATATTTTTTTGTGTGATAGCTTCACTCGTACTCTTCGAGTAATCGAATTATTTTATCCATATTACTCTATGGTAATAACACTCTATCTATCAACTCCTATTCGTCATGAAAACATTTTTATTGTTAACCATGATGATCTCTAAAATGTCCCGTTCATATTATTATAAAAGTTCCATATTAATTGATTTCGTTGCGAGGTTTTGACCTCTATATGAGATGTTTTTCAAAGACTTCATTCAATTTTTAAAACAACCATAACCTTTATTTATCGATAAAGGTTTAAAATATTACGACGTTTATCAAATAATTATAATCAAAATATAGCGTTCGCATACGACAATTACATAATGGTTTACAATAATATTACACAACAATATATGTCTTCGAATGCAGTTTTCAAACAATATTATATAAGCATGGACTCCAAATCTTGTCCTTAATTTAATATGCAACACCGGAAGCTCTTAACAATTACCTGAGAATAAACATGCTTAAAACATCAACAAAAATGTTGGTGAGTTAGAGGTTTAACCTGTAGTGACCCGAACTTTTCCATGTTTATATATATTAATTGAGATTGATATTTACATGATATAATGTTTCCAACATGTTAAGCAATCAAACTTGTTAAGACTTGATTAATTGAAATATGTTTCATATAGACAATTGACCACCCAAGTTGATCGGTGATTCACGAACGTTAAAACTTGTAAAAACTATATGATGACATATATATGGATATATATATAGTTAACATGATACTATTATAAGAAAACATATCATAAAGTATATTAACAATGAACTACATATGTAAAAACAAGACTACTAACTTAATGATTTTTAAACGAGACATATATGTAACGATTATCGTTGTAAAGACATTTAATGTATATATATCATATTAAGAGATATTCATACATGATAATATCATGATAATATAATAATTTAAAATCTCATTTGATATTATAAACATTGGGTTAACAACATTTAACAAGATCGTTAACCTAAAGGTTTCAAAACAACACTTACATGTAACGACTAACGATGACTTAACGACTCAGTTAAAATGTATATACATGTAGTGTTTTAATATGTATTTATACACTTTTGAAAGACTTCAATACACTTATCAAAATACTTCTACTTAACAAAAATGCTTACAATTACATCCTCGTTCAGTTTCATCAACAATTCTACTCGTATGCACCCGTATTCGTACTCGTACAATACACAGCTTTTAGATGTATGTACTATTGGTATATACACTCCAATGATCAGCTCTTAGCAGCCCATGTGAGTCACCTAACACATGTGGGAACCATCATTTGGCAACTAGCATGAAATATCTCATAAAATTACAAAAATATGAGTAATCATTCATGACTTATTTACATGAAAACAAAATTACATATCCTTTATATCTAATCCATACACCAACGACCAAAAACACCTACAAACACTTTCATTCTTCAATTTTCTTCATCTAATTGATCTCTCTCAAGTTCTATCTTCAACTTCTAAGTGTTCTTCATAAATTCCAAAAGTTCTAGTTTCATAAAATCAAGAATACTTTCAAGTTTGCTAGCTCACTTCCAATCTTGTAAGGTGATCATCCAACCTCAAGAAATCTTTGTTTCTTACAGTAGGTTATCATTCTAATACAAGGTAATAATCATATTCAAACTTTGGTTCAATTTCTATAACTATAACAATCTTATTTCAAGTGATGATCTTACTTGAACTTGTTTTCGTGTCATGATTCTGCTTCAAGAACTTCGAGCCATCCAAGGATCCATTGAAGCTAGATCCATTTTTCTCTTTTCCAGTAGGTTTATCCAAGGAAATTAAGGTAGTAATGATGTTCATAACATCATTCGATTCATACATATAAAGCTATCATATTCGAAGGTTTAAACTTGTAATCACTAGAACATAGTTTAGTTAATTCTAAACTTGTTCGCAAACAAAAGTTAATCCTTCTAACTTGACTTTTAAAATCAACTAAACACATGTTCTATATCTATATGATATGCTAACTTAATGATTTAAAACCTGGAAACACGAAAAACACCGTAAAACCGGATTTACGCCGTCGTAGTAACACCGCGGGCTGTTTTGGGTTAGTTAATTAAAAACTATGATAAACTTTGATTTAAAAGTTGTTATTCTGGGAAAATGATTTTTATTATGAACATGAAACTATATCCAAAAATTATGGTTAAACTCAAAGTGGAAGTATGTTTTCTAAAATGGTCATCTAGACGTCGTTCTTTCGACTGAAATGACTACCTTTACAAAAACGACTTGTAACTTATTTTTTCGACTATAAACCTATACTTTTTCTGTTTAGATTCATAAAATAGAGTTCAATATGAAACCATAGCAATTTGATTCACTCAAAACGGATTTAAAATGAAGAAGTTATGGGTAAAACAAGATTGGATAATTTTTCTCATTTTAGCTACGTGAAAATTGGTAACAAATCTATTCCAACCATAACTTAATCAACTTGTATTGTATATTATGTAATCTTGAGATACCATAGACACGTATACAATGTTTCGACCTATCATGTCGACACATCTATATATATTTCGGAACAACCATAGACACTCTATATGTGAATGTTGGAGTTAGCTATACAGGGTTGAGGTTGATTCCAAAATATATATAGTTTGAGTTGTGATCAATACTGAGATACGTATACACTGGGTCGTGGATTGATTCAAGATAATATTTATCGATTTATTTCTGTACATCTAACTGTGGACAACTAGTTATAGGTTACTAACGAGGACAGCTGACTTAATAAACTTAAAACATCAAAATATATTAAAAGTGTTGTAAATATATTTTGAACATACTTTAATATATATGTATATATTGTTATAGGTTCGTGAATCAACAGTGGCCAAGTCTTACTTCCCGACGAAGTAAAAATCTGTGAAAGTGAGTTATAGTCCCACTTTTAAAATCTAATATTTTTGGGATGAGAATACATGCAGGTTTTATAAATGATTTACAAAATAGACACAAGTACGTGAAACTACATTCTATGGTTGAATTATCGAAATCGAATATGCCCCTTTTTATTAAGTCTGGTAATCTAAGAATTAGGGAACAGACACCCTAATTGACGCGAATCCTAAAGATAGATCTATTGGGCCTAACAAACCCCATCCAAAGTACCGGATGCTTTAGTACTTCGAAATTTATATCATATCCGAAGGGTGTCCCGGAATGATGGGGATATTCTTATATATGCATCTTGTTAATGTCGGTTACCAGGTGTTCACCATATGAATGATTTTTATCTCTATGTATGGGATGTGTATTGAAATATGAAATCTTGTGGTCTATTATTATGATTTGATATATATAGGTTAAACCTATAACTCACCAACATTTTTGTTGACGTTTTAAGCATGTTTATTCTCAGGTGATTATTAAGAGCTTCCGCTGTTGCATACTAAAATAAGGACAAGATTTGGAGTCCATGTTTGTATGATATTGTGTAAAAACTGCATTCAAGAAACTGATTTCGATGTAACATATTTGTATTGTAAACCATTATGTAATGGTCGTGTGTAAACAGGATATTTTAGATTATCATTATTTGATAATCTACGTAAAGCTTTTTAAACCTTTATTTATGAAATAAAGGTTATGGTTTGTTTTAAAAATGAATGCAGTCTTTGAAAAACGTCTCATATAGAGGTCAAAACCTCGCAACGAAATCAATTAATATGGAACGTTTTTTAATCAATAAGAACGGGACATTTCAGTTGGTATCAGAGCGTTGGTCTTAGAGAACCAGAATTTTGCATTAGTGTGTCTTATCGAGTTTGTTAGGATGCATTAGTGAGTCTGGACTTCGACCGTGTTTACTTGAAAAATGATTGCTTAACAAATTTTGTTGGAAACTATATATTTTTAACATGTGAATATTATGTGATATATTAATCTCTTAACGCGTTTGATATTATGTGATAGATGTCTACCTCTAGAACAAGTCCCATTGACTCACCTAATAATAATGAAGAGTCAAATGTAAATTGGAATGATTCGTGGACTGATTCACAAGTTCCCGAAGAGGAACCGGAAGAAGAGTCGGAACCGGAAGAAGAATCGGAACCGGAAGAAGAATCGGAACCGGATGAAGAAATAGAACCGGTGGGGGAAATAATAAAACGGTTAAGTAAAAGAAAATCCTCAACCAACCGACCAAGGTTAATTATGGTCAATGGTGTTTCCGCCAAGGAAGCAAAATATTGGGAGGATTACCAATTCTCCGATGAATCGGATTCCGACGAGAATTCCGATGATGTTATAGAAATTACCCCAACTGAATTTAAAAAGGCAAAAGAAAATAATAAGGGAAAGGGCATAAAAATAGAGAAATCTAATTCCAACCCCGATGAACTTTATATGTATCGTCAACCCCCGAAGTCCTTAAGTTGTAACAATGACCCGGGAACCTCTAAACCACCAGGTTTTTCTAAACCAATGTGGATAACGACGGCTCGTATTAAGGGAAAATCATATATCCCTAGAAACTTGGCAAAACGAACCAAAACCGAAGAAGAAGAAACAAGCGAGTCGGAATAAGATAGTTGTATTCATGTGGTGTAATATATGTAATATAGTGTGCTTATGCTTTATGATATATGTAAAAATTGCTTGTATTAATAAGTATTTTTTTTATGAATCTAACTCTTGTCTATTTTACAGTATAAAAACGCAAAATGGATAGACAACCCAATATTTTAAGAGACCTACCCGGAGACATGATTGATGAAATCTTGTCTAGAGTCGGTCAGAATTCCTCGGCACAACTATTTAAGGCGAGATCAGTTTGTAAGACATTCGAAGAACGTTCCAAGAATGTCTTGGTTTATAAGAGACTTTCATTCGGAAGATGGGGGATATCACATTGGGAAATCTATAAGTTACGATGTGTTTACTTTGACGCATATATTGCGGGGAACCCAAATGCTATTTTACGCAATGGGTTAAGAAATTATTTTGACTCAATATATCCGAATATTGGACTTCGTGATTTAGAAAAAGCGGCTAACATGCAACATAAAGAAGCATGTTATGCTTACGGATTAGTAATGTTCGCTTCTCACCAAAGTGAGAACAAGAACATCGGGCTACAACTATTAAACAAAACGTTCCCACAAGTGACGGAGTCGGTAATTGGGGTAAGAAATGAGGGTTTTAGATTGTTACGGGACTGTTGGACATTACGTAACCCTCGTCCCTTTGACGATGTTACAACACGCTGTCTTATCAACGGCCATAACGGTTATGTTCCACAAGACCAAGGATGGGAAGTAGTCCTAGTAAAACCAGAATGCATGACTTGTTTCTGGACGTATGAATTACGTGTCTTTATTGCCTTTGCTGAACGACTTGTGTACTAGCTAGAATTATCTTCACAACCATCTTGTATCAAATTTATTGTGTGCTATATTTCATGCTATATGTAAAATAAGCGGTATTGTAAGTTTGTAAAATGTTGTGTAAAAGTTTGAACGCGAAATATTATTATAATCAGTTTTTCATATAGAATTGTAGTAGTTGAATTGTATATTAGCTACTAAGTATGAACTTAACGGGTAGGTACTACCCGAATTTAAACTTATAAAACGCTAATATGAAGAAAAAGCTTTTATTAATGAGTTCATATTATGCTACGAAATACTATTAACTACTCTTAATATTCTGTATGATTAACTTGTTCCATTTAACTATTTTGAAGGAAATGGCACCGACTACTCGACACACCGTGAATATGAATGAAGAGGAATTCCGTACTTTTCTAGCTTCAAACATAGCAACAGTACAGGCTGCGCTACATACCAACAATAACCTTGGATCTAGCAGTACAGGAAATCGTGTAGGATGCACCTACAAAGAATTCACTGCCTGCAAACCTTTGGAATTTGATGGAACCGAAGGACCGATCGGATTGAAACGGTGGACCGAGAAGGTCGAATCGGTGTTTGCCATAAGTAAGTGTACTGAAGAGGACAAAGTAAAGTACGCTACGCATACCTTCACAGGTTCTGCGTTAACATGGTGGAATACCTATCTAGAGCAAGTGGGACAAGACGATGCGTACGCACTACCGTGGTCAGCATTCAAGCACTTGATGAACGAGAAGTACCGTCCCAGAACCGAGGTCAATAAGCTCAAGACAGAACTTAGAGGGTTACGAACCCAAGGATTTGATATTACCACGTACGAAAGACGATTCACAGAATTGTGCCTATTGTGTCCGGGAGCATTCGAAGATGAGGAAGAGAAGATCGACGCGTTTGTGAAAGGATTACCGGAAAGAATCCAAGAAGATATAAGTTCACACGAGCCCACCTCCATACAACAGGCATGTAGAATGGCTCACAAACTAGTGAACCAGATTGAAGAAAGAATTAAAGAACAGACTGCTGAAGAGGCCAATGTGAAGCAAGTCAAAAGAAAGTGGGAGGAAAACGGTGATAAGAATCACCAATACAACAACAACAGCAATTACAACAATAATCGCAACAATTATCCCAACAATCGCAACATCAATCGCAACTACAACAAACGGCCCAACAACAACAACAACAACAACAACAGCAACTACAACAATCATCCCAACAACAATAATAACCGCAACAACAACAACAATCAGAAGCAGCTATGCCAAAGGTGTGAAAAGAATCACTCGGGGTTCTGCACCAAATTTTGCAACAAGTGTAAAAGAAATGGTCATAGCGTGGCGAAGTGTGAGGTCTATGGACCAGGGGTTAATAGAACGAAAGGAACAAATGGTGTCGGAACGAGTAATGGTGGAGCAAGTAGTGTCGGAGCAAGTTATGCCAATGTAGTTTGTTATAAATGTGGAAAACCAGGCCACATTATTAGAAATTGCCCGAACCAGGAGAACACGAATGGACAAGGCCGTGGAAGAGTTTTCAATATTAATGCGGTAGAGGCACAGGAAGACCCGGAGCTTGTTACGGGTACATTTCTTATTGACAATAAATCTGCTTACGTTTTATTTGATTTGGGTGCGGATAGAAGCTATATGAGTAGAGATTTTTGTGCTAAATTAAGTTGTCCATTGACGCCTTTGGATAGTAAATTTTTACTCGAATTAGCAAATGGTAAATTAATTTCAGCAGATAATATCTGTCGGAATCGAGAAATTAAACTGGTTAGCGAAACATTTAAGATTGATTTGATACCAGTAGAGTTAGGGAGTTTTGATGTGATAATCGGTATGGACTGGTTGAAAGAAGTGAAAGCGGAGATCGTTTGTTACAAAAATGCAATTCGCATTATACGAGAAAAAGGAAAACCCTTAATGGTGTACGGAGAAACGGGCAACACGAAGCTACATCTTATTAGTAATTTGAAGGCACAAAAACTAATAAGAAAAGGTTGCTATGCTGTTCTAGCACACGTCGAGAAAGTACAAACTGAAGAAAAGAGCATCAATGATGTTCCCATTGCAAAAGAATTTCCCGATGTATTTCCGAAAGAATTACCGGGATTACCCCCACATCGATCCGTTGAATTTCAAATAGATCTTGTACCAGGAGCTGCACCAATAGCTCGTGCTCCTTACAGACTCGCACCCAGCGAGATGAAAGAACTGCAAAGCCAATTACAAGAACTTTTAGAGCGTGGTTTCATTCGACCAAGCACATCACCGTGGGGAGCTCCTGTTTTGTTTGTCAAGAAGAAAGATGGTACATTCAGGTTGTGTATCGACTACCGAGAGTTGAACAAACTTACCATCAAGAACCACTACCCACTACCGAGAATCGATGACTTATTTGATCAACTACAAGGCTCGTCTGTTTATTCAAAGATTGACTTACGTTCCGGGTATCATCAAATGCGGGTGAAAGAAGATGATATTCCAAAGACTGCTTTCAGAACACGTTACGGTCATTACGAGTTTATGGTTATGTCGTTTAGTTTAACTAATGCACCAGCTGTGTTCATGGACCTTATGAACCGAGTGTGTGGACCATACCTTGACAAGTTTGTCATTGTTTTCATTGATAACATACTTATTTACTCAAAGAATGACCAAGAACACGGTAAACATTTGAGAAAGGTGTTAGAAGTATTGAGGAAGGAAGAATTGTACGCTAAGTTTTCAAAGTGTGCATTTTGGTTGGAAGAAGTTCAATTCCTCGGTCACATAGTGAACAAAGAAGGTATTAAGGTGGATCCAGCAAAGATAGAAACTGTTGAAAAGTGGGAAACCCCGAAAACTCCGAAACACATACGCCAATTTTTAGGACTAGCTGGTTACTACAGAAGGTTCATCCAAGACTTTTCCAGAATAGCAAAACCCTTGACTGCATTAACGCATAAAGGGAAGAAATTTGAATGGAATGATGAACAAGAGAAAGCGTTTCAGTTATTGAAGAAAAAGCTAACTACGGCACCTATATTGTCATTGCCTGAAGGGAATGATGATTTTGTGATTTATTGTGACGCATCAAAGCAAGGTCTCGGTTGTGTATTAATGCAACGAACGAAGGTGATTGCTTATGAGTCTAGACAATTGAAGATTCACGAACAAAATTATACGACGCATGATTTGGAATTAGGCGCGGTTGTTTTTGTATTAAAGACTTGGAGGCACTACTTATATGGGGTCAAAAGTATTATATATACCGACCACAAAAGTCTTCAACACATATTTAATCAGAAACAACTGAATATGAGGCAGCGTAGGTGGATTGAATTATTGAATGATTACGACTTTGAGATTCGTTACCACCCGGGGAAGGCAAATGTGGTAGCCGATGCCTTGAGCAGGAAGGACAGAGAACCCATTCGAGTAAAATCAATGAATATAATGATTCATAATAACCTTACTACTCAAATAAAGGAGGCGCAACAAGGAGTTTTAAAAGAGGGAAATTTAAAGGATGAAATACCCAAAGGATCGGAGAAGCATCTTAATATTCAGGAAGACGGAACCCGGTATAGGGCTGAAAGGATTTGGGTACCAAAATTTGGAGATATGAGAGAAATGGTACTTAGAGAAGCTCATAAAACCAGATACTCAATACATCCTGGAACGGGGAAGATGTACAAGGATCTCAAGAAACATTTTTGGTGGCCGGGTATGAAAGCCGATGTTGCTAAATACGTAGGAGAATGTTTGACGTGTTCTAAGGTCAAAGCTGAGCATCAGAAACCATCAGGTCTACTTCAACAACCCGAAATCCCGGAATGGAAATGGGAAAACATTACAATGGATTTCATCACTAAATTGCCAAGGACTGCAAGTGGTTTTGATACTATTTGGGTAATAGTTGATCGTCTCACCAAATCAGCACACTTCCTACCAATAAGAGAAGATGACAAGATGGAGAAGTTAGCACGACTATATTTGAAGGAAGTCGTCTCCAGACATGGAATACCAATCTCTATTATCTCTGATAGGGATGGCAGATTTATTTCAAGATTCTGGCAGACATTACAGCAAGCATTAGGAACTCGTCTAGACATGAGTACTGCCTATCATCCACAAACTGATGGACAGAGTGAAAGGACGATACAAATGCTTGAAGACATGCTACGAGCATGTGTTATTGATTTCGGAAACAGTTGGGATCGACATCTACCGTTAGCAGAATTTTCCTACAACAACAGCTACCATTCAAGCATTGAGATGGCGCCGTTTGAAGCACTTTATGGTAGAAAGTGCAGGTCTCCGATTTGTTGGAGTGAAGTGGGGGATAGACAGATTACGGGTCCGGAGATTATACAAGAAACTACCGAGAAGATCATCCAAATTCAACAACGGTTAAAAACCGCCCAAAGTCGACAAAAGAGCTACGCTGACATTAAAAGAAAAGATATAGAATTTGAAATTGGAGAGATGGTCATGCTTAAAGTTGCACCTTGGAAAGGCGTTGTTCGATTTGGTAAACGAGGGAAATTAAATCCAAGGTATATTGGACCATTCAAGATTATTGATCGTGTCGGACCAGTAGCTTACCGACTTGAGTTACCTCAACAACTCGTGGCTGTACATAACACTTTCCACGTCTCGAATTTGAAGAAATGTTTTGCTAAAGAAGATCTCACTATTCCATTAGATGAAATCCAAATCAACGAAAAACTTCAATTCATCGAAGAACCCGTCGAAATAATGGATCGTGAGGTTAAAAGACTTAAGCAAAACAAGATACCAATTGTTAAGGTTCGATGAAATGCTCGTAGAGGACCCGAGTTCACCTGGGAGCGTGAAGATCAGATGAAGAAGAAATACCCACATCTATTTCCAGAAGATTCGTCAACACCTTCAACAGCTTAAAATTTCGGGACGAAATTTATTTAACGGGTAGGTACTGTAGTGACCCGAACTTTTCCATGTTTATATATATTAATTGAGATTGATATTTACATGATATAATGTTTCCAACATGTTAAGCAATCAAACTTGTTAAGACTTGATTAATTGAAATATGTTTCATATAGACAATTGACCACCCAAGTTGATCGGTGATTCACGAACGTTAAAACTTGTAAAAACTATATGATGACATATATATGGATATATATATAGTTAACATGATACTATTATAAGAAAACATATCATAAAGTATATTAACAATGAACTACATATGTAAAAACAAGACTACTAACTTAATGATTTTTAAACGAGACATATATGTAACGATTATCGTTGTAAAGACATTTAATGTATATATATCATATTAAGAGATATTCATACATGATAATATCATGATAATATAATAATTTAAAATCTCATTTGATATTATAAACATTGGGTTAACAACATTTAACAAGATCGTTAACCTAAAGGTTTCAAAACAACACTTACATGTAACGACTAACGATGACTTAACGACTCAGTTAAAATGTATATACATGTAGTGTTTTAATATGTATTTATACACTTTTGAAAGACTTCAATACACTTATCAAAATACTTCTACTTAACAAAAATGCTTACAATTACATCCTCGTTCAGTTTCATCAACAATTCTACTCGTATGCACCCGTATTCGTACTCGTACAATACACAGCTTTTAGATGTATGTACTATTGGTATATACACTCCAATGATCAGCTCTTAGTAGCCCATGTGAGTCACCTAACACATGTGGGAACCATCATTTGGCAACTAGCATGAAATATCTCATAAAATTACAAAAATATGAGTAATCATTCATGACTTATTTACATGAAAACAAAATTACATATCCTTTATATCTAATCCATACACCAACGACCAAAAACACCTACAAACACTTTCATTCTTCAATTTTCTTCATCTAATTGATCTCTCTCAAGTTCTATCTTCAACTTCTAAGTGTTCTTCATAAATTCCAAAAGTTCTAGTTTCATAAAATCAAGAATACTTTCAAGTTTGCTAGCTCACTTCCAATCTTGTAAGGTGATCATCCAACCTCAAGAAATCTTTGTTTCTTACAGTAGGTTATCATTCTAATACAAGGTAATAATCATATTCAAACTTTGGTTCAATTTCTATAACTATAACAATCTTATTTCAAGTGATGATCTTACTTGAACTTGTTTTCGTGTCATGATTCTGCTTCAAGAACTTCGAGCCATCCAAGGATCCATTGAAGCTAGATCCATTTTTCTCTTTTCCAGTAGGTTTATCCAAGGAAATTAAGGTAGTAATGATGTTCATAACATCATTCGATTCATACATATAAAGCTATCATATTCGAAGGTTTAAACTTGTAATCACTAGAACATAGTTTAGTTAATTCTAAACTTGTTCGCAAACAAAAGTTAATCCTTCTAACTTGACTTTTAAAATCAACTAAACACATGTTCTATATCTATATGATATGCTAACTTAATGATTTAAAACCTGGAAACACGAAAAACACCGTAAAATCGGATTTACGCCGTCGTAGTAACACCGCGGGCTGTTTTGGGTTAGTTAATTAAAAACTATGATAAACTTTGATTTAAAAGTTGTTATTCTGAGAAAATTATTTTTATTATGAACATGAAACTATATCCAAAAATTATGGTTAAACTCAAAGTGGAAGTATGTTTTCTAAAATGGTCATCTAGACGTCGTTCTTTCGACTGAAATGACTACCTTTACAAAAACGACTTGTAACTTATTTTTTCGACTATAAACCTATACTTTTTCTGTTTAGATTCATAAAATAGAGTTCAATATGAAACCATAGCAATTTGATTCACTCAAAACGGATTTAAAATGAAGAAGTTATGGGTAAAACAAGATTGGATAATTTTTCTCATTTTAGCTACGTGAAAATTGGTAACAAATCTATTCCAACCATAACTTAATCAACTTGTATTGTATATTATGTAATCTTGAGATACCATAGACACGTATACAATGTTTCGACCTATCATGTCGACACATCTATATATATTTCGGAACAACCATAGACACTCTATATGTGAATGTTGGAGTTAGCTATACAGGGTTGAGGTTGATTCCAAAATATATATAGTTTGAGTTGTGATCAATACTGAGATACGTATACACTGGGTCGTGGATTGATTCAAGATAATATTTATCGATTTATTTCTGTACATCTAACTGTGGACAACTAGTTATAGGTTACTAACGAGGACAGCTGACTTAATAAACTTAAAACATCAAAATATATTAAAAGTGTTGTAAATATATTTTGAACATACTTTAATATATATGTATATATTGTTATAGGTTCGTGAATCAACAGTGGCCAAGTCTTACTTCCCGACGAAGTAAAAATCTGTGAAAGTGAGTTATAGTCCCACTTTTAAAATCTAATATTTTTGGGATGAGAATACATGCAGGTTTTATAAATGATTTACAAAATAGACACAAGTACGTGAAACTACATTCTATGGTTGAATTATCGAAATCGAATATGCCCCTTTTTATTAAGTCTGGTAATCTAAGAATTAGGGAACAGACACCCTAATTGACGCGAATCCTAAAGATAGATCTATTGGGCCTAACAAACCCCATCCAAAGTACCGGATGCTTTAGTACTTCGAAATTTATATCATATCCGAAGGGTGTCCCGGAATGATGGGGATATTCTTATATATGCATCTTGTTAATGTCGGTTACCAGGTGTTCACCATATGAATGATTTTTATCTCTATGTATGGGATGTGTATTGAAATATGAAATCTTGTGGTCTATTATTATGATTTGATATATATAGGTTAAACCTATAACTCACCAACATTTTTGTTGACGTTTTAAGCATGTTTATTCTCAGGTGATTATTAAGAGCTTCCGCTGTTGCATACTAAAATAAGGACAAGATTTGGAGTCCATGTTTGTATGATATTGTGTAAAAACTGCATTCAAGAAACTGATTTCGATGTAACATATTTGTATTGTAAACCATTATGTAATGGTCGTGTGTAAACAGGATATTTTAGATTATCATTATTTGATAATCTACGTAAAGCTTTTTAAACCTTTATTTATGAAATAAAGGTTATGGTTTGTTTTAAAAATGAATGCAGTCTTTGAAAAACGTCTCATATAGAGGTCAAAACCTCGCAACGAAATCAATTAATATGGAACGTTTTTTAATCAATAAGAACGGGACATTTCATAACCTATATAATTTCAATTGTAATAATAGACCACAAGATTTCATATTTCCATTTTTCGTAAACATCATCCCATACATAGAGATAATAATCATTCATATGGTGAACACCTGGTAACCGACATTAACAAGATGTATATAAGAATATCCCCATCATTCCGGGACATCCATCGGACATGATATAAAAACTCGAAGTACTAAAGCATCCGCTACAACGGATGATGTTTGTTGGGCCCAATAGATCTATCTTTAGGATTCGCGTCAATTAGTAGACTGGTTTACTAATTCTTAGGTTACCAAACAAAAAGGGGCATATTTGGCTTGGATCATTCAACCATAGAAAGTAGTTTCATGTACTTGTGTCTATTTTGTAAAACATTTATAAAGCTGCATGTATTCTCACCCTAAAAATATTATATTTTAAAAGTGGGACTATAACTCACTTTCACAGATTTTTACTTCGTCGGGAAGTAAGACTTGGCCACGGGTTGATTCACGAACCTATAACAAATATGTACATATGTATCAAAGTATGATCAAAATATAATTACAACATTTTTTATTACGTTTTAATGATTTGAGTTTGTTAAGTCAGCAGTCCTCGTTAGTAACCTACAACTAGTTTTCCACAGTTAGATGTACAGAAATAAAGCAATATATATTATCTCGAATCAATCCACGACCCCGTGTATACAAGCCTCAGGCTAGATCACAACTCAAAGTATATATAATATTTTGGAATCAACCTCAACCCTGTATAGCTAACTCCAACATTACTGCATATAGAGTGTCTATGGTTGTTCCAAAAAATATATATATATATATATGGGTCGATATGATATGTCAAAACATTGTATTCGTGTCTATGGTATCCCAAGATTACATAATATATGTTAGAATACATGTATAATACAATATAAGTTAGTTAAGTTAGGATTTGTATAGATTTGCTACAAATTTCACGTAGCTATAACAAGCGAAATTATCCAATCTTGTTTTACCCATAACTTTTTCGTTTTAAATCCGTTTTGAGTGATTCAAGTTGCTATGGTTTCATATTGAACTTAAGTTTATGAATCTAAACAGAAAAAATATAAGTTTATAGTCGGAAATACAGATTACAAGTCGTTTTTGTAAAGGTAGTCATTTCAGTCGAAAGAACGACGTCTAGATGACCATTTTGGAAAACATACTTCCACTTTGAGTTTAACGATGATTTTTGGATATAGTTTCATGTTCATAAGAAAAATCATTTTCCCAGAAGAATATCTTTTAAATTAAAGTTGATCATAGTTTTTAATTATCCAAACCAAAACAGCCCCCGATTTTACTACGACGGCGTATATCCGGTTTTACGGTGTTCTTCGTGTTTCCAGGTTTTAAATCATTAAGTTAGCATATCATATAGATATAGAACATGTGTTTAGTCGATTTTAAAAGTTAATTTAGAAGGATTAAATTTGTTTTTGAACAAGTTTAGAATATAATAAACTATGTTCTTGTGATTACAAGTTTAAATCTTCGAATAAGATAGTTATATATATATATATATATATATATATATATATATGAATCGAATAATGTTATGAACATCATTACTACCTCAAGTTTAGTAGGTAAACCTACTGGAAGTGACAAGAAATGATTTAGCTTCAAAGGATCTTTGATGGCTTGAAATTTCTTGAAGTAGGATCATGACACAAAAACAAGTTCAAGTAAGTTTTTTACTCGAATTAAGATAGTTTATAGTTATTGAAATTGAATCAAAGTTTGAATATGAATATTACCTTAAATAATAAAGATAACCTACTGTAAATAACAAAGGTTTCTTGATCTTAGATGATTACTTGGAATGGATTAGAAAGCTTGGAAGTAAACTAGTAAACTTGAAAGGATTTTTGAAGTGTTCTTGAAGTGTTCTTCCTATGATGATTATAGCTTGATTCTTGAAGTAATTTTTGATGAAGATGATGATTAGTTACTGGAAAAATTCGTTCATAAGTGTGTGTAGGTGTTGAGAGAGAATTAGAAAGAGAATTGGAAGTGAAATGGAGTGGGTGGTGAGTGGTGAAGGGTGATGGGGTTAAAAGGAGTTCTTGTTTTGTTTCCTTGCTCATAAGTCATGCTAGTTGCCAAATGATGGTTCCCACATATGTTGGTGACTCACAAGGGCTGATAAGAGCTGATCATTAGAGTGTATATACTAATAGTAAATACATCTAGAAGCTGTGTATTGTACGAGTACGAATACGGGTGCATACGAGTAGAATTGTTGATGAAAATGAATGAGAGTGTAATTGTGACCAACTTTGATAAGTATGAATGTTTTGATATGTGTCTTGAAGTCTTCCAAAAGTGTATTAATACATCTTGATACACTACATGTATATACATTTTAACTGAGTCGTTAAGTCATCGTTAGTCGTTACATGTAAGTGTTGTTTTTGAAACCTTTAAGATAACGATCTTATTTAATGTAGTTAACCCATTGTTTATTATATTTAGTGAGATGTTAATTTATCATATTATCATGATAACATGGTGTATGAATATATCTTAATACGATATATATATTAAAATGTTATTACAACGATAATCGTTATATATATATAACTCGTTTTGAAATCCTTAAGTTAGTAGTCTTGTTTTACATATGTAGTTCATTGTTAACATACTTAATGATATAAATAATTATCAGTTTATCATGTTAAATATAGTGTAACAATATCTTAATATGATACATATGTACTTGGTAAGACGTTGTCATAACGATAATCGTTATATACATTGTTTCGAGTTTCTTAATTCAATAGTCTCATTTTATGTATATAACTCATTGTTAATATACCTAGTGAGATACTTACCTATCATAAAATCATGTTAACTATATATATATATATATATATATATATATATATATATATATATATATATATATATATATATATATATATATATATATATATATATATATATATATATATATATATATATGTTCATATATATATATATATATATCAACATATAGTTTTTACAAGTTTTAACATTCGTGAATCGCCGGTCAACTTGGGTGGTCAATTGTCTACATGAAACACATTTCAAATAATCAAGTCTTAACAAGTTTGATTACTTAGCATGTTGAAAACATTTAATCATGTAAATATACCAATTTCATTATATATATATAAACATGGAAAAGTTCGGGTCACTACAGTACCTACCCGTTAAATAAATTTCGTCCCGAAATTTTAAGCTGTTGACGAATCTTCTGGAAATAGGTACGGGTATTTCAGCTTCATTTGATCTTCACGCTCCCAGGTGAACTCGGGTCCCCTACGAGCATTCCATTGAACCTTGACGATTGGTATCTTGTTTTGCTTGAGCCTTTTAACTTCACGATCCATTATCTCGACGGGTTCTTCAATGAATTGTAGTTTTTCATTGATTTTAATTTCGTCTAAAGGAATAGTGAGATCTTCTTTAGCTAAGCACTTCTTCAGATTCGAAATGTGAAAGGTATTTTGTACATTGGCGAGTTGTTGAGGTAATTCAAGTCGGTAGTCTACTGGTACGACGCGATCTAAAATCTTGAATGGTCCAATTTATCTTGGATTTAATTTCCCCCGTTTACCAAATTGAACAACGCCTTTCCAAGACGAAACCTTAAGCATGACCATCTCTTCAATTTAAAATTCTATATCTTTCTTTTTAAGGTCCGCGTAGCTCTTTTGTCGACTCTGAGCGGTTTTCAACTGTTGTTGAATTTGGATGATTTTCTCTGTAGTTTCTTGGATTATCTCCGGATCCGTAATCTGTATATCCCCCAGTTCATTCCAACAAATTGAATATCTACACTTTCTACCATAAAGTGCTTTGAACGGTGCCATTTCGATACTCGAGTGGTAACTGTTGTTGTAGGAAAATTCTGCTAATGGTAGATGTCGATCCCAACCGTTTCCAAAATCAATAACACATGCTCGTAGCATGTCTTCAAGAGTCTGTATCGTCCTTTCACTCTGCCCATCGGTTTGTGGATGATAGGCAGTACTCATGTCTAGACGAGTTCCCAATGCTTGTTGTAATGTCTGCCAAAACCTTGAAACAAATCTGCCATATCTATCAGAGATAATAGAGATTGGTATACCATGTCTAGAGACAACTTCCTTCAAGTATAATCTCGCCAACTTCTCCATTTTATCATCTTCTCTCATTGGCAAAAAGTGTGCTGACTTGGTGAGACGATCGACTATTACCCAAATAGTATCATAACCACTTGCAGTCCTTGGCAATTTAGTAATAAAATCCATGGTAATGTTTTCCCATTTCCATTCCGGGATTTCAGGTTGTTGAAGTAGACCTGATGGTTTTTGATGTTCTGCTTTGACCTTAGAACACGTCAAACATTCTCCCACATATCTAGCAATATCCGGCCACCAAAAGTGCTTCTTGAGATATTTGTACATCTTTTCCGCTCCGGGATGTATTGAGTATCTGGTTTTATGTGCTTCCTTAAGTACCATTTCTCTCACATCTCCAAACTTTGGTACCCAAATTCTTTCAGCCCTATACCGGGTTCCGTCTTCCCGAATATTAAGATGTTTCTCTGATCCTTTGGGTATTTCATTCTTCAAATTTCCTTCTTTTAAAACTCCCTGTTGCGCCTCCTTTATTTGAGTAGGAAGGTTAGTATGAATAATTATATTCATAGCTTTTACTCGTATAGGTTCTCTATCCTTTCTGCTCAAGGCGTCGGCCACCACATTTGCCTTCCCCGGGTGGTAACGAATCTCAAAGTCGTAATCATTCAACAGTTCAATCCACCTACGTTGTCTCATGTTCAGTTGTTTCTGATTAAATATATGTTGGCGACTTGTGTGGTCGGTATATATAATACTTTTGGCCCCATATAAGTAGTGCCTCCAAGTCTTAAATGCAAAAACAACAGCGCCCAATTCCAAATCGTGAGTCGTATAATTTTGCTCGTGAATCTTCAATTGTCTGAACGCATAAGCAATTACCTTCGTTCGTTGCATTAATACACAGCCGAGACCTTGCTTTGAGACGTCACAATATATCACAAAATCATCATTCCCTTCAAGCAATGACAATATAGGTGCCGTAGTTAACTTTTTTTCAACAATTGAAACGCTTTCTCCTGCTCATCCTTCCATTCAAATTTCTTCCCTTTATGCATTAATGTAGTCAAAGGTTTTGCTATTTTGGAAAAATCTTAGATGAACCTACTGTAGTAACCAGCCAGTCCCAAAAATTGGCATATATGCTTCGGAGTTTTCGGGGTTTCCCACTTTTCAACGGTTTCAATCTTTGCTGGATCCACCTGAATACCTTCTTTGTTCACTATGTGTCCGAGGAATTGAACTTCTTCCAACCAAAATGCACACTTTGAAAACTTAGCGTACAGTTTTTATTTCCTCAACAAATCTAGCACTTTCGTGTTCTTGATCATTCTTTGAGTAAATAAGTATGTCATCGATGAAACCAATCACAAACTTGTCAAGGTATGGTCACACACTCAGTTCATAAGGTCCATGAACACAGCTGGTGCGTTAGTCAAACCAAACGGCATAACCATAAACTCGTAATGATCGTAACGCGTCCTAAAAGCAGTTTTTGGAATATCATCCTCCTTCACCCGCATTTGATGATATCCAGAACGTAAATCAATCTTCGAGTACACTGACGAACCTTGCAACTGATCAAATAAATCATCGATTCTCGGTAGTGGATAACGGTTCTTGATGGTAAGTTTGTTCAACTCTCTATAGTGGATACATAATCTAAATATACCATCTTTCTTTTTGACAAACAAAGCAGGAGCTCCCCACGGTGATGTGCTTGGTCGAATAAAACCACGCTCTAAAAGTTCTTGTAATTGGCTCTGAAGTTCCTTCATTTCGCTGGGTGCGAGTCTGTATGGAGCACAAGCTATTGGTGCAGCTCCCGGTACAAGGTCTATTTGAAATTCAATGGATCAGTGTGGAGGTAGTCCCGGTAATTCTTTCGAAAATATATCGGTAAATTCTTTTGCGACGGGAACATCATTGATGTTCTTTTCTTCGGAATTGACTTTCTCTACGTGTGCTTGCACATCATAGCAACCTTTTCTTATTAGTTTTTGTGCCTTCAGGTTACTAATAAGATTTAATTTCGCGTTGCTCTTTTCTCCGTACACCATTAAGGGTTTTCCTTTTTCTCGTATAAAGTGAATTGCATTTTTGTAACAAACGATATCTACTTTCACTTCTTTCAACCAGTCCATACTGATTATCACATCAAAACTCCCTAACTCTACTGGTATCAAGTCAATCTTAAAGGTTTCATTAACCAGTTTAATTTCTCGATTCCGACATATATTATCTGCTGTAATTAATTTACCGTTTGCTAATTCGAGTAAAAATTTATTATCCAAGGGCGTCGGTGGGCAACTTAGTTTAGCACAAAAATCTCTACTCATATAGCTTCTATCCGTACCCGAATCAAATAAAACATAAGCAGATTTATTGTCAATAAGAAACGTACCCGTAACAAGCTTCGGGTCTTCCTGCGCTTCTGCCGTATTAATATTAAAAACTCTTTCGTGGCCCTGCCCATTAGTATTCCCCTGATTCGGGCATTTTCTACTAAAGTGGCCCGGTTTTCCACATTCAAAACAAACTATGGCGGTGTTATTTATTCCGACATTATTTGTTCTTTTAGTTCTATTATGCATTCGTCCGTAGATCTCGCACTTCATCGCGCTATGACCATTTCTTTTACACATGTTGCAAAATGTCGTGCAGAACCCTGGGTGATGCTCTTCACACATTTGGCATGGTTGTTTTTGGTTTTTGTTGCCATCGTTGTTATTAAGATTGTTGTTGGGATTGTTGTTGTTGTTGTTATTGTTGTTGGGACGGTTATTGTAGTTGTTGTTGGGACGTTTGTTGAAGTTGTTATTGCGATTGATGTTGCGGTTGTTGGGATAGATATTGCGACTGTGGTTGTGATTGTTGTTGTTGTACTGGTGACTCTTGTCACTGGTTTCTTCCCACTTTCTCTTGACTTGTTTCATGTTACCCTCTTCGGTCGCCTGCTCTTTAATCCTTCCTTCGATCTGATTCACTAGTTTGTGAGCCATTCGACTTGCCTTTTGTATGGAGGCGGGCTCGTGTGAACTCACATCTTCTTGAATCCTTTCCGGTAACCCTTTTACAAATGCGACGATCTTCTCTTCTTCGTCTTCGAACGTTCTGGGACATAATAGGCACAACTCTGTGAATCGTCGTTCGTACGTGGTGATATCGAAACGTTATGTTCGTATTCCTCTAAGCTCTACCTTGAGCTTATTTACCTCGTTTCTGGGACGATACTGCTCATTTATCAATTGCTTGAATGCTGACCACGGTAGTGCGTAAGCAGCATCTTGTCCTACCTGCTCGAGATAGGTATTCCACCATGTTAACGCAATACCTGTGAAGGTATGCGTATCATACTTTACTTTGTCTTCTTCAGTACATTTACTTTTGGCAAACACCGATTCAACTTTCTCGATCCACCGTTTCAATCCGATTGGACCCTCGGTTCCATCAAATTCCAAAGGTTTGCAGGCAGTGAATTCTTTGTAGGAGCATCCTACATGATTTCTTGTGGAATTAGTTCCACTGCTAGAACTAGAGTTATTGTTGTTATTTTGCATTACGGCTTGTACTGCAGCTATGTTTGCAGCAAGGAAAACACGGAAGTCTTCCTCACTCATGTTCAAGTTCTGACGAGTCGTCGGTGCCATTTCCTTCAAAAATAGCGAAAAGAATTGAGTTAATCATATAGAATTTAAGAGTAGTCAATAGTATTTCGTAGCATAATATGAACTTATTTATAAAAGCTTTTTCTTCATATTAGCATTTTATAGTTTTAATTCGGGTAGTACCTACCCGTTAAGTTCATACTTAGTAGCTACTATACAATTCAACTGAAATGTCCAATTCTTATTGATTAAAAACGTTCCATATTAATTGATTTCGTTGCGAGGTTTTGACCTCTATATGAGACGTTTTTCAAAGACTGCATTCATTTTTAAAACAAACCATAACCTTTATTTCATAAATAAAGGTTCAAAAAGCTTTACGTAGATTATCAAATAATGATAATCTAAAATATCCTGTTTACACACGACCATTACATAATGGTTTACAATACAAATATGTTACATTGAAATCAGTTTCTTGAATGCAGTTTTTACACAATATCATACAAACATGAACTCCAAATCTTGTCCTTATTTTAGTATGCAACAGCGGAAGCTCTTAGTATTCACCTGAGAATAAACATGCTTTAAACGTCAACAAAAATGTTGGTGAGTTATAGGTTTAACCTATATATATCAAATCGTAACAATAGACCACAAGATTTCATATTTCAATACACATCCCATACATAGAGATAAAAATCATTCATATGGTGAACAACTGGTAACCGACATTAACAAGATGCATATATAAGAATATCCCCATCATTCCGGGACACCCTTCGGATATGATATAAATTTCGAAGTACTAAAGCATCCGGTACTTTGGATGGGGTTTGTTAGGCCCAATAGATCTATCTTTAGGATTCGCATCAATTAGGGTGTCTGTTCCCTAGTTCTTAGATTACCAGACTTAATAAAAAGGGGCATATTCGATTTCGATAATTCAACCATAGAATGTAGTTTCACGTACTTGTGTCTATTTTGTAAATCATTTATAAAACCTGCATGTATTCTCATCCCAAAAATATTAGATTTTAAAAGTGGGACTATAACTCACTTTCACAGATTTTTACTTCGTCGGGAAGTAAGACTTGGCCACTCGTTGATTCACGAACCTATAACAATATATACATATATATCAAAGTATGTTCAAAATATATTTACAACACTTTTAATATATTTTGATGTTTTAAGTTTATTAAGTCAGCTGTCCTCGTTAGTAACCTACAACTAGTTGTCCACAGTTAGATGTACATAAATAAATCGATAAATATTATCTTGAATCAATCCACGACCCAGTGTATACATATCTCAGTATTGATCATAACTCAAACTATATATATTTTGGAATCAACCTCAACCCTGTATAGCTAACTCCAACATTCACATATAGAGTGTCTATGGTTGTTCCGAAATATATATAGATGTGTCGACATGATAGGTCGAAACATTGTATACGTGTCTATGGTATCTCAAGATTACATAATATATAATACAAGTTGATTAAGTTATGGTTGGAATAGATTTGTTACCAATTTTCACGTAGCTAAAATGAGAAAAATTATCCAATCTTGTTTTACCCATAACTTCTTCATTTTAAATCCGTTTTGAGTGAATCAAATTGCTATGGTTTCATATTGAACTCTATTTTATGAATCTAAACAGAAAAAGTATAGGTTTATAGTCGGAAAAATAAGTTACAAGTCATTTTTGTAAGGGTAGTCATTTCAGTCGAAAGAACGACGTCTAGATGACCATTTTAGAAAACATACTTCTACTTTAAGTTTAACCATAATTTTTGGATATAGTTTCATGTTCATAATAAAAATCATTTTCCCAGAATAACAACTTTTAAATCAAAGTTTATCATAGTTTTTAATTAACTAACCCAAAACAGCCCGCGGTGTTACTACGACGGCGTAAATCCGGTTTTACGGTGTTTTTCGTGTTTCCAGGTTTTAAATCATTAAGTTAGCATATCATATAGATATAGAACATGTGTTTAGTTGATTTTAAAAGTCAAGTTAGAAGGATTAACTTTTATTTGCGAACAAGTTTAGAATTAACTAAACTATGTTCTAGTGACTACAAGTTTAAACCTTCGAATAAGATAGCTTTATATGTATGAATCGAATGATGTTATGAACATCATTACTACCTCAAGTTCCTTGGATAAACCTACTGGAAATGAGAAAAATAGATCTAGCTTCAAAGGATCCTTGGATGGCTTGAAAGTTCTTGAAGCAGAATCATGACACGAAAACAATTTCAAGTAAGATTTCCACTCGAAATAAGATTGTTATAGTTATAGAAATTGAATTAAAGTTTGAATATAATTATTACCTTGTATTAGAAAGATAACCTACTGTAAGTAACAAAGGTTTCTTGATCTTGGATGATTACTTGGAATGGATTTAGAAAACTTGGAAGTAAACTTGCAATCTTGGAAGTATTCTTGATTTTATGAAACTAGAACTTTTGGAATTTATGAAGAACACTTAGAACTTGAAGATAGAACTTGAGAGAGATCAATTAGATGAAGAAAATTGAAGAATAAAAGTGTTTGTAGGTGTTTTTGGTCGTTGGTGTATGGATTAGATATAAAGGATATGTAATTTTGTTTTCATGTAAATAAGTCATGAATGATTACTCATATTTTTGTAATTTTATGAGATATTTCATGCTAGTTGCCAAATTATGGCTCCCACATGTGCTAGGTGACTCACATGGGCTGCTAAGAGCTGATCATTGGAGTGTATATACCAATAGTACATACATCTAAAAGCTGTGTATTGTACGAGTACGAATACGGGTGCATACGAGTAGAATTGTTGATGAAACTGAACGAGGATGTAATTGTAAGCATTTTTCTTAAGTAGAAGTATTTTGATAAGTTTCTTGAAGTCTTTCAAAAGTGTATGAATACATATTAAAACACTACATGTATATACATTTTAACTGAGTCGTTAAGTCTTCGTTAGTCGTTACATGTAAACGTTGTTTTGAAACCTTTAGGTTAACGATCTTGTTGAATGTTGTTAACCCATTGTTTATTATGACAAATGAGAAGTTAAATTGTTATATTATCATGATATTATGATATATAATATATCTTAGTATGATATATATACAGTTAAATGTCGTTACAACGATAATCGTTACATATATGTCTCGTTTCGAAATCATTAAGTTAGTAGTCTTATTTTTACATATGTATTTCATTGTTAATACACTTAATAATATATTTAATTATCATTTAACATAATTAACCAAGTGTATCAATATCTTAATATGATTCATATGTACCTAGTAAGACGTTGTTATAACGATAATTGTTATATATATCGTTTTCGAGTTTCTTAAATTAATAGTCTCATTTTTATGTATATAACTCATTGTTAAAATATCTAATGAGATACATACTTATAATAAAATCATGTTAACTATATATATAACCATATATATGTCATCGTATAGTTTTTACAAGTTTTAACGTTCGTGAATCACCGGTCAACTTGGGTGGTCAATTGTCTATATGAAACCTATTTCAATTAATCAAGTCTTAACAAGTTTGATTGCTTAACATGTTGGAAACACTTAATCATGTAAATAAAAATTTCATTTAATATATATATATAAACATGGAAAAGTTCGGGTCACTACAGTACCTACCCGTTAAATAAATTTCGTCCCGAAATTTTAAGCAGTTGGAGGTGTTGACGTATCTTCTGGAAATAAATGCGGGTATTTCTTCTTCATCTGATCTTCACGCTCCCAGGTGAACTCGGGTCCTCTACGAGCATTCCATCGAACCTTAACAATCGGTATCTTGTTTTGTTTAAGTCCCTTAACCTCACGATCCATTATTTCGACGGGTTCTTCAATGAATTGAAGTTTTTCATTGATTTGGATTTCGTCCAACGGAATTGTGAGATCTTCTTTAGCAAAACATTTCTTCAAATTTAAGACGTGGAAAGTGTTATGTACAGCCGCGAGTTGTTGAGGTAGCTCCAGTTGGTATGCTACTGGTCCGGCACGATCTATAATCTTGAATGGTCCAATGTACCTTGGATTTAGTTTCCCCCGTTTACCAAATCGAACAACGCCTTTCCAAGGTGAAACCTTAAGCATGACCATTTCTCCAATTTCAAACTCTATATCTTTTCTTTTACTGTCCGCGTAGTTCTTTTGTCGACTCTGGGCGGTTTTCAATCTTTGTTGAATTTGGATGATTTTCTCGGTAGTTTCTTGTATTATCTTCGGACCCGTAATATGTCTATCCCCCACTTCACTCCAACAAATCAGAGACCTGCACTTTCTACCATAAAGTGCTTCAAATGGCGCCATCTCAATGCTTGAATGGTAGCTGTTGTTGTAGGAAAATTCTGCTAACGGTAGATGTCGATCCCAACTGTTTTCGAAATCAATAACACAAGCTCGTAGCATGTCTTCAAGCGTTTGTATCATCCTTTCGCTCTGCCCATCAGTTTGTGGATGATAGGCAGTACTCATGTCTAGACGAGTTCCCAATGCTTGCTGTAATGTCTGCCAGAATCTTGAAATAAATCTGCCATCCCTATCAGAGATAATAGAGATTGGTATTCCATGTCTGGAGACGACTTCCTTCAAATACAGTCGTGCTAACTTCTCCATCTTGTCATCTTCTCTTATTGGCAGGAAGTGTGCTGACTTGGTGAGACGATCAACTATTACTCCAAATAGTATCATTACCACTTGCAGTCCTTGACAATTTAGTAATGAAATCCATGGTAATGTTTTCCCATTTCCATTCCGGGATTTCAGGTTGTTGTAGTAGACCTGATGGTTTCTGATGTTCAGATTTGACCTTAGAACACGTCAAACATTCTCCTACATATTTAGCAATATCAGCTTTCATACCTGGCCACCAAAAATGTTTCTTAAGATCCTTGTACATCTTCCCCGTTCCAGGATGTATTGAGTATCTGGTTTTATGAGCTTCTCTAAGTACCATTTCTCTCATATCTCCAAATTTTGGTACCCAAATTTTTTTCAGCCCTATACCGGGTTTCGTCTTCCCGAATATTAAGATGCTTCTCCGATCCTTTGGGTATTTCATCCTTTAAATTTCCCTCTTTTAAAACTCCTTGTTGCGCCTCCTTTATTTGAGTAGTAAGGTTAGTGTGAATCATTATATTCATAGATTTTACTCAAATGGGTTCTCTGTCCTTTCTGCTCAAGGCGTCGGCTACCACATTTGCCTTCCCCGGGTGGTAACGAATCTCAAAGTCGTAATCATTCAACAATTCAATCCACCTACGCTGCCTCATATTCAGTTGTTTCTGATTAAATATGTGTTGAAGACTTTTGTGATCGGTATATATAATACTTTTGACCCCATATAAGTAGTGCCTCCAAGTCTTTAATGCCAAAATAACCGCGCCTAATTCCAAATCATGCGTCATATAATTTTGCTCGTGAATCTTCAATTGTCTAGACGCATAAGCAATCACCTTCGTCCGTTGCATTAATACACAACCGAGACCTTGCTTTGATGCGTCACAATAAATCACAAAATCATCATTCCCTTCAGGCAATGACAATATAGGTTCCGTAGTTAGCTTTTTCTTCAATAATTGAAACGCCTTCTCTTGTTCATCCTTCCATTCAAATTTCTTCCCTTTATGCGTTAATGCAGTCAAGAGTTTTGCTATTTTGGAGAAATCTTGGATGAATCTTCTATAGTAACCAGCCAATCCTAAAAATTGACGTATATGCTTCAGAGTTTTTGGGGTTTCCCACTTTTCAACGGTTTCGATCTTTGCCGGGTCCACCTGGATATCTTCTTTGTTCACTATGTGACCGAGGAATTGCACTTCTTCCAACCAAAATGCACACTTTAAAAACTTAGCGTACAGTTTTTCTTTCCTCAATACTTCTAGCACTTTTCTCAAATGTTCTTCGTGCTCTTGATCATTCTTTGAGTAAATAAGTATGTCATCGATGAAAACAATGACAAACTTGTCAAGATATGGCCCACACACTCAGTTCATAAGGTCTATGAACACAGCTGGTGCGTTAGTCAATCCAAACGGCATAACCATAAACTCGTAATGACCATAACGCGTCCTAAAAGCAGTTTTTGGAATATCATCCTCCTTTACTCGCATTTGATGATATCCAGAACGTAAATCGATCTTCGAATAAACCGACGAGCCTTGTAGTTGATCAAATAAGTCGTCAATTCTCGGCAGTGGATAATGGTTTTTGATGGTAAGTTTGTTCAACTCTCTGTAGTCAATACACAACCTAAATGTACCATCCTTCTTCTTGACAAACAAAACAGGAGCTCCCCATGGTGATGTGCTTGGTCGAATGAAACCACGTTCTAATAGTTCTTGCAGTTGGCTTTGCAGTTCTTTCATCTCGTTGGGTGCGAGTCTATAAGGAGCACGAGCTATTGGTGCAACTCCTGGTACAAGATCTATTTGAAATTCAACAGATCGATGTGGAGGTAATCCCGGTAATTCTTTCGGAAATACATCGGGAAATTCTTTTGCGACGGGAACATCATTGATGCTCTTTTCTTCAGTTTGTACTTTCTCGACGTGTGCTAGAACAGCATAGCAACCTTTTCTTATTAGTTTTTGTGCCTTCAAATTACTAATAAGATGTAGCTTCATGTTGCCCTTTTCTCCGTACACCATTAAGGGTTCTCCTTCTTCTCGTACAATGCGAATTGCATTTTTATAACATACGATCTCTGCTTTCACCTTCTTCAGCTAGTCCATGCCAACTATTACATCAAAACTCCCTAACTCTACTGGTATCAAATCAATCTTAAATATTTCGCTACCCATTTTAATTTCTCGATTCCGGCATATATTATCTGCTGAAATTAATTTACCGTTTGCTAATTCGAGTAAAAATTTACTATCCAATGGCGTCAATGGACAACTTAATTTAGCACAAAAATCTCTACTAATATAGCTTATATCCACACCCGAATCAAATAAAACATAAGCAGATTTATTGTCAATAAGAAACGTACCCGTAACAAGCTCCGGGTCTTCCTGTGCCTCTGCCGCATTAATATTGAAAACTCTTCCGCGGCCTTGTCCATTCGTGTTCTCCTGGTTCGGGAAATTTCTAATAATGTGGCCCGGTTTTCCACATTTATAACAAACTACATTGGCATAACTTGCTCCGACACTACTTGATCCGCCATTACTCGTTCCGACACTATTTGTTCCTTTCGTTCTGTTAACCCCTGGTCCGTAGACCTCACACTTCACCGCGCTATGACCATTTCTTTTACACTTGTTGCAAAATTTGGTGCAGAACCCCAAGTGATACTTTTCACACCTTTGGCATAGCTGCTTCTGATTGTTGTTGTTGTTGTTGTTGTTGCGGTTGTTATTGTTGTTGGGATGATTTTTGTAGTTGCTGCTGTTGTTGTTGTTGTTGTTGTTGTCGTTGTTGTTGTTGTTGTTGTTGTTGTTGTTGTTGTTGTTGTTGTTGGGCCGTTTGTTGTTGTTGCGATTGATGTTGCGATTGTTGGGATAATTGTTGCGATTATTATTGTAATTGCTGTTGTTGTTGTATTGGTGATTCTTATCACCGTTTTCCTCCCACTTTCTTTTGACTTGCTTCACATTGGCCTCTTCAGCCGTCTGTTCTTTAATTCTTTCCTCAATCTGGTTCACTAGTTTGTGAGCCATTCTACATGCCTGTTGTATGGAGGTGGGCTCGTGTGAACTTATATCTTCTTGGATTCTTTCCGGTAATCCTTTCACAAACGCGTCGATCTTCTCTTCCTCATCTTCGAACGCTCTCGGACACAATAGGCACAATTCTGTGAATCGTCTTTCTTATGTGGTAATATCAAATCCTTGGGTTCGTAACCCTCTAAGTTCTGTCTTGAGCTTATTGACCTCGGTTCTGGGACGGTACTTCTCGTTCATCAAGTGCTTGAATGCTGACCATGGTAGTGCGTACGCATCATCTTGTCCCACTTGCTCTAGATAGGTATTCCACCATGTTAACGCAGAACCTGTGAAGGTATGCGTAGCGTACTTCACTTTGTCCTCTTCAGTACACTTACTTATGGCAAACACCGATTCGACCTTCTCGGTCCACCGTTTCAATCCGATCGGTCCTTCGGTTCCATCAAATTCCAAAGGTTTGCAGGCAGTGAATTCTTTGTAGGTGCATCCTACACGATTTCCTGTACTGCTAGATCCAAGGTTATTGTTGGTATGTAGCGCAGCCTGTACTGTGGCTATGTTTGAAGTTAGAAAAGTACGGAATTCCTCTTCATTCATATTCACGGTGTGTCGAGTAGTCGGTGCCATTTCCTTCAAAATAGTCAAATGGAACAAGTTAATCATACAGAATATTAAGAGTAGTTAATAGTATTTCGTAGCATAATATGAACTCATTTATAAAAGCTTTTTCTTCATATTAGCGTTTTATAAGTTTAAATTCGGTTAGTACCAACCCGTTAAGTTCATACTTAGTAGCTAATATACAATTCAACTACTACAATTCTATATGAAAAAGTGATTATAATAATATTTCGCGTTCAAACTTTTATACAATATTTTACAAACTTACAATACCTCTTATTTTACATAAAGCATGAAATATAGCACACAATAACTTTGATACAAGATAGCTGTGAAGATAATTCTAGCTAGTACACAAGTCGTTCAGCAAAGGTGTCACGACCCTACTTTTTCCGTTATCTTTTTCCGTTAATTATTTAACGACCGTTAACTGTAAGTGTGCCACGTCATTTCTATGACCTATATTATTATTTTTGTAATATATATATATGTATATTAAATATTATGTGTTATGTGAATATATGTATTCATATTTTAATTTATACGTTTCTACGTCTCGCGGATTTCCATCCGGCGAATCTTTTCGGTTTTTAAACCAACGGTCGAGCTTTCGGGATTTTTAAATCCTAAATATTTTAAATATGATATTTTAAGGTCATATTATTATTAGGTGTATTTATATTTATTTTTCGTCGCGCGTTTGTTATCTTTCCGGATTTTTAATCGCGTAAGCGTGTTTTCGCGTTTCGGGATTCGTTCGGGCTTTCGGGCCACAAGGACTTGAGCTTTTAGCAAGACGGGCTAGTGGGGCCCACTCCCCACCCCCCCCATTCCGCCGAAGTCCACCAAGGGAGGGAGTATACTCCCTTAATTTTTCCTTTTTCCATTTTATTTTGCAAAACACAAAACCTAATTCTAATTTTGAGCTCTCCTCTCTCCCTCTCCCTTTTAGGCCGTCGCCACCACCACCATACATCACCATCTTCACCACTTTTTATTGTTTGGATCATCAATTGGCTTGCATAATCGGATTCCTCTCGTCTTTCTCTACACATCTATATTCTTTGATTCTCGATTTGGGTATAAACCCTAACCCTAGAACTTTTCATATTTATTTATATTTCTGTATTTTGAGTTTATATTATTAGTATGATGTATATTAGTTGTTGTAATGTTGTTTGGATGCGTAGAATTACTCGTTTGCATATGTTTTCGGTTTGTAAATTTTGGACAGCAGTTTGATTCGTGTTTTCTGACTTTGTAACTGATATGAATGTTAAAATAAAGTACATAAATGAGTTCCTCTCATCAAGACATTAATTTTAGACTCCGAATTCATGTCGTTTCGATTCCCGGAGCCCTAGTTATGCTTAATTTGGTTTTTGCTAAAGATTGAAAGGTGTTCTTGGCATGAACAAGGTTGGGTCCGACTTTGTGACCATCCTTGGTGTCTTTAGGGTGTGTCATTTGGTTAGGACTGATGGTGAGACGAATTTTTATGTTCGGGTCACCTAAATCCGAGCCACGGTTCACCCGTTGTGCCCGAATTACCGTTTTGAGTAAATTGATTTCCCAAATGTTGTCATGGCTGATATCCACGACCTAGGGACTGTTCTTGGAGTGTTCTTGAGTTCATAATTGTGTCGGGTGGTTTGAGTAGGTGAAGTTGCATATGTGGCTTGCCCGAAACCGACACCCGGGGCTCAAGATACGACCCGACGAACTTTTAAACTTAAAACTTATGGTTAATGATTAAACTTATGTTAAAATTTATGGACTTCATTATTAATTAATTACTTATGATAAAGGAAGTAATTATTATTAATTAAAACTTATGATATAAATACTTATTGTATCATTTAATTATTAATTATAATTTAATTAACATCTTAATTAGACTTATGATTAATAATACTTTTATTATTAAAGGAAAATACTTATGATAAGTATTAAATTTGTTTTTGAGAAATTATTAAGAGACTTATAATAAATATTAAATAATTATTTAATTGTTATAAGACTTAATTATTATTTAATTATGATTTAGTTATTAAATACTTATGATTTAATAATTTTAATTAGAAACTTATGATATGATTAATAATTCATTATTAATTAATAATACTTATGATATGATTTAAAATTCATTATAAATTAATAATATTTATATTATGATTGATATTTAATTAATTAATTAAATACTTATGTTATACTAATTATAATATGTCAACTTATATTAACTTTAATAATTTATTTTATTTAATTAAACTTATGTTAAGACATTATTATACACTTTTGACTTTAAATAACATTATAACCTATGTTATTATTATAACTTACACTTTTAAAATTAATGTTGACTATGTTTGACCAAGGTTGACTTTTGAGTTGACTTTCGGTTGACTTTGATTTTCAGTTGACTTCTGTTGACTTTCTAAATAAGGAAACTTTCCTAACTTCAAAACTTTCTAAAAATAGAACTTTCTAAATTTGGAAACTTTCCAAAAATAGAAACTTTCCAAATATAGAAACTTTCCAAAAATAGAAACTTTCCTAAAATAGAAAACTTTCCAAAAATGGAAACCTGCTAAAAATAGAAACTTTCCAAAAATAGAAACTTTCCTAAAATAGAAAACTTTCCAAAAATGGAAACCTGCTAAAAATAGAAACTTTCTAAAAATAGAAAGTGTGTGTCCTTATGCTGTTCCAATCAAACCGATGCTTGCTGAGTAATGTTATATGCCTACTTGCAACATGTACAATAACTATCATACTAAGACTTGGCCTAAGTTAGTTATTTATTTCGACCTGCTTTATTTATAGGTCGGCGTTGTGATCTTTCTTGATCACATTACTTTAGTTGCTGTTCGCTTGTTTGTGAGATTTCTTCAGTTGCTATTTAAGGTGAGTTATAGTCCCGTTTTTACATACTTTTCAAAGTATATTTTTGGGATGTGATTACATGCAGATTTTTATTTACGGTTAGACACAAGTAACAGTTAAATTTAATTATTCATTGTGAGTTGGACAAAAATATTCCCTAGTCTGGTAACTGTAATCATTGGTTTCTACCGGTGAACGCGAATCCTATGGATAGATCTATCGGGTTTGACAACCCCATTTCGAGCTAGTCGCGCTAGCAATTTATAATCGGAATGTTTAGTACTTCGTAATTTGTTGTAGATACACTGTCCAAGTGTATTTTTTTATTGTGTTTGGCAAGGGTAAATAAAGGGTTAAGTGGTTACCAGGTGGCTCATTGATAATGGAATAATGTTTAATGTTTTCTAACATTTTTAAATCTTGTGGTCTAAAGTTTACTTATTTATTTAAACCTATAATTCACTCAACCTTTGTGTTGACAGTTTACTTGCATGTTTTCACAGGTACTTGAGTTATTTTATGCTTCCGCTGTCGTTAGAAGAGTCTGCATGCATTTGGGCAGATTTTATTGAAACAATTTATGAAACTTAAGTTTGCATTCTATTTTGGATAATTTAAATTGTGGGTTTGTTGGCAATGTTTTGTGTCAACTTTTGGTTTAATATTATGGTTGGTTGGTTTTTAAACTACTTAATTGGGTTTGTTTCCTTTTTGGGCAACATTTTGAAATAAAAGAATGCAACTTTGTTTATTTAATTCATTTAAGTCCGATCAAGCTATGGGACCAACTGACGGATCCGTTAAGTGTTTTGACGGGGTCGTCACATGTGGTATCAGAGCTTTGGTTGTAGGGAACTAGGCGGTCTTAATGTGGTCAACCCGTGGTTATTAGGGTGCATTAGAGTCTAGTCTACATCCCGACCTTTTTGCTATAGCATTATTATGCATATCATTTCGTATAAGTTATATTATTAGCTTTCATATCTTTTTGGTATGTGGTTTGCGGTTTTGCTGTTTGCAGATGTCGACTTCGAGCGATAACTCTGTTGCTGCTCCTGCTCCACCGTCTCCTGCTAGACGTCGTGCTAATCAACCAGAGATCGATGATCCTGTTCATTACTATTTTTCTACCATTACTCATATGAACCGGGCTTATAATGAGGTGACACGTATTAACGCCCTTAGTGATTATTTGCGCACCTTGCCACATAATGAAGTTATGGACGAGATCCGTGCTGACATGGGTAACTTTATCACTTTCAAGCATAGGGTTGAGGATGCGAACCGCAAGCGTGATCGAGAAGTTAATGCTAAGTTCGAGGCTCTTGAGAGCACTGTTCGTGTGTTGAAGGAAGAGTTGGATGTTGTGAAAGGGAAGTTGCGTAAGTATGAGGATCCTGCTGAGACTCATGCTGGACCAGCTTATCACACCCGCTCTAAGCGAATGTGATGTGATTATTCATATTGATTATCTATTTCATCAGACTTAATGTCCTTTTTATACATACATTTTGGGTTATGTACGGCGTTTTGCCGAGGATTTTATTAAGGTTTTGTTATGGGATATTTTTCATTATGTATGGATGGTTATTTTTATGACATCTATTATCATTATCATGTTTTATTTCTGATGTTGTGGCTCTTGGCATGTTATATTATGCGTAATATATGTTCATGTATGTTAGGTGCTATGTATGTTGTATGATGTTATCATAAAATATGTATGCATGTGATGGTTATTTCTATAACAATCATAACTGTCATGTTATTACTCATAGTGTTAGTTGACTAATATCTTAATGGTTAGTCTTTTCGTGTTTTGATCTATTCCTTTATGACACTAGTATTATTCTTGGTACTAACGGATGTGTTATTCTATTTTGAAGATCATGCCTCCAAGAGAGTCCACTGAAGCGCGTATGCAACGCCTGATCAATGAAGGAATTGCTGCTGCTATGGCAGCAAATGCTAATGTTAACGCCAATGTGAACAACAACGTGGGATGCTCCCACAAAACTTTTATGGCTGGTCGACCCCAAGAATTCAGTGGTACGGAAGGACCAATAGGGCTTACTCGTTGGTTCGAGAAAATCGAATCTATTTTCAGGGTCAGTCGGGTCCGTGAAGAGGACAAAGTTAGTTTCGCTAGTTGCACTCTCAAGGATAGTGCCTTGACATGGTGGAACAATCTGGTTAGTAGTTTGGGAAGCGATGTAGCTTATGGTTTGGCCTGGAATGATTTTAAGGAAAGATTGATCACCCGCTATAGACCTCGGGGTGAGCTTAAGAAGCTAGAGGTTGAGCTCAAGAATTTGAAAATGCATGGCACCGAGTTAGATGCCTATGAACGAAGGTTTTTCGAGTTAACTTTGCTGTGTCCTAGGGTTTATGCGGATGAGGACCGCAAAATTGAGGCTTACATTGATGGTTTGTCCGAGAAGATTGAACACGGGGTTGAGTCCAGTGAACCCCAGACTATTGAGGCAGCTATGTCTATGGCCCACAAACTTAATGACAAGGTGTTGAGAAGAAGCAAGACTACAGTTGTTGAAAGTAGTGAGGAGGTTGTCAAGAAGACTGATAATGGGAAACGAAAGTGGGATAACAACCGCAATCAAAACCAAAATCAGCAGAAGAAACAGGATACCTCAGGTGCTAACAACAGAAATCAGCGTGTGTGTCCTCATTGCTATAAAGTTCATGATGGTTACTGCACAGTTACTTGTAAGAGGTGCTCTAAGCAAGGGCACATTGCTAAAGATTGTACAGTGCTTTTGCCAGGGTCTGCTACTCCCGCGACTGGTGGTAATAATAATAATGTTGGTAATAGAGGTGGTAACGGTAACGGTAATGGGAAATTGAATAATGGAGGTAATCCAAGGGTTTGTTATGAGTGTGGGAAGCCGGGGCATTTCCGAGATGCTTGTCCCAACAAGAAGACTGCAGAGACTGCACGCGGCCGAGCGTTCAACATTAATGCTAAGGATGCGGAGGAAGATCCTAAGCTTGTTACTGGTACGTTCTCAGTCAACGATTTATCAGTTTATGTGTTATTTGATTCAGGGGCTGATTTAAGTTTCGTGTCGAGTAAATTAAGTCCGAGAATCAAAACGCCGTTAACTCTCTTAGACAATACTTATGTTGTTGAAGTAGCTAATGGTAAGGAACTTACTGCTAAGACTGTACATCGTAAGTGTAACATTAATCTGGGTGGTAGGGATTTCGAGATAGATTTGATACCGATTGAACTTGGTAGTTTTGATATTGTTATTGGTATGGATTGGTTGTCTGCAAACCGTGCCGAGATCGTCTGTTATGATAAGGCTATTCGTATTACTGATGTGATTGGAGAGCCACTGATGGTCTTTGGAGATAAGAAATGCACACAGTTGAACCTTATTAGCTGTATGAAAGTTCGTGAACATCTCCGCAAAGGCTGTCATGCTATCCTTGCTCATGTTATTGATCCTAGTAAGGAAGTAAAGAACGTTGATGACGTTCATATTGTTAGGGATTTTCCCGAGGTGTTTCCCGATGACTTACCTGGCCTTCCGCCGCAACGCACGGTAGAATTCCAAATTGATCTTGTTCCCGGCGCTGCTCCTGTAGCACGTGCTCCTTATCGTCTTGCGCCTTCTGAACTTCAAGAATTGTCAAGTCAACTCCGTGAGTTGTTAGACAAAGGTTTTATTCGTCCTAGTTCGTCCCCTTGGGGAGCTCCTGTTCTGTTTGTTAAGAAGAAGGATGGTTCTTTTCGTTTATGCATTGATTATCGTGAACTGAATAAGCTCACTATTAAAAATCGTTATCCTCTTCCGAGAATTGATGATCTGTTCGATCAGCTTCAGGGTTCTTCTGTTTATTCAAAAATTGATCTTCGTTCTGGCTATCATCAGTTGCGTGTTAAAGAATCTGATGTTTCAAAAACTGCTTTTCGCACCCGTTACGGTCACTTTGAATTTCTTGTTATGCCGTTTGGATTGACAAATGCACCTGCTGTGTTCATGGACCTCATGAACCGTGTGTGTAGACCCTATCTGGAAAAGTTCGTTATTGTTTTCATCGACGACATCCTTATCTATTCTAAGAATGATGAAGAGCACGAAGAACACTTGAGGTTAGTGCTTGATTTGTTAAAGAAAGAAGAGTTGTACGCTAAGTTCTCTAAGTGTGCTTTTTGGTTAAGAGAAGTTTAGTTCCTTGGTCACATTGTCAGCAAACAAGGAATACAAGTTGATCCTGCTAAAATTGAGGCGATTGAAAAGTGGGAAACCCCGAAAACTCCTACTCAAATTCGTCAATTCTTAGGATTGGCAGGTTACTATCGAAGGTTCATCCAGGATTTCTCTCGTATAGCGAAACCTCTGACTGCTTTAACGCATAAAGGGAAAAAGTATGAGTGGAAGGATGAACAGGAGAATGCTTTTCAGATTTTGAAGAAGAAACTGACTACCGCTCCGATATTGTCTCTACCGGAAGGTAATGATGATTTTGTTGTTTATTGCGATGCATCACGACAAGGCTATGGTTGCGTTTTGATGCAACGAAAGAAGGTTATTGCGTATGCGTCACGTCAGTTGAAGGTTCACGAACAGAACTATACAACTCATGATT